>NW_020925579.1:1958665-2355146 GCF_003984885.1 Neopelma chrysocephalum | reverse complement strand
CATACAAAAACACAGACACTGACACATATATATTACTGACAGCTGCACAGGGGGATGCCCATGACAAGTTAATCCCAGACTAGCTAAATTAATGCAATATTTAAGCTTATACCACTTTTTCTTCCCTCTACACCAAAACAGCCATTGAAGGATGCTTCTGTGCCTGCTGATTGTTTTGGTTGAGGCAAAACATGGAAGACAGGAAGGTGATCAGGAGTAGTCAGCATCAATTCACTAAAGGTAAATTATGCTTGACCAACCTGATTGCCTACTCTAATGAAATAACTACCTGTATGGATGAAGAGGGAGCAGTGGATATTGTTTACCTTGACTTCAGCAATGTTTTTGACACTGTCTCTCACAACATATTTACAGGCAAATTCAGGTAGCGTGTATTAAGTAAGTGGACAGTGAGGTGGATTGAGAACCGGCTTAATGGTAGATCCCAGAGAGTTGTAATCTGTGTCACAAGGTCTAGTTGGAGGCCTGTCACTAGTCGTGTCCCCCAAGGTTCAATATTGGGCCCACTGTTGGTTAACTTATTCATCAATGACTTGGATGAAGGGACAGGTGTCTCCTCAGCAAGGTCACTGATGACACAAAGCTGGGAGGAGTGACTGATACCCCAGAGGGCTGTGCAGCCCTTCAGAAGGACCTCAACAGGTTGGAGAGATGGGCAGGGAGGAACTGTCTGAAATTCAACAAAGGCAATTGCAGGGTCCTGACCTGGGGAGGAATAATAATCTCAGGCACCAGCACGGGCTGGGGACTGACCTGCTGGAAAGCAGCTCTTCGGGGAAGGACCTGCTGGACAACAAGCTGTCCACGAGCCCACAGTGTGTCCATGTGGCCAAGAAGGCCAATGATATTGTGGGATGCAATAGGAAGAGCATTGCCAGCAGGTCGAGGGAGGTGATTCTGCCCCTTTACTTAGCCCTGGTGAGGCCACATCTGCAGTGCTGTGTCCAGTTCTGGGTTCCTCTGGACAAGAGAGACATGGAGCTCCTGGTGAGTGTCCAGTGGACAAAGATGTTTAAGGGACTGGAGCAACTCTCTTACGAGGAAAGGCTGAGGGAGCTGGGCCTGTTCAGCCTCAAGAAGAGATGACAGAGATCAGTGTCCATAAGTATATGAAGGGTGGGTGTAAGAGGATGCAGCCAGGCTCTTCTCAGTGGTGTCAACCAATAGGACAAGAGGTAATGGGCAGAAACTGATGCACAGGAAGTTCCACCTGAACACAAGGAAGAACTTCATTACTGTTTGGGTAACTGAGCACTAGAACAGAATGCCCAGAGAGGTTGTGGAGTGTTCCTCACCGAGGAAATTCAAAAATTGTCTGGACACAATTCTGTGCAATGTGCCCTAGGATGGCCCTGCTTGAGGAGAGGTTGGACCACATGACCCACTGTAGTCCCCTCCATTCTGTAATGTAATTACTACTCATTCTGTAATTCTGTGAAAACCAGAGTCTCAGTCTCAGCTTGAAAAAGCTTTGTGCTTTAAGAAAAAACTCTATTTCAATTAGAAAAGAGAGAATGCAGCCAAAACTATTGCCAAAAGCTACCGTCTGAATGGGAACATATACAACACAGTATATACCATCTCATATTAGTAATGTATATGTTTCCTTGCACAGTGTAGGAATAGTGATTCTCCAACCCTTCTTCATTAGGCAGGCACTTAATCCACTGCTGACCAGCTGTTTGAGGAGGAACGGAAGTGCTTTAAACAGCATTAAGCAGATAAACACTCTATAACTCCTCATGTGTGACAATACGATTACCTGTTTAAAATTACATTGAAGTTGTTCCTGGGTTCCAAACACTCCCACATTTACAAACCCTCATGGTCTTCCTGTTTTTTATTTTAGGCAGCTGCCACTTGTCCAGACAAGGAGAAGGCTCTTTGCGCTAGGCAATGTATAAATTTTTTATAAGCTTACGTAAGAAGTTTATAAATAATTTCTGAAGTTTCTATATACTCTGACTGCACACTGGCACAGGTTTCCCAGAAAGGTGGCAGAAGCTCCATCCTTGGAAATCTTCAAAAGCTGACTGGATATGGACCTGGAAACCTGCTGTTTGAGTAGGGAGGTTGGCCTCCAGAGGTCACTTCCAACCTTAACCATTCTGTAATTCTGTGAAAATTTCCAAAAAAACAAATTAGATTTGCCCTTCCTAAGAAGCATATGATACACAGAGGCAGGATAGACATGGAGGTGAGGCAGAAAAAGGGTGAATGAAGTGGTTCCATTTCCCTCGTATTTACAGAGAAATGTAATGATTAACTTAGTATTGCTACACAACATCCAAGCAATTCTAAAATGTAAACTTGGATTTCTTGAAATGTCATGACAGCGACCAGCCTAACTCTGTTTTTCTGACCTGGAGATTTTGTTTTCTATCAAAGCAGAAGTTTCACCATCCTACTTGCAGTTTTGGTTTCCTACCCAAATTCATCTCTGCCTATGTGACCAAGAAAACATTTGACCTTACAAGATGCTGTATTCCTTTACCAGCCACTGAGATTGAAACTGAATTCAGCAGTGCTGTGAATGTTAATGAATGGGGTAAGGCTCTTCACCGTCTCTTTATAGAATCAGACTCAACTATTAAAAACCCAACTGTAACACCTTTTCATAGAAAAAATGGAGCTCTATTCCTTAGTAATAATTCTGTTTCCAATGATTTTGAGATCTTAATTTCTCATTCTTCCTAGTGCAATTGTTTTAACTGAATTTGGACCTTAAATGAGTGATTCATGTGTGGTAGTAATTTCTTTTACAGAGGATGAAGAATAACAAGGAGACCAATAATTGCCAAAGGAATTAGAACTGGAATCTGGAAACCATGGTGTTTTGTGTAAACCTGATGAGAACAGATCCTTTAATCAGAAAAAGAGCATGAAGAATTCTGTTGGAAGCAGACACAAGGGAGTTATGTTTAAAACTATGTTTAAATGCTCCTGAAAGATTTTTCCCTGAGGCAGATTTGAAAAAGAAGAGGAGGGAATGACAAGTGATTCCATATGACTTTTTTTGGAAATTACTTTTTTTTCCAAGATCATCTCTGCTGAAATCAATTTCCCTTAATGGAGCTGACCCAACTACTGTTCTGTATTAAGGAACCAGGTCTTCTGCTTGGTCTGTTTTGAATAAATGGCAGAGTATACCTAAAACACAATTTTTCATTTCTATTTTTTCATATTTATTTGGCCTGTTCCTTTTTTAAATTGATGACTTGGTTAAGCTAGAATTAAAAGGACTATGATGAGCTCTCTCAGCTCTCATTGGCTTTAATTAGAATTTTAAAGTGATATTATCCTCCAAGACAAAGTTGATGTTTATAGCATTCAAAATATAGTCACGAGCAAGAAAACAATGGTCAAAGAAGCTAATCAGGATTTTTTAAATGGTTTTACGATATGAAATGCAGTTTCTCTGAAACAACATTGCATCAGCAAGCTGCCTGTTTGTCTGAGACATGACATGTTGATGTTTCACTTGGGTCAGCCCAAGTGGCTTTGAAATATTCTGTTCAAACGACCCCCAAATATTTCTCTCTTATTAATTAAATTAGGATGTATTTCCCTACTGTGTCAAGCTGCTGCTTGGGAATATCATTCTTTTCAGCTCCCGTGTTGCAACGTTGTGCTTCCCCTGGCTAACAGCCCACTGCTGTCTGACTGCAGACTGCATGGGACTTGTAAACTGGCTCACAAGGGCCTTGGGGAAAAACAACTCATTTGGTCAATTATACAACAGGTCTATCTCCGTGAGCATCTGCATGAGTTTGTGAGTGTGTGAGGAAGTGTCCAACTAAGAACAACATCAGATAATCCATATTTTTGACTTTAGTAAGACTTATGCATTTCTACAGCAACCTGTACATTGACATGGGCTTGCAGAAGACACTGGAAACAGAGGGGTAGTGTATGAACTAATTAGTGTCACACTAATTGTGTCAGCCTGGTGCTGATTAGGTAGTGCTGTACTCTTACTGAGATAATTGCTGCAGTAATTTCAGTGCAGCTTTCTTCAAGAAATGTTGAACGTAAGTTGCTTCCACTAAGGACGTTTTCTAGCCTTTAAAAAAAAAGTATTATTTTCAGTAAAATCAAATTTATGCTGACTAGTTTTACCTTAAGTGTCAATTTTCCTGTTGGTCAGACGAGCGGCAGAAAGAGATAAACATTTGACCTTCATCACTGTATGATATAAAATCCACACTCTTTCAATGTAATACAGTCCTGAGTTCCTGTCGTGGCAAAAGAAGTAGAAAATTATTGTAGGTGAGAAATTACTCTACATAAGAAAAAATAGGAAATTACTCTAGATGGCTTTCTGTATAGTAACACAAATATACAGGCTAGTACAGGACATTGGAGGTTTAGTCAAGTTCGAATCTTTCCTTGCTGCCACTTTTGCACGGGATTTCTAAAAGACAGTTGGAAGACATCCACAGATTTCTCTGAACAGCACAAAAGAGGTGAGTTGCCATCCCTGTATCTAAACACCAACAGTATTTTTTGGTGGTTCAGGCAAGGATGCCCAGGCATCTGCTGTGATGGGCTGACATCACAAGAAAGAATAAGATGGAAAACTCTGGGTTGAGGTAAGGACAGAGAGATCACTTACCAACTACAACCACATGCAAACCAGACTTGACTTTGGGAAAATTAATTTATTTTCAATTGAAAGTAGAGCATAATGATGAGAAACAAAGACAAAAACTAAACCAGTTTCCCCTCCACCCCCACATGCTCAGCTTCACTTCTTCCCTCCTGACTCTTCTACGTCCTCCCCTCAGTGCAGAAAGATGAGGAATGTGGTTTTGTGGTTAGTTCCTAATGGTTCCTCTCTGATGATTCTTCCTTCTTGCACTGTTGCCCTTCTCCAGCATAGGATACAGTCCTCCATGAATTTCTCCAACATGGGTCTTTTCTGTGGACTGCGGTTTTTCAAGAACTGCTCCAGTGTGGGTTCCTCACATGGGGTACAGTCCTTCAGGAATTGACTGCTTTGGCATGAATCCCCCCTGGATTCACAGGTCCTGCCAGAAAACCTGCTTTTCTGTGAACTCCTCTCCACAGGCTACCGTTTCCTTCAGGGCATGTCCACCTGCTGTGGTATAGGGTCCTCCATGGACTGCTTCTCCATGGTCTTCACCACAAGCTGCAGGGGAGCCTCTGCTCTAGCACCTGAAGCGCCTACTCCCTCTCCTCCTGCACTGACCTTGATGTCTGTGGGGCTGCCACTATCACATTTTTCAGACCTTTCTCTCTCAAAACTGGTGAGAGATGTTTTTTACCCTTTCCTAAATATATTTTTCCAGAGGCACCACCATCTGGACTGATGGACTGCTTACCTCTGGCCAGTGAGGGTGCCATTTGAGCGCTGGTTGGAACCATTCACATTGGGCATGGGATAGCTCTGACCTCTCCTCACAGAAGCCATGCCTGAAGTTCCTCACTGCCAACTCTTTGCAATACTTTAGCACAGCTCATTTAGTAGAGATTCTCTTCTTTTTTTGTGTTGGCTGTAGCGGTGCAGACCAATAAACCCCCTTGAGCACAAAATGCTTTGACTGCACATGAGAATTTCTCATCCCAAGGGATGCTTGTCTCCTACACCTCGGCTCAAACCTTCTTTGCTCCTCATGTGAAACTGCTGTAGCTCTGGCTGAGAGTCCTTGGTTCCCATGTCACGACCCATGTCTTGTGTCCATAAAGCCCTGCATTTGTAACTAACACTGTACACTGTTTTGTCCCAAGTGGCAGCAGTGATAAGGTGCATGAGCTGTGTTTTGAGTGGCATGGACAGATTAGATGGCATGGTTTTGAGCTACTATAAGGATGAGGGAATTCAGTGAGTGCTTAGCATTTTGAGGTAGAGAAGACAGGTCCTGAAGCAGTGAGAGAGAAGGTATTTCCCAGGGCATTGCAACAGTCAGACAATGGGCTCTCACATCTGAAAAGGACACTGTTACACTCTACCCTGCAGAAAAAGTAACTCTTATTTTTTTCTAATAAATCCCTTGGGGTGAATTAAAGTAAATCAATACTAGATGATCAGTGTTTACAGATACATATAGGGTTTATTTTAGAACAATTTGGTTGCAAAGGAAAACAAGTATGTAGCCATTTTGGTTGTTATTATCTATAGTAATACAGTAATAAAAATGCATAAAGATACCATCCAAGAAAATGTATAAGGGAAAAGAGAGAAAGAAAGAGAGAGAAAAAGTAAGAGTTTATATTCACCACCCAGATGTCTCTGATGAACTTGGTTATTGTTGCTTGTATTGCTGATGTCTTGGTCTGTTGGGGAGTGGTGGGGGAAAGAATCCTGTGAAACATAAAATCTGACAAGTTTATATACCCTAAGAAATCCTCATGGTACCTTCCCCATGTGTATGTGTGGGGGTGCTGTTTTTGCACTGTCATGCAGATTTTTCAGAGGCTGGAGGTGCTGGTTTTTGCTCAGTCATTTAGGCTTGGGCATGGAGGTGCTTCAGAGGCACTGCTGCTAAGAGTGAGGCCTTCTCTGGGTTAGTGGTGGGTGTGTGCACAGAGGGTCTGGCTCAGGCCTTTGACATGGCCTGGCTCTTGGGAGATAAGCATCACACACCAAGAGAGTCACCACTGCCCTCCTTTAGATAAGCATCACACATGCAGAGACTTGCTCCTGGGCCTCCACAGAGCTAACAGTTTGTGGGCTATGACCTCCTCCTCTCAGCTTTTATCTTCAATCGCCTGGCAGGAGGCTGCTACAGTAGCAATGTTTTAAAGTAATTAAAAAATCCAATCCCTCACAGATGTTGATCCAAAATGGGAAATAAGGATGTTTCCCACTGCTCCTGTGGGTCACACTTGTTTAGAAAACTATCCAGCACTGATTCCTGGGCAAGTTTTGTGTAAGGAAGTGAGGAGCTAGTTCACTGCTACATGCCCGTTCCCGTATCACTCAAAGTCTACAGGTACTGCACTGGGCTGCAGAGCACTGACTGAAAGGGACACTTCCTTATGAGAGTAGACCTACTATGGAGTGCCTACAACAGTGGACAGGGAAAAGCTATGAATGTCAACCATCTGGACAGCTGTTAGGCCTTTGACATGGTTTTCCATAACATCCTTCTCCCTAAATTGAGGAGTTATGGATTTGATGGGTATCCATCAAATCATCCATTCAGTGGATGAGGAGTTGATTAGATCACGGGATCACAGAATCACAGAATATGCTGAGTAAGAATAGATCATCTACATGGATCATCAAGCCCAACACTTGGCCCTGCCCAGGACCATTCGAAAGTCACACCATGTGCCCAAGAGTATCGTCCAAACACATCTTGAACTCAGACAGGCTTAGCGCTGTGACCACTTCCCTGGGGAGCCTGTTGCAGTATCCAGCCACCTTCTGGGTGAAGAAGCTTTTCCTAATATCTAACCCAAACCTCCTCTGACACAATTTCAGGCCATTCCCCCAGGTCCTGTCACTGGTCACCAGAGAGAAGAGATCAGTGCCTGCCCCTCCTCTTCCCCTCACAAGGAAGTTGTAGACTGCAATTAGGTCTCCTCTCAGTCTCCTCCAGGCTGAACACACCAAGCGACCTCAGCCGCTCCTCACATGGCTTCCCCTCAAGGTCCTTTACCATCTTCGTTGCCCTCCTTCGGACACTCTCTAAGAGCTTAATATCTTTCTTCTATTGTATGCCCAAAACTGCACAAAATATTCCAGGTGAGGTTGCACCAGTGCAGAGCAGAATGAGACAATCCCCTCCCTTGACCGGCTGGCAATGCTGTGCCTGATGCCCCCCAGGACACGGTTGGCCCTCCTGGCTGCCAGGGCACTGCTGACTCATATTTGACTTGATATCGACCAGGACGCCCAGGTCCTGGCACTGCTTTCCAGCATCTCATTCCCCAGTCTGTGGATACATCCTGGGTTGCCCCATCCCAGGTGCAGAATCCAGCACTTGTTGAAGTTCATCTGTTTGGTAATTGCCCAGACCTCTGATTTGTTGAGGTCTCTCTGCAGGACCTCCCTGCCTTCAACGGAGTCAGCAGCTCCTCCCAGTTTTGTGTCATCTGCAAACCTGCTTAGTATCCCTTCCAGTCCTGTGTCTGTGGTCGCATCCAGAGGGTAGTGGTCAATGGCTTAAGGGGTGGAGATCAGTGACAAATGGGGTCCCTTAGGGGCCCATGTTGGGACCAGTGCTATTTAATATCTTAATCAGTGACACAGACAGCGGGATCGAGTGCACCCTCAGCAAACTTGCAGATGACACTAAGCTGAGTGGTGCAGTTGACTCTCCTGAGAGGTGGCATGCCTTCCAGAGGGACCTGGACAAGCTCAAAAAGTGGGCCCATGGGAGTCTCTTGAGATTTATCACAGCCAAGTGCTGCACTTGGGTTGGGGCAATCCCAGACATAAATACAGATTGGGAGAAGAACTTACTGAGAGAAGCCCTGAAGAGAAGGACTTGAGGGTGAACGAAAAGCCAGACATGACCTGACAATGTGCACTTGCAGCCCAGAAAGCCAGTTGAGTCCTGAGCTGCATCAAAACAGGAGTGGCCAGCAGGCAGAGTGATTTTGCCTCTCTAATCCACTCTGATGAGATCCACCTGGAGTGCTGTGTCCAGCTCTGGGATCCTCAGCACACGAAAGACATGTATCTGTTGGAGCTAGTCTAGAGCAGAGCCACCAAGATGATTAGAGGGATGGAGCATCTCTCCTATGAAGACAGACTGAGAGAGCTGGGGTTGTTCAGCCTAGGGAAGAGAAGGCTTCAGGAAGACATCATTGCAGCCTGTCAGCACTTGAAAAGGGCCTACAAGAAAGATGGGGACAAACCTTCTAGTAGGACTTGTGATAGGACAAGGGGTAATGGTTTTAAACTGAAAGAGGGTCAATTTAGACCAGATATAAATTTTATGATAAGGTAGTAAAACACTGGCACAGGTTGCTCAGAGAGGTGGTGGGTGCCCCATCTGTGGAAACATTCAAGGTCAGGTTGGTTGTGGCTCTGAGCAACCTGATCTAGTTAAAGATGTCCCTGTTCATTGCAGGGGGGTTAGACTAGATGATCCCTGAAGGTCCATTCCAACACAAAGTATTCTATGATTCTGTGATTTATTTATCTACCTGTACATACATGCAGACAGTGCACTGGTAAAATCAAGGGTGTATTAAATCAGGTTATGTTCAGGTAATGTGTTTTCTTGATAAAATTTCATAGTAAATCAAAGTGCATAGATGCATTGAGATCATATCTATGGATGCCAGAATACATAAAGAAGATTGGGGGTGGCTGGATTATATTACTAAGTCCTACTTAACACTTCTAAAAGATGGGAGAGCATCAACACTCTTAATAAGGAAAACACTGGGCAGTGAGGGATGATTTCTTCTCTTGGCTTACTCAGTTGCTATCTCTGGTGAATCTAGGCTATGCCATTTACTTTACTGTGTTTATCACTCCCTTGATTTCCCATCTGTTTGTGTTTCTTTTTTAACACTTATTTCAATCATTGTTTGTGTTATGCTGCAGACTGAACTTCAGAACAGAAAAAATTATTTGTAAGGAATGGGCAGTATTATATTTCTAAAAAAGTGTATTTAATAATTCCCAATATCTACAAGTTCACGGCTGTTCATGTTCACATGCCGTTTTAAAAGGTAGCTGCCATGAATTAGCTAGCACTAAGTAGAAGTTCACTTTGCCTACAAAACTGTAGGTTACCTTTTATTACGGGAGATTAAATTCAAGTCTATGTGGATGAAACCCATCTCAGTAGCCTAATCTACCTTTTGGACTCCTGTAATAGAACACAAGATACACGGACACCTTTAGTGTCTCCATTACCAGAAGTCAAATAATGACCATTTAGTGGGATTCTATCATATTACAGGAAAACATCCCATGGTAACTTGAACCGCTACAGTCATTAAAACAAAATTCCATGAAATATTAGTCCATTTTTATTGTTTATGTGTTGACTTAACTGAGATTAGAAGGTCATACTGTCCAGATTGCTTTTCGCTTCTGTCTTAGTGAAAGATTAATAGTTTAATTTTCTCACTAATATTTTCAGTTGCATAACCTGGTGGAACAGCAGCAGGCTGTCCAACCCTCTCCTTAGCACTATCTCAATGTCATATTAATTTCCTGATCATTTCCTGGTGACCACTTACTATGTTATTTAACCCTCTCGTCTTTTCAGTTTCTCAGGCATAGCTGTTTCTAAATGCTGGATGCTCATAACTTCTTGGCTAAATGGAGGGTGATAGTGGATCTTTCCCATCCCCCAATTACAGCAGCGATATCAGGAATGCTAGGATGTGTTCAGGGACTGTCATTTCAGCTGTAAATACCTTCTGGAGGTCAGACAGTTCAAGGTCCACTGGGATAAAGGAAAAGTGCTTGGATTGCCAATGTCTTGTAGTGAAAAATCTTTCATTTTTTTGTATCTATCTGAGGCATTTCTCTAGTGCTTCTTTCAGCTATGTACAATATATATGTCACAGACAAACTGCATGTATTAATATCACAAAAGCATGGCTTATAGTTATAGCCATAAAGCACAGGCATGATTGCAGAGACTTAATTCCTGATATAAATAACATGCACCAGAGAGTTTTACTAAAGACATGTTAATTTCTTAGCAATAACAATCCTCTTGAAGTTATGACCACTGCAGAAAATGTAAAGCCTGCCATATGTCTTGTCATTGCCCAGAATATAACAAAGCCTTTTCATTTTCCCCTTCTTTTAATCTCTTGTATGCTGGTGTTTTCCTCAGAGCTTGCTAGGCTCTGTGGTCAAATACTAGTTTTACCGGAACATACTACTACAACTGCTGATGGGGCTACCCACAGAGACCACACAGAATGTTTGGGGTTAACAAGGCTTTTTGTGTGTGTAAAAATGCATTGCATATTTCAAGATAGCTCTTCTTCTGCATGCTTCTTAGATGGGAAAGGATGAGTTAACAAGAACAGCTGAAAAGTGAAAGAATGAAATACAAAACCATCTTTTCTCATCTAGAAAAATGTTTGCAAGAAAGAAGAGGTTTATTTCCAGGCTGAAATGACGTTCACACCGTGTTTGCTTGGAAACGTCTTGCTCTCTCAGTGGCATGCTTTGGTTGGTAAACAACCATTAAAATTCTGAGCAGATCTGCATAGCTTGCAGGAAAACCTCTCAAAACAGCTGCAGTCTCCTTTCAACAGATGGGAATTAATAATAGCCTTTGTTCTCCAGGTTCTTCCATTTTTACCCACAAAATGGGTGAAAGCTGCTTTTCCTAGACCACTGGTGCCCACAGGAGCATGATCCCTCCTGTAGTGTGAGCTGTGGGTTGAGGATGAGCAGAGGAGGGTGTACGTGACACCAGCCTCTGTCTTTCCTCTCCCCCTTGCTGGCCCCTGCAGATAACAGCGTGGAGTCCAGCTGATACAGTGAGATGTGGACCTGCTTTCACCCCTTACCTCCCTCTCATCTCTCCTTTAGGTGCATTGAGGATGCTTTTGGTGTCTGCTATGTCTCCAGAAGATGTGCATTTCGGACTGAGGGTACGCCTTGGTGCATGGCCAAAGTGCCACGGTAGACTTGAGGACTTTCAGCAAAGGATGATGGTGCGTCACCATGGATGACAGGCTCATCCCTGCTGGCTAAGAGAAGCTGTCAAGTGATGTGAGGCATTCCTGAGCCCTGGGCATGGAGTCAACCCCTGGCCTCTGTAGGTGCCTGCATTGATGAGGGGTGAGGGCCTGCACCAGCAGGTGACTCTTGCTGAACCCCTTTTTATTGACCCAGAATGTATTGTTTTGACTGCCACAGCTACAAATTTCTGCTAAAATGCCTGGCCAGGCCCTTTACCCTATGCTTGATAACTTCGTACTGGAATTTTTGTCTCTCATAACAGAAGAATTTCCAAGTATGTCTCTTGCTTCCCCAAAGACCCAGAGGCTGAGCTGGGTCAACATTTCTGTCACCCGGAGTCACCCCCATCCCTACTGCCTCCATCCTGCCAAGCATCCCTGTGCCCTGGACTTTTGTCCTTACCCTCCCCATTAATTGGGACCCGACTGTTGTAGAAGCCACCACCCCCCCTGTGATGCCCCAAGACAGCACTGGCCCCTGAGATCACACGGCATCAAAAACAAGAGGGAAGCATGTGACATGCAGAGACAAAATGTTCTTGGCTCCCCAAGTTGATGAGAACCTGCCAAAAATCCCTTGGAGATCACAGAGTGCTGCAAAATCTTCCCTTTCAAGGGCACTTTCCCACCCTCCCTGTACGGGAGGATAAACAAGCACTGCTCGGCACAGGCTAGGGGCGAAGTAAGGCCTCGATGGTCTCCTGCCGGCGGGGCGGGGGGCAGAGCGGGGCGGGGGAGGAGTGTCCCTCACCGGCAGTCGCCGTATTCCCCGCAGCCCCAACAAGCCTGCAGCAGCAGCCTGCGGCTTCCGCGTCCCCCGCGGCTCCGCGGCTCCGCAGCCCCCGCAGTCCCGCAGTCCCCCCACCCCGCAGCCCGAGGCCCCGCGGTGCTTTCCCCACTCCCCATTAGAGGGCGCTCCGCCGCCGCCTGTGTGCGGGGCGGTGGCTCCAGGGCGTCCCGGGCAGCCGCGGATCCCAGCTCTTGTTGCCGTGCGAACGCCCTGGCTGCAGTAGCAGTGCTACTCGAGGCCTGTGCCGCGTCGCTTAACGGGGTCAGCGAAATTCTCTGTTACGACTTGTTACGTGCATTAAATGTTGTTAATTTGCTTCTACTGCTGTGTTTAATTACTGTTTAGGAACCTGAAAGTAGTGCTTCAATATTGTGATTACCCCTTCCCTCTGTTTTAAAATACAGAACGAACAAATCTTTCTTGCTGATTAGTAGAATCTGCGGAACACATCCGTGAACGACAAGCTTTCTGTAGTGTAAGCTGCTGAGGTCTGCTGAATGTCTTTCATACTGCCATTTGATTCAAGAGGGGGAACACATTTCTCAATACTTTTTAAGTTCAGTAATTTCCTTGCATTGTTTGGAATTGTTTAGGCTTTTTAATTTTTTATGTATGTGTTGATGACGTGTGCCTCAAAATCTTTTTACTCCAGCTATTGTCAGATGCCCAACTGTACAAGGATGTGAGGTTCTAACTAATTCAGATGGCAGTACTGAATTGTTGCAGAGAAATAAGAAGACACTTTCTGCATGGTAAAATCTCAAAGAGACTGAATTTTCTTTTCTCGTTCTCTTTGCCTATGACTGTTCTGATATTATGCTATTTCTTCATACAAAAAAAAGGTGATGGGATATGAGAATTACGGCCACATGCATCTGCTCTTTTTTTTTTCTTTCATAGTGAGATAAAAGCAGGAAGGGTGCTTATGCTGCTTGATGATAAATTGATTGAACTATCAACTTAAGGACAATAGGAAGCCTTTTGATGCAGCAATGTGACATCTCTTAACATCTAGCAATATATGTGTATTGTGGACTAGCTAGGGATGTATCCTGTATTATACTTGGTAGGGAGAACCTGCACTTGCCGTTACTAGTGTATGATGTTTTGCAATCAGCTAAGGAAGTAGTCTACAATGTTAGACTTGCAGTGTTTTGGAAATGCAAACAGTTCTCAGGTAAAACTGGTTTTGCTTATTGTCTCATGGCCACAAAAGCTGTTGCCCAGACAAGTCCCAGTTGTCCTCTAGATGCAAAAGTCTCCAAGGGATCAGCAGGGGGGCAGTAAGCAATTCAGACTGATCACCATCAGCGACCATCTACTGCTGCTGCTCTTTTCTGATGACTCATATAATAGCCTTGTTTGGTTCCATTTTATAGAAAGAACAAACATTGCCTCAGTGGAAGAAAAAGGGAACAGAAGCAAACTGAAAATGTTTGTATTTTCTGAAGGAAGAAAAAGTCAAGATGTTATCTTTCAAGGATGACTGTACTTCAGGTACATTGGTTGGGATGCAATCAGGTACTGCGTCTGAAGTACACTCAAGATAAATTTAATATAAGTTCATATTAGGCTTCCACTTCTTTTCAAATTCGTAAACATTTAGTTAGAGTTTAGACACATCGCTTAGCTACCTGAGTCATAAGTTAGTAGAAATCAAAGAAATAAACCCCACATCCTTGCAAATTGCATCACAAGATGCACTGAAAGTATGCATATGGTTTCCTTGTAATCAGTTTACTAAAAGGAGAAATATATATGGAAATGCAAAGAGAAGCTTGTATTCTCCCAAGCAGGAAGAATTTTAGTTTACTGCAATACATATTCCTATTAACTTAATTGAGACTGGTTAAGAAAACATACTCATAGAATGCTTGCAGCACAGGACACATGTACAATATGTAGCTTGTCGGAGACTTATAACTGTGAAAGGTATTGCAAAACATCTGCTTTGCTTTACTGGAAAAGTCTGTTCACATTTTAGGGGAAAGTCCCAGAAGAAATGGTGAAAGAAGGAAAAACTGTATTTTTTGTATTTTCTGTTCTGCCTTAAAATTAAAGCAAAGAGTAAAACATATGAAAAAAGTTTTACTAGAAAGAATTCTGTCATAAAATGGGAAGTCTAATGGTTCAGGATCAAGAATAATAAAATCAAATAACCCAAACCAGTGAATAGTAGTTGAGTAATACAAGAATCCATGTATATAGAGTAATTAGGCAACTGATGATTTCAGAGAAAAGAGAAAAGCAAAGTGGATTGCCTCCATCAGGACAAATAGAAAGGATTGTAACAGTAAGCTGAGGAAATAGTAGTACTTAGTACCTGGTAGAAAGTCCATCTCTTAATAAATTGGGATGGAATTTTAACAGAGACTTAGTATGGTTGAAACACTGAACTTGCTTTGCATTCATCTGAACAAAAATAATACACAAAGTGGATGGGGAAAAAAAGAAGCTGTAAATGCAAAAGAAATAACCTAGGGGGAAAAAAAAGGAATGGGAACAAAGATATTAAAAATCTAGACGCATATGGGTCACCTGGATGACACGCATCCTGAGGTGTTAAAGATGCTGTTTCCTGAATAATTTTCTGTCACTTACAACTATTAGAAACCAGTAGGGAACTGTGGAAGTGCTAAAAGATGGAAGGAAAGGAAATACCACACTCCATTTCTAAAACCGAAGGCAAACAAATTCTAGTAATTCTATCTGGGTATATGGGACCCAGCTCTCCCCAAAAGGTAGACCCTGTAGGAGCACCCCCTTCCCTTCTTTATCCTCTGTCTGTCTCAGCTCAAGGAAGCACCTCAGCTCCTCAAGACCAAGTTTACCTTAAATTATCCATAAGCTTAAGTGTAAGTGCTTATTTGGATCTGTGCCCCTGAAAAGAAAATAATTTCTCAATATTTCTGAATTCTCAGATTTTTGGCAATGGAAAATGAAAATGCAGATACACAGGAGATGCTAGAGAAAGAGATGAATGGGATATAAATACTATTTTGCTTGATATTAAACATCCAGGATTAGCACAGCAAAATGCAGATGATCTAAAAATGAATAGAGTGAAAATATATTGGTGCAGCGCATCACAGTTTCAGGAGTAAAGCCAAAAATCTGCAGGATTAAAAAAAAAACAACCCAAAATAACCCTGTTCCTCAGGCAGGATGGTATTGATTTTGTCTTTTGTATGCTGAATAAACTGGGGACATACAAAAGAAATAATGAGATTCATTTGCTATTTTTAATATGCAGCAATGAATTTTAGTCCCTAAAGTGCCTCAGCGGGTGAAGATGTGATTGTGGAATAAAGGGAGCCATGGAAATTCAAAATGATGAACAGCTCAACAAAAATTTGCAATCTACTGGCATTATGAAGAATATCAGAATATTATTAATTGTGGTAATTTTTTCTCTGTTTCAAGACAGCTCTTCTCTTTTGGGAATGTAAATATACTCACTGCAGC
Source organism: Neopelma chrysocephalum (assembly GCF_003984885.1). Classification (NCBI taxonomy): domain Eukaryota; kingdom Metazoa; phylum Chordata; class Aves; order Passeriformes; family Pipridae; genus Neopelma; species Neopelma chrysocephalum. Next base: position 2,339,227 of record NW_020925579.1, on the reverse strand, counting down.
TTTATTAAAGGGTTTTCATAAACTAAGTTTCATTAAAGAGAAGATCTGCAGCATTTCATCATGCCTCTAATGTCTGATTTGGACAGATCAACTCCTTGATCTAAGCTTCTGATACTTGTGTAGCCCTGATTCAGGGAAGCATTTATATTCAGAAGCAGCCCTTAGTATCAAACACAGACACAAGCGATTTTCTAAATGGGGAAGGCCTCAAAGATATGTTTAAATTCTTGCTTGGCTCAGGGGTTACTTGCTGTCTTTTGTGATGCTGTGAAACAGAAACGAAAGTGATGATTACTAAGGTATGAGCTGTGAACTGCAGCAGTTGCAGTTGGAGAAGGCCTGCTCTCTGAGCTTCTGACTGCCCTTACATAGGATGATACTAAAGTATCTGTGACCCTGCTTTTACTAGGTTTGTTTCTTTTTCTTCCTTTAGAACCTAACAGTGCATAAAACCCCCAAATCCAACCAAAATCAAACAAATAACTCACACCAAAAACAAGGGCAGACGTAAAAATTTTGAGTTCAGCTGTTGAGTAGAAAGGAGTATCTCCAGGTCTGTCTTGGGAGAAATTATGTCTTGTGGGAACAACACTGTTTCATGTGAGGAGACTTTCATTCAGCAGTGCTTTACTCCCATGGAATGACTCAGATGATGTCTGCAGAGCAAGATTTACCATCCTGGAAATCCAAAATGCCCTTTTTTCACTGCAGGCCAGGGTGAGGCAGGGAGGGTCTCTCTGGTGGTTCAGGCTGGAGTCTGCCTAGGAGCACCCCGAAGAAGGGGGGTTTCGGCCTTCTTTAGAACATGGAGAAGTACAGGGACACCCAGGTGTTGGGCATGAAGCTGCCCCATTGCTGAAGGCCTACAGGGGAGGGATGCAGGGCCAAGGAGTGGGGTGAAGCGGGAGCACTTCTGCTTCTGCCTCTCTATTTTCCCTTGTCTTGTCATCTCCTTTTCTCCTCAAAGTATTTCTCCCTCAGCCCCCACAGAGTCACAGGAAACCTCACCCACTCTACTTATTTTTGCCTGTTGGCATGTGGGCAGGTATACCTGCCCTCTGTGCCTTAGCTCAGCGCTGCATCATGGAGCAAGCACTTTTGTTCAGAGTTCTTTTTAAAGCTATTAAAATTAAAAAAAAAAGAAAGAAAAAAAAACACAGAAAAAAGAAGAAAAAAAACCCAACACATGCACCCTAAGCCTGAATAAGCAGCATTTCTATCATCTGTTGTCATGACACACAGCTGACGTGGGAACACGGCAGTAAGCCTGACTGCTATACGGGTTTAATTTTGGTGCAGAAATTTGCTAGAAGAAGCTTTCAAAAATATCTCTGAGTGGGAGGAAAACAGGTGGGTGCTGGTTATGTGTATGAAGCAGGAGGAAATAGTTGTCAGTCTTACCTAAGCATTACTCTGCGTCCATCAGCCCTTTGGTACCCTCACTACTCAACGGGGGAAGTAAATGATACTGTCTCTTGGTGCTCCTCTCTCCTTTTACTTCTTGAGAAGGTGCTGGTGAGCCATAGAGTGCAGGAAAACTTAGCATGGGATGACTGAATAGAACCATGGTTGTCTTGGTCAGAACAATGCAGCCTCCCTGTGTGGTTTCAGTAAAGATGTCTAAACGGGAAGGCAATCATTCATTGGAGCCAAACACCACTGAAATCCACTCAGTAGAGGCTTCTGTGCCAGTAGCATCTAAAATGACAGGTGACATTGAAGACAGGTGGTGAGTAATGTATGGTCTGTAGGGACTCCTAGGCTAACCTAGTTTCTGTGGTTGTCCACATAGGTGGGTATGTGGACTCAGTTCAGCCTATTATTCAGGTGGTCCATTCAGCCCTGTGTACCTATGCCACATACACACTTTTGTTTCAAAAGTATCTTTTCTGTCCCTCTTAATATACCTAGGTAAGCCAGAGCTAGTCTTGTTTTTAGACACTCCTGAGCTATCACAGCTTCTGCTGGATATGAAAGAGGGCAGGTGTTCAGAAATATCCTCTAAAAATCACTATGCTAACCTATTTGAAGCTCATTTTCTTTTACCGCAATTACTCGCTATTAGTACATTTCTCATCTGTTAGTCATCTTGACTAATGACTTTACTCATCTGTACTAGTTTACTCACCCATTTCAATACTTTCCTAGATCACAGGGACATTTTGTAACTTAATTAGTCAGTTAGAAGCTCAGAGGTCTTTGAATGAAAAGTGTTATGTCTTATAGGAGCAAAATAGTACGATTACATGATTGAAAACCATAATTTAGTATAGGGACTTCTTTTCTCCTCCATATTTTTTGTTTGGACATCCATGATGACTCTGATAACTATGATAACTAGATAACCATAGTGGGAAAACTGGAACCCCCAGCAGTGAGAAGTTTGAAAGAGGACATCCACAGTGTTGCAAGTTGGTAGTGTGTACTGAGATGGAGACAGAAAAAGAAAAGGAAGAGCTTGTTTGAAGAAGTGGTGCACTGGAACAGAAGGACATGTAAGTCTGTGTGAGGAGAGTAATTCAGAGTGCCTCTTGTGGAGTAAAGCTTGCATCTAATGTAGTCATAAAGCCAAGGGAACGTACACCATTTTACTTTGTCCCATTTTCATTGTGTTTCAACTCATTCTGAAAATCTGGCTTTTCCCATACCCATGCCCCTGTTTCCCCAATGTGTGAAATTGTCTCCTTAGGGGTCCCGAAGGAGAAACCTTGGTGAGTGGAAAATTTGATAGCAATGTATCCTTTGCATCTTTACTTAGCTTTTTTGTTTTGGTCCTGTCTCTTTGTACTCCTTTGATTCTCCTGCTGCTTTCAGTTTCCAGCCTCTACATTGAATATCCCATAATGTGCTCAATAAAATTGAATAGTTTCCACTTAGAATTCTAAAAATGGTTTGCCATTTCCAGAAAGTGACAGTATCAATATTATCTTCAGTCTCTTATGCAAATTGCCACCCTGTTGCTGCTTACCAAAGCATCTCATATTTCTCTGGAATCAGGCTCCACATTCTTCCACTCAGATGCTCTGGAACTCCTGACCTTCCTACTGGAGGTGTCCAAACCATTGGCATTCATCCTTTGTACATAAGGAGGAAAAAAGAGAACCAATAGAGTTTGTCTGAATTCTTGTCACATTTTTTTTTCTTTTCTGTCTTTTTTTTTTGTCCTTTCTTTTCCTGTCTAAATTCTAGAGAGCTGGGAAAAAAAATCAGTACTGAGTTTGTCATTGGGGAAATATAGCCATCTGGGAAAAGTATAAGCTCTGGCTGTAGGGGTGATCTAGCTTCCCATGCTAAACTAAGACACTGATTTTCCCTTCCTCCTAATTATTGCACTTAACATAATTTTTTCAAGCCACCTTGAAAAGACAGCCTGGAATAGCATTCTTTCAATATAAACAACTCTATCTTTAGTAGAAATATTGCTTTCCTTTACATGAGTAGCAGCCATGTGCTCTCAGTCAGAATACCCTAAACGACAAAGGACTCAATTACATTTTTAAGAAGCACATTTTCTTTGTAGACTGCCTGCTCCAAACTGAAGACAAAATGACTGAAGACAGCAGATGCCTCAGAGATATAAATGCTCACCAACCCTGAATCAAAGTCCCATCATAGCTGAATACCCTACTGTATAGAGACAATATTGACTGTCTTTGTGTTTGTTTGGTTTTTGCGTAGGGGGTTGAAAATGCTAGTGAGGTTTAAACACCTCTTTAGAGTCATTACAAGATATTGTGCAAATACAGTTATTTTTCCCTGGTAAGCAGGCATGAAATGCACATTTGCTTATCAGAATGGAACAGTTCCAGGGGAGGCCTTGATGTCTGTCAGGTGAATCATCTAATCTCCAGATTTAATGTATTGAACTGGGTAAATAAGTCACTTTTTGGAGATGTCTAAATATACATTTCCCTGAGAGCTTTTCCAGTCTCTAGGGTAATGTGCTGGTTTAAAGGTAAACCAGCAGGAGAAATGAACCCAACTCAAAGGAGATTACAAGTTGGAGTTACAATTTAGTAAAAATAATACAATAAATACAATTATATGGACAAACAATTGGTTTTAACCCACAAAACCCAGATGTATAACCTAGCACCCTGGGGCACGAACAGAGTGGTGTTCATTGGCTCCCGTGCTGAGCCCCATGTGATCCCCCTGAGTCCAAAGTAAAAGGAAAGAAGGACCTGTTGGTGAGAGTGCTGGTTGCAATCTGGTCGAGGGTGGTGGTTGCAGTCCGGTCGAGGTTCTGGTCCTCCTCTGTATCTGACGAGTGGTCCCAGAAGTCCCAAGACCCCAAGATTATATACACTCAGGTTCGAGTGGAAATGGCCAGCACCTCCCCAAGGGGGGGAATTCCACAATGGGTGATTGTGAGTCATGAGATATTTTTGGAATCCTTGGTGGCCCATTAGTAGACATGACCCCTCAGGCTGGATGTGGAGGTGCTAATGACTCCTTGGAGGGGAGTCATCACACCTGAGTCACTGGTGTGAGAATAGGAACATCCTCCTATCTCACAGGCTTCCTAACATCCAGCTTATAGCCTGAGGGGTCAGGTGTGCTCTGAACAGCTGCTGCAAATGGTCTGTTGTTAACAGTTCCTGGGAAATGACATAGAGGGTGTAGAATACACAGTTTGGGTTACACCCACACAGTGATGAACTGGTCCCAGCTGCTCTAACTAGGACAGGTAAATAAATCATTCTTATATGAAGATTGCTGTTTTGTTTAAAAGATATGATCGCCTGAATAAATAATTGTGATATATCCACGTAGTGAACACACTAAACATACTTATTTCAAACAACATTCTTCCATGTAAAGATGCTTATTGCCAAGCTGCATCAGCCATTTAAGATTTAATAATCTATTATAAGGTATTTTCCCCACCCACTTAGGAAAAAAAGAAAAGAAACAGATACAAACTTTACAGTCAACAAAGTAGTCATACCTCTTAGGAGTGTTTAAGTTATAATATAACCTGACAAAAATAATGAAATAAAATGCAAAATCAACTCTGTGTCCTTAATTCACCCCTTTGTGCTTTTCCTTGTTATCATGCAGAAGAACAAAGCCATTTCTGCTGTGAATCTTTGTGACACTAAGCTTCCCACCTGCATTTTCATTATGACTTATTTTGGCTGTTAGCTGCCTCCAGAACTGTTACAGTAAGTCATCTAGTCCATCTCTGCCAAAGTGCAATTAATCCCTACTGGACGTTTGCAAGGGCTTATCCCACCTGTGTAAATGCCCTCTGTAAGCTGGCTTTCTCTTTATCTTTGCTTTATTATTGCATTATTTTTCTCCCTAGGAATATGTTAAAAAGATAGATTTAATCAGGATCTTTCCCCCGATTTCATTAATTTTGTACTAAAAAGTGTGTTTGGTATTTCCCTGCAGCTGCATGATGTCCTTTGCTGTATTTACCTTTCTGTCCCAAAGGCTAGCATCTGAAAGCATCTCTTCGCTGACTCTCTGGAGCAGGGCAAGAAGTACTGCCCAGCCTTTGACCTCAGTTTTGGGATGAGTCCTTTACGTCCATTTTCCCCTTGCAGGGCTGTTGTGTTTTGCCACTTGCTTGGGAGTATGATGTCCTTTGTTTATCTACCTGGCTGGGCTCCTTCACTTCCGAGCACCAACAGGCTTAGTGTTAAAATCCAGCCAAGGTTTATTCTGAAACTGGTTTAAGGTCCGATACTGTCCATCTCTTTCTGCCTTTGTTTACAGCTGCTGCCTTAAAGATCCTGACTGAATTTGAAAACCCTTGTGATGACTTGAGCTGAAAGCACATGCCTGGGGTACATTTTTTCTCGGAAAAAACATTCGGGCTATTTTGCATTTGGAATCTTTGCCCACAACAGGGCATCTAAAGACTCCAAACAACTTTTGCCATGGTGCCTCATCAGCCCCAGCAGCCTTGTCCCTTCCTGACCTGGGTTCTTCCCATGAAGCACACACTGCATAACTTGGTTGTGATTGGTGCTGGTAGCATCTTCACAACTGGCTGCTGCAATGGTTTACAGGCTCTGAGAGAGGCACAGATGCTCAGAAAAGATTGTGTATGGCAGAATCACATGCGGCCATGTCAGAGCAAGCCTAAGAGAAATTTCCTGCCTTGCCTGTTTCGGCATGTAACCACTTGTCCAGGCCACTTCTTTCTCAATTAAGCAAGTGAATTTTCACCTTGCTTTCTGTGTTCTCAGTGATTTTTCCCTCCTAAATTTAATTTTTCCTTAGTTGGGGTGGAAGAATAGAAGGAAGAAGCAGTGAAGGTATTTTCAGAACTTTTATTTTCATTGATGTCTAATATGTGAATTATGAAGAACACTAGTGGAAATATATTTATTAAAAGTAGGTAGCAGTATGACTTAGTACAGCCAACCATCAAGAAACAGATGATAGCATACCACTGTAGAGTCCACTCTGTTGTTATGAAGCTGGGAATAAAATGTAATATTTAGGAACAGCCTTTAACATTTCCCTGACCTTTAACTGTGATGTGAAACTGAGCCAGGAAGGAACTGCTTATTAGCCTTGCTAAGGATATTGTTCATGGCAATTCTGAACAGCTTTGCTGTCATCCAGAGTACTGAACCAGGCAGAGGCTGATTTTGGAGACTGTGATGAAGCAGAATCAAGCTGCAGTTCTTTAGTATTGCTCGAGTCTGAAAACAAGTATCTGGAGCTCAGATTCTCAATTGTTTCATATTTATAGAGAATTTTGCTTGGATATCTTGATTTTACTGATAGTACAAATATTTAAACGCTAAGCACGAACACTTATATTGCTAATAATAATATAATGACAAAAGGAGAATAAGAACTGATCTATCTGTCCCTACTTAGGCCACTGAGCATGTTTTTTTCCATTTATTATCTTACATCTTTTAGTGCTGAACAGACAAGAGTAATTCATAAGCATTTGCTTCATTATTTACCTTTTTAGAGCACAGTAGCCTCCCCATTGGCATGTGCGTAAACCAAAAACAGAGACAGTGCCTATTTGTCTAGCATTCAGATAACTGAAGCAGGAGCCAGGCTGCTTTCTCTGACACAGGTGTAGAGCAGAACAAAATTAGTTTCAGCAAGCCAGTACCAAAGAGCACCACAGGTGGGAATGTCATCATTTCCCAGCCACTTCTGGTTACACTTGCATTGTGATCTGGACCTAGTCTGTGCAGGGACAGGACCTGCAGGAAAGTTAATAAAATTCTCCTTTAAATGTGTTGGTTAAATTGCTACCTCACTCAGGTGACTTTTTTTTTTAAATTTAATTTAAAATAGGCTTTAATTCTGTTTCTTTTAATCCACTTTGCAATGTAATGTAGTTTACCTGATCCAATTTAAATCCAAACCTCGAATTAGCTCAGCTTACCTTTCCTCAGCATCCCTACATAGGCAGGACCTAATTTTGTCTTCTAAGTCTAGATTCTGTATTTTCAACGTAGGCAGGTCCTTATTTTGTCTTTTAAGTCTTGAAGCCCTATTCTACCCTCTCTTCTCAGCGCTAGTGGGAGATTTCTGCACTTTGCAGAGTTACTTAAAAATGGTGATTAAAAACAATGTGTGAAGGAACAGGCAGAGATAATAATTCACAGAGTAACAGTTATGAAATTGCGGAGTAATTATAGCCTGCAAAACCCAATAAACCAACCTGTGGGACTTGTGGCAATTTCATTAAGGTGAGGGACTGAAAAGAGAGTGTGAATATGGGCTTTTAAAAATTGTTTTGTTGGCACTGGGATGTGGAGGATCTGGGTTTGCACTTGGTGGCAGTGCTGTCCTGCCCTGCCAACAGCTCGGGTGGCCTGGGCTGCGCTGCTGCCTGCAGAAGACATGGAGAGAGAGTGATGGCTTTGCACCACCAGGGGCTAATAACCTGCCTGATATTGTTTTACTAATTAATTTTAAATATTGTTCCTCTACTCTGATAGAGCTCTGATGTTTTAGAGCTTTGATTGGTGTCTAAAGGACTCCTTAAAAAGAAAAAGATGAAAGGAGCTGGTGGAAATGGGTGAAAATGTTTGTAATTATTATAGTAAGAGTCATCTCTGTTATTCAGAGTCCCGTGAGAGTAAGGATAGATGGTGGAAGGGAAATGGATGGGACGTTTTAGGGCCATACTTGGTATTTAATTTCTGCCTGGCACAGCACTGCCCCTCATGGCCCTATTTTTTCCTGCCCTTCTTCCCCTTCCTTTCTCCTTCCTTTTCTTCTTCCTCCCCTTTCTTTCCCCTTCCCTTCTTCCCAAGTAGGCTGTACTCCTGCAGGGGAAATGCTGTGCCATCCCCACTCTTAGCTGTGACATATTGAAAGCAAGGAAACACCCCAGCCCAACAGCAAACAGCCATTGCCAAGGCATTTATTGATTCTCCCTTCAGCTCTCCAAAAGAACAGGACCTGCTGAAGGTCAGGTTCATTTCAAGGTTAGCTGTCAATGACAGCATCAGAAACCACAGGTTGCTCTCAAAATGAAGCTCTGGTCCTTATAAGACTCACCAAAATTATAAAGATGAGTGTACCAGATCTGAGCTGTTACCTCTCCTTCAACAAAACATGCATAGCACTGTAGGTGTTGAGGGGGAAATAAAGTGTCCTTCAAATGACCTGTACAATGGGAATCTTGCATTTAGATAGTGTCCTTACTGACTGTGCTAGTAACAGATGAGAGTCCTCTAGCACCTCTTCAGGATGAACTCACTGATGGCCTTGCAGCATATGGTGACATAGACCTACTCATCCTTCTTATCTACTGGTATAAATGAGAATGAATGTGGTGTGGTCAAGTCTCGCAATTTTATTTTGAATTTCATAGCAACATATGTTTTTCTCAGTGCTTCAGTCTTCATTCAGATGACATGTAGAGAAGCTCATCTCTGTTCTTTCAAAGGGAATGTGTGGATTTTCCACTTTGTGTGGAACAGATTGAAAATGTGAAAAACAGAAGCTTTGATTGCAGGAAACAAACTCCTACTGTTTGTCTAGGAAAATGCAAGGCACTTTAGTCTCATGATTTTTGCAGGCCTCAGAGACCACTGGTCAAGATTAGTGGAGTTGTCTTTGTTTCAGCTGCACAGACACATTTTTAGCATAACGAAGTAAGATGTGCTAGACTCTGGACCTCAAGGTACATTGGTTGTAACGTGCTCTGGTGGAAAGAACTATGTAATCAGAGAATAATAATATTGGCACTAAAAAAGAAAAGGTGAGTCAAATCTGACCATGTGTAAGTACAAGATGGAAATAGGAAGCTTGGTAAAAATTAGACTGGAGATAATCTGAAAGTTCCCTTGTAAAAACAGCAAGAGAGGGAAGTTAAATGGTTTTTAAATGCACTTATTCCCCAGAAGAAGGTGAGGTTCACCAGACCAGACACAGTGACACGAGAGAGATCTATATCTACTCATAATTGGAGACTGATTATGCACCATGCAAGTTCATACTCCATTCTAGGTGCAGAGGTTAAATATTCGATGCTCAAATGGTCCAAAAGCACACAAATCATCTCCTTACCATGACATACAGTGAAAGGTGAGGCTGATGCGGTTTCTGTGGCTGCCTGGTACAGGTCATTCAGCAGCAAACATTGTTCAGGGATATATCTATCAACAGAAATGAGCCTCATTGCTTTTACAGTTCAGTGGAGCTCCTGATCAGCCCAATCTCAGTAATGAGCAAAGGCTGTGAAATAACTTGTGTCCTCTATTAGAGACAAACAAGCAAGAACACCACCACTTAAGGAAGCAATATAAATAATGAATGAGTAGAGAAATACGGTCCTTTCTGACAGAAATGATGCTGGTTTTAATTTGTGTTTATGGCACCTAAAGTAATGGGCACATGAAATATGCATGGAGAGAGAGAGAACCAGGAAAAAAAAATCCCTGCAGAACTCAACCACAATCCCCTGGCCCCCAACCAAAATTTGCAATGGGAAAAATGTAATGAGGCAAAAAGAAAGCTTCTGTAGGAAGGGAAAATAATAAACACTGGAAAAATACAGGGCATGTCTTTTTCTGCTGCCAGCTACACTACTAGGAAATCAAAATACTTTTTAGGAAATGAGCTCAAAGTGTAAGATTGCCTAGTGAGACAGTCTTTAGCATTTGGTATAATGAAGTCAAATCTTCATGGAGGGAAAGATAGTGTTTCAGTGCTGCTTGTGTACAGAAAGTCCTTGTTTAAAATATCTGAATCCCTCTTTTAGGAGTCATTCAAGGTGGCTTTCTTCTAAATATAAGAATAATATGCCATGAATCGGATTAAAATAAGGATGGGTTCATCATCTTGAATCTTTCTCTGGAAAACTAGGTTTAGTGAATTTTTTTCCTGAAAAACATTTTAGAAATTTGTAAAGTAAGAACTAAAATGATTTTAGCTTTCATAGCTGAAATTACTTCTTCCTGGACTTTTTAAAATTTACAAGATCTACAGAAGTGTTAATGTGTCTGAATATGATGAGTAGGGCTGTAAAACTGTACATTTTTTTTCAATTGAGCTGCTGAACAATAATGTCCCAAGCCTGCAATCAGTCAGACTGATTAGAGGATGTTTTTTTTCCTAGAACAATAGTGCAAATATTTTTGTCTGAGCTTGGCCATAGAATGTGATTGCCTGAAGTAGCACATATGATTTTCATCCCAGGAAACAACACACTTTTCAGCAGTGCTTGAAGTGGATTATATACTTGAATTTAAAAGTGGATTTTTCTAAATTAATTTTTTCACCAAAGTGAAATGGAAGCATAAATTTCAGAACAGGACTTCTACATATCATAACAAGATTCTTGCACTTTCTCTTCAACAATTGCCTGAAGTCACATGGCTAGAACACCCCTGCATGTGTGTGACCTGTCTATCAAAATCGCATCTCCAAAGACTGTCTTATCCATCAAGATGTTATAGTTGTGGATCATGGAAAGACTGTACTGAAAATGGTTGGTTCCAAAGGAAGTGAAATTCTCTGGGTAGGTGAAAGGTTATAATACAGAGAGAAAGAAAAAAAACCTCCATAACAAGAAGAAAGTCAGAGACAAAACTTGCTAAGGGTAAGGATAGCAAGGGAGTAGGTGTCCTAATTATCAAGTGTCCACCACTGAGATGGTAGAAGAAGTCAGAGGGCAATTTCTGTCCAACATGACTTTGGCACAAACAGTTCTTCAGGATCATGACATTAACAGGCATGTGGGCTGAAGATGAAGAAGGAGAGTGCTTGCAGTCTCTTTCAGACCACTGGTTCAGTGAGCTAATGAAATGACCCTACTGCTTGAGAGTTCATGAAAGTAGTCAAGTTGTGGGACTGCCCTAGCAGTACTTACCTGAATTAATGTGATATCTAAGTCAGAATGGTGCTGTGATTTTCAGTGCCCAGCTTGCAGGGTGTAGAGGGTCTTTGTACAAATCCTCAATATGTTTGCTTCCTCCTTGGTTGAAAGATTTTGTCCATGCAGAATGGAAAAGCATCAGGCATCAAGAGTGAGCAGAGTTGTATTGGACACAAGAGAGCACAGGTGGGCGATGGGTGCAAGCCTAAGCTTACCTGGGAGTTTTGGCTGTTTCAGGGGTCTGATGACTATACTGACAGGTGAAAGTGGAACAGTTCCTTTGTGTTTTGTCACATGAACCTAAAAACACATTTGTATCGATCAATTTTTTTTTCTCAAAGAGGTACTTTAAGTACTCATGAATTATTGTGTCATTTTTGTTTCAGTTAAAAGTCCTCTGCACATCCCATCTGAATCTGCTGAGAAGTCTGGCCACTCAAAACCTGCATTTTCCAAAGAATTTGCTGAAAGATGAAACAAAAAAAGGAAAAAAGTTCATCTCTAGTGACAAAAGCATTTGTTTGCAAGAACTTCTCACAAATGGCAGAAGAATTTCCTGTTAATATCTTTGGGTCAGATCCTTGCATGATACACATTAGTCTTTCTCTTTTATTGATGTTTCAGAGATTCTCTTTGAAGTGCCTCCATTTGCACAAAAAATGGACTGAGGCTATAGCCATGCCAAAATGTATCAACAGAATATAGGCTTGGATCTTCAGCTGGTGGAATTCAGTGTATCTCCATGATTTAAATGGTTTATATAGGCATTAGCTGGCATGAAACACATATGAATTTCAGCAAGGACAAAGGAAGAGCTCAGCATTCCTGTGCAAGGACTCCCAGACAGATTTCTCATTCTCACCTGTTTCTTTTTTCAAAACAGTCCTCAAAATCCATTTGGTGACATTCAGCAAGTCCTGGGTGACAAGCATTCTATCAGAAAAGCCTCAGCAAGCCTGAAATTCACTGAGTAGGTAAGGAGGACCGTGAGGAAGTGCCCTTGCCAGGGCATAAAGATGGGAAGCATAAGCGGGAAAAACTGTTCTTTACTCACATGCTGACTTTTGACTATGGATTTCATACTCAAAGGCCTTTTGAGCAGAAGGGCGACATAAATGAAAACATCCCAAACTACTGGTAGAAATTTTATGTGCCCCTTAGTTGTTCTTCAGAAGGTCTCTGTACAATGAGCATGGATCAGATCTTACTATGGGAGATATATGCCTTATGTGATAAGGCAGGCATTACCATGGGCCTGCAGGTCTAGGCCCTGTCCTCCCCCCCTCCTCCTCTTCACACTCACAGTGAGTTGGTTCTGACCCATATCAATAATTCAGTGAGATTTGGATCCAGCATCTCACAACTGTGTTTCAGCTTAATACTTTTCAGACAGAGCAAAGTAAAATAGACACCTCAGCCCCAGTTGTATCATGCACAACTCTAAAATAAGCAGATCTTTCTTCGATAAATCACTTAAATTATTTGAATTTTGGCCATGAAAGTGAGTCTTTGTGGAAGAAATTACTTTTTCTTTGCAGTGTGGAGACAGAATTTCCTAGAACATGGACAGGGCAAGAGCTAAAATCCCTGATGAGTGTTATTAAGGACATTGTTAGGAAATATAATTCTTTGTAGTTCTTTGGAGGAAGGATTTTCTTGCCACAGAGATTGTACTATTTCAACAGCTATTTTAATAAAAGCACATCCAAATGTATCTGTTTGGCCAGTTTTCTCTCCTCTTTTATGGAGCAGGAAGTTTGAGAATATATAGTTTTTGAAAAGCCTATGTGGAAATTGCACTAAAAGGACTTGCTTTGAAGTAATGGCATTCTTATATTTTATCATGCTGAAGTAATGAATTGAAACACAAGGTTTCACTTCCATATGTTGATTCAACACAATTTGCTTCTCAAACATTTCTTCTACCATCACAAAAATCAGAACATCAGTAACGTCAGAAAATACCAGCACTGTCCCCCAAAATACAAAATGTCTGTGTGATCCCATTATCACGGGAAAATGTTCCAGTGAAAAGTATTAGCCATTGTCAGAGTTCTTACAGAAATTTTCCCACTGACTTTAACTCTTTATTACTTGCCAGGAGAGGAAATTTTTCTACATTACTTTTTTTTTCTTTTTTTTTTTTTTTTTGCATCACGAAATAGAGAACCACAGTTCTTACTCTGGTTATGTGCAGAGAAAATTGAAAATGTAAAAACATCCAAAGTCTGCTGAGGTTCTGGAGTTTACTGGGGAAGGCTGACCTTTTGCATGTGGGATGCATGTATCACACAGAAATTTCAGATTGGCACCAACTTCAGCACTGATTTTTTTCAGTTCAACTGCTGATTGGCCATAAGCTACACTAAACCTGCCAAATTCATTTCCCAAACAGGTCCAAGTGACTGGCCCCGACTCCATGCAACTGCAAGGATGTGAGGTGTACACACTGCCAATTTTATCATGCCTTCTCCCTAGAAACTTGCTTGGCATTAGGCAGCTTATGACTATCAAATATTTATCCTATTGTCAGAAGACAAAGCAAGGGCTAATTGATGTTTTCTCTAGCAGAGCCCAACAGTGTAGGCTGTTTGATAAACAGTGAGAGAGTTTTCTCAACACTTCAAGGAATGGAGCTTCTCAGCCCAGTGTCTTTTTATTTATCAAAAGCCCCATTCATCTACACAAGGTTGTCATGCCATGAGAAGATTTTTGCCATGTGTCCTACAGATTGGAAAGAGAGGCACACCATGCAGGAGAGCCACCCTCACTGGCCAGGCCGTGCAGGTCTGGCAATGGCCAGTTCTGAGCACAAGCACCAGAGGTGATGTAGCCGACCTCTGAAGCCACAACAGAAGGGGAAGGAACAGTGTGTGCTGGTTTAAAAGTTTACCAGCAGGGGAAATGGACTCAACTCAAAAGAGAGATTATAAGTCAGAATAACAATTTAATAAAATAATACAATAAGTACAATTATACAGACAAACAATTGGTTTTAACCCACAAAACCCAAATGTATAACCCAGCACCCTGGGGTATGAACAAAGTGGTGTTCCTTGGCCCTCCCCGAGTCCAAAGTCAAGGGAAAGGGGAAAAACCTGCTGGTGGGAGAGCTGTTGCAGTCTGGTCAAAAGTGGTGATTGCAGTCCCGTTGAGGGTGGTGGTCTCAGTTTGGTTGAGAGCGGTGGTCTGCAGTCTTCCTCTGGATCCCACGAGTGGAAAAAAGTTCCAAAACTCCAAGTTTATATATTCTCCAGTTCAGGCAGGAATGCTCAGTCCTTCCCTCAGGGCGGGGAATTCTACAAAAGGGTGTGAGGACAGGAACATCTTCCTATCTCACAGGCATCTTAACACCCAGTTTATAGCCTGAGGAGTCAGGCTGCTCTGGGCAGAGGGTGTAAATGGTCTATTGATAACAGTTTCTGGGAAATGGCATGGAAGGCTATAGAATACACAGGTTTGGGTTACACCCATACAGTGATGAACTGGTCCCAGCTGTTCTAACTAGGACACAGTGTTAGGACACAAAATGTTCTGAGCTAAGGTAGAAAGCCCCCACAACCTCTGGAGAAAGGATGCTAACAGCAGCTCTGGCTGAGGGCTGGGAAGAAAAGAGTGTTTTCTGTGATTGTCATGGTGTGATGGTACTTTTGATCCAGGACAAGTCAGAGGTCACACAGAAAATAAACAGAAAAACCCAAAAAACTCCAATAAAAACCCCACAAGCCAAACCAAACCAAACCAAACCAAACCACATTAAAATAAGGTTCAGATTGTTCGTATTTTAACTTGGTTGATTCATCCAGCAGGTCCTTCCAACAAGATTTTTGCTGCACAAAGAGCTTGGGGCATCTAGAGAAATAAGGGGTTGGGGCCTGGAAATGGTTAGTTAAAACTTTGGCTCTTTCACCACCCTATGCATTTTCCTGCTGGCTAATTCATGTTTCAGTGCCTCAGATGGTTCATCAGTGAGGCAGAGCAACAGCAGTGCCCACGCAGAAATAGTAATCAGGTGAATAAAAACACGTTCCTAAATATGTAGAATATTAACAACTGAAAAGAGTAAATACAAAGGAGAAAAATATGCTTATTTTTATGGTGTAGTGGCTATGTAAAGGGCTAGATTCTCTGCTAGCTAAGAAATACAGCTCTTAATGACTTTTTGAGGTAAGGTTTTAAATTAATTGCAAGATGGCAGCTGTTGGTGATAGTCATCTGCATATGTATTTGTATATTTGAAGATTATAGTAATTTACTTGGTTTTGATGCCTATGTTTGAAGGCTACTTAAAGGGTGGGTTGACTGTAATGTGGAACACAAAGGGATAGAGTTGTTCTGTCCATGGGGATATAACTCCAAATCTGTGGCCAGCTATTCTGAGGGGCTTTGCAAAACCAAAAAGAAATGAAAAATGCAGTTGAAGAGATGTCACTCTTGGTCAGTGCTATGTGAAGTTCAGTGCAGGGTTGTGAGCACTATCCCTTATCCCTTAAGAAAGGTCTGTGCTGTCCTCCTAGACATAAATCTTCTTTAACGTGAACTACACTTTGGGACAGCTTGTGCCATTCAGCCAGACTTTTGTATGGAAGTGGTCTGTTGTTGTTTTTGCATTGACCTCCAAGGATATTGTATATGGATCTGTTGCCTTGCAGAACATTTCCTACAATGTTAAAACTTATTTAAAAAAGGAGAATGGTTTTGTTTTGCCGTGGAGATAGGTATAAATATTTAAAGGAGGCACAGATAAAACAGTAAACATTCAAACCTGAACTTTGAATTATGATTCATTTGGAATACATTCTTCCAGTGTGTGCAAATTCAGAGATATATGACTTTCCCTTGATACTGAAAACCAGGAGGGTTTCTGCAAGTCATCATATACAGCAGGGTGTATGTTATTCAAACCTTGCCCACACTAAGCTGTTGGAAAAGGTCTCCTCTCTCCAACACAGACTCTGGTTCTTTTAGGAAAACAAAACACTGTAATTCCTGGGATGGTTTTTGTTGCAAAGAAGTGACGAGCTGACTGACAGCCAAGTGCATGGTCATGGTCTTGACACACTTGTAGGTGTGTTCCACTTTGAGGAAAAGGCAGGAAAGCACATGGGTTTTATGTGTATGCATTTGTTCATCCTGAATTTCTGTTGTGATGGGTCTGGCTCTCTGTCAAGCAAACCTTCTCATCCTGACATTGAGCTGCTGTTTCAAAGCCTTTTCTGAGTTTGTACAGAGGAAGTTCCAACAAGTAAAACATGCTGCTACTCGCTGGAGACCCTTCAGAGGGAACACCTATGGGATATCCTGTTTTGCTTTGGGGTGACACAGGACCCTTGGTGTTCAGTCATGGCTTAAGGCCCAGCCATTCTGGGGCAAAGTACTTGGTTGTTAGACCAGGTCACTTTAGCACAAGGGTAAAATGTTGGCTCTATAGCTTTCCTGAACATACGTGTTTTTCTGATTTGAACTCGAAATAACTCCCTACATTTCTGAGTGCTTTCGTGAAATAGAAGGTATGGCAGTGTGTACCAATATAGAGATGCTACACAGTACAGTAGATGGTATAAGTTGGTATAAACCCTGTACAAACAGTTATATTCTTTTTCCAAACAGAGCTAAAGACATAAGGAATCAATGAAAGGTTCTTATGCCACCTCATTGATTCCACCCCTCTTACTTTTAGTAAGAGGTGATTCCAGAGGAAAAAAAACCCGTGTGCTTGTGGTATGTCCAATAGAACCGATTTTGAGATAATGCAAGGGTGTTGTTTAAAAATATACTTTCCACTCACCTCTGTATACCTTTATTTCTTTACTATAATTTCTTACGCACAGCAGAACTAAGTCAATTCCAGCTGCCATTCCACATGCTGTATCCATAAGCACTCTCTGCTTTTGTTTTACACAGAAGTTAACAAGGGAGAAAAAGGTGGGAATGCTGCTCACAGCCTTTGCTGGCCAAGAACACACTCCCAGAATTCCCTGAATTAGCCTCCAAACTTTGTATGCCTAAGAAACCTGCTTTATTTTCCAAAACTTGTGAATCAGAAGTACTAGGTGTCATGGTTTAGGAATGGTATTCTCCAATTTGGTGCCACCCACGCCAAGACTACAAAAACACATGCCAATCACTTGCTTCTCCTCCCCCTACCCATTCCACCTGTGGGTGGCTGGAGAGGAGAACTGGAGGCACAAAAGGCAAAAATCACAGGCTCAAGTAAGAACAATTTACTGGAAACAGCAATGAGATAAAAAAATGGACAGTAACAGCAAGAATAGTAATAAGAAAGGTGTACCACAAAAAGAGTGAGGAGCTCAACCCAACCACAGCCATGCCACCCAAACCACTCTCTCTAGTCAGAACCAGTGTTATCACACCGGTCTGTCCACCATGCTTGCTCCACTGGAAAAGGAATGCCCTTTCTTCTCTTAAGCAAGAGAAAGACCCTTTCCCTCCACCCTGGCAATGACATAGGATAATATCGAATAACATTAGTGTCGTGGCCACACCCAGACATATCCAGGATCCACCCCTTCACAGCTGATGTGGGCTGAAAATCAGGACACAAAGTCAAGAAGATTTTTGGCATACCCTTTGGGAGAAAACAACTGTAAAAGTACATGTGAGAATTCACTGGGTGATAAACAATTGTCATTGTATGTTAGCTTTGACAAGGATGGTGTGTTTTCATGTTTAAACAGTAGGCAGGAATTGAAGACTGTCTCTTGCATTTTGTGATCTCTGCTATAAGCTTCCACTGAAAGTTCTGGAA
The DNA here is from genome assembly GCF_003984885.1 of Neopelma chrysocephalum. Lineage (NCBI taxonomy): Eukaryota > Metazoa > Chordata > Aves > Passeriformes > Pipridae > Neopelma > Neopelma chrysocephalum. The sequence continues at coordinate 2,321,135 of NW_020925579.1, read as the reverse complement.
CCTCAACCCTCTTCTCACCTGTAAAATGTGGAAAACTTGAGAGTAAAACACCAGCTCCTCAGTGAATACAGGGAAAAGTTTGCCCATTAACGCCTTGCAGGATGTAAGAGAAGACTTCTGTGTTTGCTGTTTCTGAGCTCCATTACAGAGGTTTCCTGTTTGCCTGGAAACATCACTGCTGTCAGATGCTGTAGGCATCGTGTGCAAAAGTCTTATAGGAGAGGCTGTATTTTAGAGCAGTCAGGTTCCCTTGGGGTTTGACAGTATCATTAGACTGCTGGACTCTAGTAACACATAATTGCTTAACCTGTGAATTGGGAAAACATCCACACTTGAGGTTTTCAGACTCTGCTGATGAATTTAATCACAATTCAAAATCTTTGCCAGATGAGTATAAAAAGGATTGTGCAATGTAACACTCTTCTGCCTGCTCAGTATAGTTTACTCTGTGTTGAAGTATTGCACCTGAATCAGCAGTTCAAAACACTTAAACTCTTCTGTTCCACTTAAAATTAACCCCAGGTTGTTGATGATCCACCTCCTGGCAAGGTACACACCAGTAGAAGAGGAAAAAAAAAGAAAAGAACAAAAGGCTTTTAACTTGCTCTGCACATGATAATGATAGAGTGTCTTCACAGAGCATTGGGATTTTTGAAAATCACAGGAGTGCAAGAAGGTCACCCATAGATATTTGAATTATTAACAGAGGTTTAACCATTAAAGAAAGATGTATTGATAGAATACAATGCGATTAATTATTCAGTTACACAAAGTATGGCAGAGAAAACAAATTAAGTATTCCCCACAGTTTCTGAAAGATAAACCTTGAATAAATGCATCATAAAAATGTTTGTTAGCACAGGGCTTGGTAATAACAGATGATCTTAGTATATCACGGAAAATGTGTTTGTGTTGGTTGTATTTATTTTGGTTACAAGATGAACCTTCATCAGTTGTTCTGTAGTGAGACAGAAAGGAGAAAACCACGAAGAACCAACTTTGTGTTTGATGGGAAATGTGGCAGCTGTTTAGCTTGTGGTTTTCAAACAAATAGGTTTTCAAAGGAAATGTGAACAGCTATTTGAGGAAGAAAATCCACCTAATAAAATATCTCACACATGCTATTTTCTGTGTCTGTAGTAAGCACCTCTGACTGCATTGCTAACGCAGATCCTGCGGTAAGATCAGAACATCTCTCTCCCAGTCTTTGTGCTCTTGGAACTTGTAGGTCACTTTTTTTTGTCAACTGTGGCAAATAAAATCTTGAACCATTGCATATTTACTTTGTAATACACTCATGGCTGAAAATCCTTCTAGTTTTGATTCCATTGTATGACTATTGCGTAATTTCTTCAGTCATTGGTCAGTTATCCAAACAATTAAAGCAGATTTTTAATATTAAGTCCCCAGAATACAAAAAAAAAAGAAGTATTTTTTTCTATGTATATAATATTAGAAACATTGAATTAGTAAGCTTAGTTTTGGAAAAACCTCCTAAGGCCTGTTTGGGCACACTTTCAGGTTAGGTGCCCAATACTCAATAGTGTGTTTCATTGACAGTCAGGCTGCACATGCTTCTCTACCTACAGTGTCAGAGGACTTAAACTCGTACCTCAGCAGGTTAGCTATGTGCTAGCATTTTTCATGCCTAGAGGGAAACAAGATAAAGGCTGCAAATATATTTATGTCTGTTGCTCCCTTGGTTGAGGCAAACCAAAAGACTAATGTGTCCTCTTCGCCAGGCACTAGAGAGGCATCTCTCTCCTAGCTGTAGCCTTGAGGGGACACATGATGATTGGGAAGCAAATGTTTGTCCACAGCCACCGAGGAGCCAGAGGGGAGAGAGAGTCCAAAGTCTACTTGGGACAGCCAGAGTGTCTGTAGCACAAGTGGGAATCAGGAAAGTTTGACTGGTATCTCTGAGTATAACCTCAGGAGTGAGCTGAACTGGAACACCGGTATTGAACTACATGCATCTCATTCATGATGACTCTGAGATGGGAAAAATATACTCAAATGTCTTTAGATCACTGCACTTTTCAGATGCCAGAAAATATATTTTCATTCTAGTGTAAAGGCATGAGATAATATTGTGAACATAGTCAACTGAAAAATCCAACTGGAAAGTTGGTATGCATGTAGAGGAAAGAAAAAGAGGAAAATGCAAGAATAAAAAAAAAATAAAAAAAATTACACGCTTGTAACCAGGAATTGTACAGGCAATTCTCATTATGCTGGAAATTAAACTGAAAGCTAAACAGTGATACATCAGATGACATCTAGTCTCTATACCGTCCAAAGTCTCTATGGCGTCTGAGACATTTTTGTTGTTTTGTTTGTATTTGTTTGTTGTGTGAAGATTTTCAGCTTGTCGATCATGTGTGTAGTATTCCGCCAATGTATTAGTATTAAAGCAGAGCAGTCATTCTGTAATTCATACTGCAGTTTATGTTTTTGGCAATTGCAGTTGTCCAGCAAATGTGGGATAGCAAACTCTGGGCTTCCCAGGAAAATCAGGATCCAGGCTAGCTTGGAAGCGAATCTCCTGTGCATCTAATCAGAAGCTCACAAAAGGTGTTGAGGTACAATTCAAACTGGAACCATGTCACCAATCAAAATCTGTCTTTAGCCCCATGGGGCACAGACAACCCTCTGTTCAGGTCACTTGGGTCCAGCAGGGCTCTCACAGACCTCATCCTCCTGGCTTGTCTTGGAGTGTAGTGACAGGGGAACAAAGGCAACATTTGTTACATGGCCTTGGGGTGTGAAACACAGGAAGGCTGTGTAAGTGAGCTTGTAGTGTTTTTGAGGGAGAGTTCTCTGTACTTTTTCCCATAATTTTAGGGAAGTCAATGAATAATTTAGTTCTAATAAACTGTAGGGACTTCTCACATGTAGGTCTTCTGACAGTTAATAATACTTACTACGTATATTACTCTTTGCATCTACAAAGCACTTCACAAACATTAACTAATTAAGCCTCACAACACTCTGGGGAAGTAACTATAAGTAAGTTATTATTGTTAAGTAAGAAAGGCTCTTGGCACTCCTCTTAGTGGAAGTCTCAGGGGACATCCTAATCCTCCATGCTTTAGCCCTTTCTGATATTCAGTCCCTCTTGTGAGTTACATTTACAGAGTGAATACAGAAATGAAGCCACTCTGCCTCTATTTGCACTTCCATAAGGAAATTTTATATACTCTCAACTGCTTACTAACCTCCTACACCAATAGCTTTAGGGATTGTATAAGTCTTCTGTGACTCTTCTCCTTGGTCTCCTCCCTTGCATAGAATCCAGCATCTTGAAAGGCTGCAGTGATCACAAGTGTAATGATTTTCCTGGAGAAGTCAGAAAGCTCTGAGAAAACCAACCAACCAACGCTTTTAAGAAGTTGGTATGGGAAAATCACATGAATTTTTTAGGTAGGCAATGTCAAGAAAAGCAACACTGGCCAATACTGGTTTTTACATATTCCAGAAGAACTTCTCTGCAAAACCTGGACCAGTTTTTTTACTTGCACAGAGGTTTCTGGCAATGTCTCATGCAGGGGTGCTATGCAAAGAGGTCTGAAAACACTGTTGTTGTGACCAGCAAAGACTTTGGGAAATGCACATCAGAAGCAGAAAAACTTGCCCCACACATGACATCATGAAGGGAACACTATGGCTCTGATGAAAACTGATGGCTCCATACAAAAACCCCACATCCCCAGAAATCAAACCTCTGCTCAGTAAAGCTCCTTGTGAGGATTTAGAATTCAGCATTTTTAGTCACAACAGTGCTGTTAGTATACTACATTAAAGAGACACTTGGAAGCTCTGACAGGGAGAGTGAAAGAAACCAGAATGCAGCTGCTCTGTCAGTCACTTTCTTTTCTATTGGAACCAGCTGGTTGTTATTATCACTCATTATTTATCATTAAAAAAAAAAAAAGACCTAAAGACCTCTAAGGTCAGGAAAAAAAAGCAAAAATGGTCTTTGGGGACTTTGGAAACTTTCTGTGGTTTGATATATATTTAAGTTGATGGATTTTTAATAAATCTCTTCACTTCCTCCTCCAGCCACCACAGCTGCCATATTAAAGTGATCAAGTTGACCACAGATTTGCTAAACAGAAATCTGGAGTTCACTTAGTCTTTAAACCACATAAATACCAAAGAGGGATTTCTCCAGTTTCCAGTGTTCATTTTGAAACTAGTGCTTAATGTTAAATCATTAGACCTCAGGCTTTTTTTTCTCACAACCCATAAGCAGGCACTTAGAATCTCAGTCATCTCCCACTAGAAGTGAAATGAGTATGCCCTGTGCAGTAGAACAGCAAGGGCAGGTTTCTAGTAATGCAGAAGAACCTTGAAAGGGTTAGATAATTAGATAAAGGTGCAACATAGTTGAAGGTAATCTGACCTTTTTGAGATCAGTGTTTTCTGAGCTGCCTATGTCTACTTAACTATGTGTTTTCAAAGGAACAAGCCTTCATGCACATCACTGGGGCATATATTGTCTTCTGTGCTTTAACTGTGCATATAATGTTGTCTTCACTATTGTTTGAAGGGGACACATATGTGCACATTTGTCTATGTGTGTGCATTTATTTACCTAGGTGTTCTCTGCAGGGTGGGGGGAAATCAAAGATAAACACTCTTGGATAAGGACTTTCACATCTGAAGTTCTCTAGTTAAAAGACCCCACACATTTGACTGGTACTCACAGTACTCAGCTGCGAAGCAGAGTATTAGCATAGCCATCAACAGAGACCATCCTGCACTTTACCCCAGGCACTCATGCATGAAGGAAGCTCCTCACCCTTTGCCAGGGTCCCTCATTCACCATGTCCCTTTACAACACATTTCAGGACTAAGCAAACAACTGGTATAGGGTAACCCCTGCTTATTGGGCTCATCTCTGTTGGCTTGCCTGGACCTTCTGCTCTTCTCATCTGCTCATTACATTCATCTGCTATCTATTGTCTTATGACTTAAATCAGGCCTTGTAAAAATGTGTGTGGAAGGATGGAAATCAATTTGTCGTATGGTTGTACAATCTCTAGAACAGCTGGACAATATCCATGGACAGTACTACAGCACAGCCAAATGATCAGTATGGAGAGAATTGGAGAAACCAACTGAGAAAAGAAGTGATAGGCCTTTTTTCTTTAGCTGAGGCCCTGAAAGTGTTTGGAGCATGTATCTCATGGCAGGGAGGGACAATTAGCCACCAAACCAAGATTCCCACACACATTAACACAGGTAGCTCAGATGAGCACAGGTTTTGAGCCTCCTCCAAGGTATATGATGGTGCTGTCGCTTGGATGGTTCTAGGAGCAATACAGGAGAAAGTCTTTTTCCATGCACTCTGAGGGGTCAGATGCGCCCAGATATCGCTGTCTGCCTCAAGGAGCTGAGAGCAGCTTGAACTGCCTTTGCAAGCATGTGTGGCTCATCAGGATTTGTCAAAGATACCCACACCAATCAATAGAAGTTTGCCACCCATCTGTCTTTGAAAATTCAATACCTGATTGCAAGATAGTTTTGTAAACATTGCTGTCATCCTTCATCAGAAAATGAAGTTTAAAAATGCCTACTTTCTTTTTTTGGCCCACCAAATTTGAATTGCATTTTTTGCTGCTTTTTCTTTAGTTCTGTCCCAAACAGCATAAGAGCAGCAGTCTGCCCTCACTCTTCTGGACTTAAGGAAAATTAAAAGAGGAGAGCCATGGAAGACTTTTTGCGTTAGAAAAAAAAAAAATCTTTCTCCTGCCAAAATATTTGTTCAGCAGCCTGGTTCACTATGTAAACTTCTATCAACATTTTCACTTTTTTTTCCAAGGTATAATCAAGTACAAGTTCATACCTGCTTCTGCTCCCCTTCATATACACATGCCATTCTTGATCACCTGAAGTTTTTGTGTTGTTTGACTACCTGCAAAGTCATCCTTTATTCCTTGTTCTGATAAACAGAAATGTAGTTTTCTCCCTCCTCCTTCCACAGTTCAGGAGAGCTCTAAACAATTAACGATTTCAGTCTGTAATTCAAATTATATTCTTACATGTTTGTGTATGATTTCTGTAAGCATTGCATATACACTTCTGGGGGTAAAACTTGGCCCAGCAACATCCTTTGCCATGTGCCATCATGAGGGAAAATGAGTTTGTATTGTAAAAGAAATTTATCTCAAGTAACACAGACTGGGAGTACATCACACACATGCCACTGATTTTTGTGATTTGATGTTTTCACTAAGATGGTAGTAATCTGCACAATTAATATTTTTCTGAAAATCACTCTTCATGCAAGATTTAAATGTTTATGGATGATCAGTGGGAATATTTAGTTTCCCTGGTAGAATTGTGCTTGTATCAGGACCTGTACCTTGCAACCAGGAAGCATGCATACAAGGAGGGAAGGTGCAGTTCAAGCATGTGTTTAAATTTGAAGGATTCTCAAAACTGGCTGGTTTATTCATGCTCAGAAGTCATCATCTTTTAATATCTTCTTCACATAGAGCAGGAGTTTTAGACGTATGTTTTAGGATAAATGGGTGTGTTTCCATGATGAACATGATGGTGACAGAGAGAAAATAGTGGGTCAAGGTGAACCCTGCAAAGTAGCCAGCTAATCATGAGTGGGAGATTTGAAGGTCCCACAAAGCACCCACACTTAAGTGTGGGACTCTGTTCATCTTCCAGGCCAAATTCACAGGGAAAATGAAGTTTTTACAATCATTGTCTGCAAAGCCTCAGCCGAAGTTGCAGTACATGGTGTTTGTGCCAATATGGAGTCCTTTGATTTCTGTGTTATTATAGAGCTGGGGGCTGTCATATAGGTGTGATGATAATGATGTTCTCCCAGATCATAACCATGGTACTTATTTTGCAGACTTAAGTTATTTGAAGATTTCTTTTCTCTGAGGAGAAGAGACAATGTTTTAACATGGGAACACTAAACAAGCAGAACTCCATGTTTTGACTGCACCAGGTTAATTCTTGCAAATTCTCCAGTGGCTTCTTTTGCACTTGCTTTGGAGAGTTAAGTTCTGGGAACCACATCCTTCTCATAAAACTCAGCAGTCCTCAGCCCACTGTGTCAGGCATCTGTAGTTCCTTTCATCTCTACAGATAGTGTGTTAAATATTAAGACAACAGTGATGGGGAGAACAGTGTTCTGATATATGTGAATTACTGCTTTTGAGAGTTACAGTAAATTGTAATTTTAAACTAAGTAGCTCAAAGCATGGTGTGACAGAAAGAACAGGGAGATTGAAGTGCCCTTGATGAACTGAGTAGCACACTATTGACAAAGCTAATTTCTGCTCAGTGTTATGCCAGCAAGACCTTCTGATATTTTTAAAGCCCAAGTTGTATATAGGGTTATTATTAGAGATTTCTTGCTTTCTGAAGCCAAGGGAGGAAAATAGTGACTGAGGTAAACATTACCAGGCCCCCAGGCTGTGTTTTTGTTTGTGATTTATGATTCAGATACAGACATCCACTCCTAGTAGAAACAGCTTTGCTGGTGGGTTTGACACCATGTTTTGAAAGCTGGTTATTAAACAGAAACTGGAAACAAGAAGGATGTAGTTGAGCTCCTCAGGACTGAAAAACAAGTCAGCCTGTCTGCAGTGTGAGGCACCCTCCTGTTCCCCTGAGGAGAAAGCTCTTAGTGCATTTCAGCTCCTGTGATGACAGTGATGTTATGTTTCAGGCTTCTTACTTACTGTAAATAACTTTATATTAAAGAAGTGTCTTTGGGTAGGAATACAAAAGTGGAGAAAATGCATTTGATTAGAAACAACTCCTACTATTCACTGTAAAATGGAATATGATTGCAAGCAGAATAACTACAGTCAGTGCTACTCTCACCTATTATTATTTGTATATTAGTTCATTTGATTTCCACCTTTTTTCTGTATAATGGAAGTTTAAGCATGTTCTAGCCTTGTTATTTATACACTAGTAGCATACCACTGAACATAAAAAATATAGTAAATTTAAACCAGATCTAAAATTCCTGGCCAGATCTTCAGTCAGGTCTTCCAGTGGCATGAGTCAAGTAGAGAGACCAGAGGTGATAACAAAGAACACTGTCTGAGAGTAGTCACAGAAATCCTGTAAGCTGATGGAGAATTATACAGTTTATTTTTCACATAATGGTTATCTATAAACACAGTGAAGTGGGGTAGGAGTTCTTTAGGGCAGACTATATATCTGTGCTGAAAGGAAACACAGGGAAGTTAAAAATCAGCTTGGGTTGTGACAAAAATGTTTAACTGTATTATTTAACTCCTTATTAAATTCACTCCGATTTGGATCACTTTGTATGACAACAGATAACATACTGAACAAGCTATGAATGCTGATACATGGTTTAGACACCAGCTCTATGCTGCCCAAAGGATGGAGAAGATGATTTGAAACATTTTTCCATGTCTGAATTCCAGCTATACAGTGTAATTTGCAATGAACCTGAAATAACAGAACTACAAAGGGAAAAACATTGCTATGGCAACAAACCATTTCTATTTTAAATGAGCTTGGTGCAAGAAAAGAAGCAACAGTGTGATTTAAACAGAAACAGACTATGGAAAATAAGAAGTGTAATCATTAATTTAAGACTAAATTATAATTTAGCCCTCTTTGTGATGGCATATATACCTGTAACTCTCTTTTCTCTGGTATTTTCTGAACTTACAGAAACATAGAACAAACATTTTGTGACTGGAGAAACTGAGACAGGAGTTAATTGAGACAATCTCAGGAGACATAAGAGTCCCTTTAAAAAGCCAGGTACAGAATATGCATGATTCGGGATGTAAGGTCAAGATTACTTATAGTTAGTGTTAGGCACCACTCTGAGGAGCCCAAATCAGGATTCATTATTGCCAGAAGCTATCTCCACATTCAGTGAAGTGCATAGTAGTAGTACTGCCACAGCATAGCTGGTTTTGGTTGAATTTCCAAGAGCATATTCTTCAAGGCATGGTCTCTCCTCTGATTTTTGGGGAGCACAACAGGACTGTTTTCCTAGTCTGCTCAGTTAGAAGATGAACCAAGATCAAAGGCCTTAATTCACTCTGGTGGCTGATTAAGAACTATAAAACTGTATTCCAATGCAAATTAATGCCACTCATTTACCATCCTCCAAGCTGCAATGATAATTTTCTAACTTCTGGTTAACTGCAAGCAACCACATCTGCTTCTGTCACAGCCCTGCTACAAGATAATGCTCTGGTCAAAGGACAAAATTCATCATCTTCATTTGATAACCAAGAATTTTCTAGTTCTAAGTATAACAGAAGAAGATGAAAATAAACTCCTTTGCTCTCCTGAAGCCTTTTTACAGACAGATAGCTTAGCTGCTGTGTTGGGTTTTTGTCATTGCTTTTTATTTGTTTATAGGTTGATTTTTTTTCAAAGGATAGGCCACTTTCTAAGAAAAATACATGGATAAAAGTATTCTATACTTCTGTGTAATGTTTTGTCTTCCTCACCATTACCTCAGTCACTTTTTGGGGAGTGACTTTTTAGCTGTTAAAAGCCAGCTGCCAAAATTCTTTCAAGAATGCTTCTATTATGATAACACTCAAGAAAGAGGAAACATTTACACAGGTGTTGTGATTTAGGAACGGTACTCCCTAATTTAGTGCTCCCACTGAGACGCCACAAACCACACTGCTACTCAGTCATTCCCCCCTCACCCTCCCCTCCCCTACCTGTGGCAGGATGGAGAGGAGAATCCGAGGCACAGAAGTCTTTCAATCTATGCACAGTAATTTTGTTTACCTCACAGCTGGACACTCCTAGAAGAAGTATTTATATTTACTGTGTGATTCCTGTGACAGACTTTCGTAAGTAAATATATTATTTTGAAACAACCAAGATTTTTACCCAGACCACTTAATTTATATAATATCTTTGATTTTTAGAGGTTTAAGGGACTAGTCATTCCTGCATCAGACCTTCTCTAATTATCCAAAAATTTCATTCAGTCCTTTTCTTCCTTCATGGAGCCCAGTGGCTAATGATTAGAGGTAGAATAAACCCTTTAAGCAAATACCTGATCTTTATAAAAAGAAATCATCCTGTGAGGTTATCTACAACATCTTCTAAGTTTCCCAGTGTACAGGTTTCAGCCACTGAGTACTAACCTACATTTTTAATCATTGTATGTAAGTTCTTAATTTGTCTTTATTTGATGGACTTGTTTGCCTGCACTATTTGCTGTATCTGTATGTAATATCTTCCAGATATTTATAATTTCTCCAAACTCCGAGCCATTATGGACTTTATCTGCAGCACCTTCGGTCTTCCCAAATTTTCATGAATGGATCTCTTCCAGACTACACAAAAAGGATGAAAATTCCTTATAAAGTCCTGTAATGGGAGATCTCAGGTTTATGGTGAACAGTGATTCGTTCATCAAAGAGATGCTGCATTGATGCGTTGTGTTTGCATTTGATGGTATTTTGAGGAATGTCTGGCCTCACAGGAAGTATCAAGGTGCCTTTACTAATGAGACGTGTTCCAAGCTTATTGGAATCATCTCTTTTCTCCTATTCTCTACCTAACCTCTTTTGGATTATAATTTTATCTTCAAGGGCTTGAAGACTGTAATTGAGTCTCTTTTAACATTTCTGCCTTCGTGAAAGGAAGTCAGCAAAAAAATTTCATATAAAAGAAACACCAGTCTGATTTCATTCAAGAGATTTGATAATGGTGTCAATGGTGTTAGGCAGAGATTAGGAGGGTCCAGTATATTAGCTCTGCTCTGAATTGAGTGACAATGTTCAGAAATAATTACATTTTGGTAGGATATATTTTGTATACTTGCCTTGCAGAAAGATATGGACTTGAAAAGCATAGAGAAATCCTAGAGAAAAAGCAATTTACAGTAAAACATCTCCCACCACAGATGGTTTCAAGCTGAAATGTATCAGCAATGTATTTGTATTGCTCCCACTGATGGTTGATTTTAATGCACTTCTAATGTCAAAGAAGTCTTTTGAAGACAAGCTCTGTTTGAAAGGAACGTTCTTGAACTGAGGAAAATGGATGATATGAATGGTGAATAGTACAAACAGAAACATTTAAAACAATAAATGAATTTATGAATTATAAAGGAAAATGGACAGTGAGAAATACTGTTATTATGTTGACATCCTTGAAATTAAAGGTGAAATGTTCTTATTTAATCTATTACCTAAGAATGTAAATAGAGTATTAGGCTTGCATGAAGGCTCTCCTTCTATCATTTTGCCTTAGAAGTGAAAAAATAAAATATTTTCGTTAGCTAATTATGGAAGATGGACAAGATTATGAGTGGAAGAGGACTCTTGTACAAGTTTCTTCTGATGTCTGTCTCAAAATTCATGTCCTGTCTTCCAAGGCAATAGATGTTCAAGGCAATAGCTAGCCATTTCTGTCTCTGACTGGGAGCGAGGGTGATGAACAGCACATCCTTCTTCATCTGGAATCCAGGTTCCATCTTATTCTGCAAAGCAAATTCCAAGGAATTGAATGTTGTGAATGCAGTCTCAAACCCACATGGGTCAGGCCTTCTTTAAAGCAGTGAAGAACCTTGCATAGGGAGCATAGGGCATAGAAGGCTGATAGTAGTTAATGAAGGGACAACAGACACAGTAGGAAGAAATTTGATCAGAGGCAATATGGCACATTCCATTGAAAACTCATATCCATGTTTCTAGCTCTGTATCAAGACACTTCTGTTCTTTGTGAAGGAACTGATAAATAACAAGCACAACACACCCTCAGGACTGATGTGGAATGGTAATCTGTTCCTCCCTTCAGGAAGTTATGACCCAGGGTAATATAGTTGTCCGAATAGCTGTCTTACAATAGATACTCAATTTTAAACCTGGGGAAAAAAAATCTAAAAGAAAATTATTAAAATTGCAAAAGGTCTATCTTACTTAAGGGGTCAATTTGTTGAGTGCTTGATTAGGAGACACGTTTTCAAACGTTCCTTCAAGTCTGGGGTCATCTTACTGCACTGTTAGCCTCCTTTTTCTCCTTATGACACTTCATTTAAGCCTAACTGAAATTACTTGCTCCTTTACATACTTCGACCTGTAACTAAACTTGCTGAACTCAGCAGGATGTTGTAATAAAAGCATCAAATAGAATAATTCTTTTACTGTGTCTGAATTATCTGCTAGGGAGTATATGTCTGGTTTCAATTCTCACTCTTCCTAGTCACACTCCCTGACAATCCAGTCATTCAATTAAATCACTGTATGAATACATATGCATGGATAAGGCAGCTCAATAACCAGTGCAACTTATAATATTCCTAAATTACTTCAGGCAAGTCCAAATCTATTACATAGGTAATTTCCATCTCTGACTTATTTTGTGTGTTTTGTATAAGGTGTAAGAATTGGAAGAGCTAAAGTGAGAAGGATCATTTGTCTTCTATTACAGTACCTCAGATTAAATCTTCTTGATCTGCTCAGTAAATGAAGATGATACATGTTATATGGAATTGCCTTGAATTGCTCACTCATTGAAAGTATCTGTCATGAAAAAGAAAACGCACATATATACACACTACACACAAAGCCATGGGAACTACATCTTGGGATAAGTCCTCTACAGGGAAGGGAGAAAAACTAGCAAGATATCATGTGTGGTAACATGTGTCATGCAACTCTCGTTTACTAAAAATGTGGTATCACATGCCTCTATTAAAGTCAAGTGTGCTAGGAGTCACAGTCAGGAGACAGGTTCTCAGACTGCTTGTTAAACTACCTCTTACAAAATAACCCTCACCAGATGTTGTGCCTGAGATGACAGAAGTAGTAAATCCTGGAGAAATTCAAATCAATAACAAAATTCTCATATACCTTGAGGAGGCCAGGATTTCCCAGGAGGATTTCTAATTTGTCAGAGAACATTTGTGCTTACTAAAAAACTTCTGGGTATATCTGTTTTGTTTGTTTCTACCCTAAGGTATTCACAGCATTTTGATTTATATAAAGTTAGCTGTTACAACACCTGCATGGATTAGAGGTTGAAAGAGCATTTACTGGAATAGTTCCTTAAATACTTTGTGCTCCAAATGTGAAAATTGTTTGCTGACAGATTTTTTTTAAAATCATAATGTTAAAATTATAAATTTTTTACTATTAACATTGTGAGACACTGCATTATTATATTAATTATTGGCTCGGACTAACTCAAGTGTGTGTGTGGGGGGGAAAGTGACAGATTGAATTTCATGAGGGTGAGGTGGTTCACTGTTCCATACCCCAGCCTCTTTGAGCCTTCTTGGGCAGCCCCAGAGCAGCTCTCAGTCCCTGGCACATGGGAACACTGCCCCATACCCTGTGCTGGAGACCTAGAGTCATCAATGGGCCAGAAGTCCCACCTGAGGGGGTAGGCACAGGGGGCCAGAGCAGATAAAAACAACGACGTGTGGTCTTCATGCCTTCAGACCCTGCCATATTCTTAAATCCTGGTAGCTTGGCCTACGGGTGGCAGATCCTTTCTTTTTGTCTCTCTTTACTTCTTCTTCTTCTCCTAATCTCCTTTCTTGATATTTTGTGTAACTTAAAACTGGATGGATTTGATTTCAGGAAGTTTTATGGGGTAGCATGTGCTCAGTCAATGCTTTGTGGAATGCTTTATTTTGGTTGAATATTGCCTTTTAGACTTTTGCCAAGTTCCCTAAAGTTTACCAGTAGAAATGTCTTATTTTACCTCCTGAGAAAATGTGTTCAGTGTCTTCTCCCTTATGCCCTCTCAAGGTATAAAATAACAGAAGACTCTTGTAATAAATTTGGCAGGCGAATTTTGGAGCCTTATGTATTTTTAAAGTAAAACCCCCTTGATGAGCTCACAGCTTGGAGCCTGGAGTCTTACAACCATGCAATGACTGGCCCATACAATAAATAATTTTTTGAAAAGAACATAAAAATTAAAAAATGAAAGATAAGAACATACTAGAAAGGAAACATCAGAAGAATAGTTAGCTGGAGCAGTGTGTCAGCCTTCACCATAACACAAATCAAACCACCACTGAAGCAGGAAAAATTACAGCTCAATGGGTGGAAAAATGAGAAGAATAAGGGAAAATAGGAAGTTTGAACACAGAGGAAGAGACAGTCAGCTGGGTTGTCAAGTATTACCATGCCTGGATATATCTGTAGCTCTGTGACTTATCAAGGAGGACATGTTTGTGCCTTGGTAGTTGCCACAAAAGCCCATAGCTCCTATAGGTCACCTGTTACTAACACTTTGGGTGAGCTATTGATTTCCCTTATACAAATGGAAGAGGCTATCAGAAAAGAATATAAACAAAGACGCATAAAAGCAAGAAGGAAAACAGCAGGAAATCCTCCTGATGTGGTGCATACCTCACCTATGGTGCCCATTTCCTTGTGGGTAGCTGTGTTCAGTCTTCTGTTTAAAATGCAGTTACTGTGTTATTGATTTCCTAGATATGTTTTTAAAAGCATTTAGGATTGGGCAATTAGTTACTGCTTAATACAGAATGTCAAAACAGAGCTATTGACCCAACTAATTGATCAATTGATTCATTATTTCCTTCACATGGCTTGATGTGGACCTAGTCCAAAAGAACAAAGGAGAGAAAAGTTAGTTGGATTTTATGAGTAATACTATACAACAGAAAGTTAGGGAAATATGTTTTAATCTTGAAAGGAAACAGTTTGCAGATAAAAGCAATTTTCCAGTAATTGCTTGTTTGCTGAAACAATCACTCACAGGAGAATTTCACAACAGGGCAGGAGAAAGAAGAAACACTGGGCAGTGTACACTGTGAAGTGTATTTATTGTAACTAGGACAAAGCATATGCCTTTAATCATGTTAAGAGAACATATTAAAACATTGCTAATTTCTTCATTCTGAAATAAAACATAGAATAATAATTATTATAATTAAAGAATCAGCTCTGAACCAGAAACCCAGAATGGTGGACTTCAAGTGGAACTAGCAAAAGTTTTGGGAAATTATTTGTGACAGAAGAAAGGATATGGTCATGGGAACTCTTCTGGCTTCTTCATCTGAAATAAAGGGCTGCCTCTATAGCCACATAGAAGGTCAGGGGCAAACTGAGTGCCACCTCACAGGGCCACTGATACATAGAGATAGAGAAGGACCTCTGAAGATCATTGGGTACAACTACCTGCTGAAGCAGAGTCAGCTGCAGTAGATTGCCTAGAGTCATCTCCAGTTAGATTTTAGTTTTGTCAGGGATGGAGACTTACGACCTTTCTGGTCAAATTATTCCCACGTTTTTGCTTACCTCTCATTGTGCCAACCTCCAGGAGAGATGTTTACAGGTTGCTCACCGTTGCATTTCTCCCCCATTGTAAACTACATATGCAGCTGAAGTGTGGCACCGCTCTTTTGGGTGCAGAAACTATTCCTAGTCTTTTGTAGTAGTAGTGCAGCTAGAAGACACACATCTACTTTCAGGGAACTTTTCAGCCGGATGTTGCTTTCTGTCTCAGTCTCCATTTAAGAACAAACAAATAAAACCACAAACAAATCTCACAGACTCACACCCCCCCCCCTCAGTGTTTTGAAAAAGTATGCTGCACAGTTTTTCTCTGGGCCATATCACTTTCTTCACATGTTGAAAGATTAAGGAAATAACTGCAACAGCCATTGCAAATCCCAGGGCCCTTTTTTCCCAAAGATTTGTTGTTCCCAAAACATTAGAGATAGGCAGATGTTGTACTAGAAGGCCAAACAAAATACCATAGGAAATGATTAATTAAATAATGATGGATGTAGCTCATGAACTGTAACTCATTAATAACTATTACAGCAAATTCTGAGTAAAAATATTCTACAAACAATCACTTAAACCAATTCTGTAACAGAGGAGACAGTTCAAAGAAGCTGAAACCACAACAACATATTTAAACAGCTGGAGAAAACACAGGAGGTGCCAAAGATTGTTCTGTTAACTGCATGCTGTCACTGGATTTAAAATAAATATGAAGGGATGATAAACACTCAGGTTAGATGCATGGTATTAAATTAGACCTTGGAGAATTAGTTCTGTTCTCATTTTCCTGGTGGAAAACTTATGTGGCCAGTGGTGTTTGCCTAATGTAAGTAATTTTAATGCAGGTATAGTAAGAAAGGCTAGAAAATCCAGATAATTTAAAAACACTCAAGGTAAAGAGGCCTCTGAAATTCAACCCAGAAAATTTCAGGAGCAGCCAAAGGATTTTCTGAACTATTAGTTATTAACTTCAAGAATTTGTGAAGGATAGAGAAAATCTCTAAGGACAAGAGAAAGTTAAATGCAGTGCCTACTCTTAATAAAAGGACAGCAGTATAACCTGGGGAAGTACAGACTCATCAGGGTAACTTTAGTAACTGTGAGTTAGAAAATGCAGCGTTTTTTCAATACTAGGTGATTGCATGGCAAGTTGTGCATTCCACCCACAATGTACTTGTATGGTGCACTTGTGCAGTTAATTGCAGACCTGCTTATACCATACAGTAGAGGAAATACAAAATATATTTAGATTCATTTTAACTTAATAAGTTGTTTTATTGAAATTGCCCACCATGTTTCCTCCAATTTTCCAAGATGATTGAAGGAATAGATATGTGAGTGAGAGAAATATTTGAAGATTTGTTTCTCCATGTTTCACAGATCAAATGTGAAGATATTAAGAAGGCAGAAGAAAAGAGCATGCTGGAATGATGAATCTCAGAAAGAATGAAAATGAACAACACTCTCCAGTTACACTTTCATCTCCTTTTATATAGACAGTTATGATATTCAGAATCATTCATCACTCATCATGTTTCTCCAGCATTAAAATGAAGATGACTGTGATAATTTTTGCCATTTCCTCCTGGAGTACACTAAAGATACAAGCTAATATTGCTACCAATGGAAAAATAATCTATTTAGCTGAGTGCTGTTTCAGAGATTGTATTCACAACTTCTTTCGTTTCACACAAATTAAACCAGTAATGATTCCTGATGGCTGATCAAGTATCTGCTGTATTGTGAGATCTTGTAGGGAGATTCGCTGTCTGACTTTGAACTATGTTGTCAGTGATTTTCATTTCTGTACCTTGAACTGAGAAAAATGGTGGATAAATATTGCTATATTTAATACTGAAACTGAGTTCCTGAAAACATAAAACCAAGGAAAACCCCCTTAGTTCATGAGAGGCCACAAATCCTAAAGATCTGATATTGGCCAAGGTAATTAGCAGTCCACAACATGTTATTGGATTTTAGTAGAAGAACAGGAACTGTCTGCTGCTATGCATATTTTTCCAGCTCTGACACCAGCTGGTAGTGCTGTGGTTCAGTGGAGCTTGATAAGACCCCACAGAACAGAAGGAGAATAAATGCAAGGGGTCCTTTCTTCTATCTCAGGTCTTTGGAGAACAGCAATAAAATTTGATTTCAAATGATGGACCAAACAGAAACCAAAGCAACCAAAACAACAGACCAGTGGAAGACCAACGGGGTGCTGTGACTTCCCATCCTTAAGGGAAATCTGGCCCTGAGAGCATAAAATTGGCAGCACCTCCTACTCTGTGCCATGATTTCTGTCTCTCAGGATGTGTTTTTATCAAGTTCCCCTGAGTCATGCTGCTTTCAGCCGTCAGCTTCCAGCAGGGACAGTCTTTGAGATCAGTGCAAGACTGCAGTCTGTGATATATCTCTTACCAGTGGAGCCTTCTCCAGCACCTCAGCCAGACAGGATGTTTCCATGACTCTGAAGGATGACTTTTCTTGTTCACGGAACGGGTGACGGCCTGTTGTACTGGGACTGACAAGAAAAGATTTTGAGTAACTTTGAGGGGTTTAAACTATCTACTTTTTAGTGGCATGGCAGGTCTAAAGTTTCCCTCCTTCAATGGAAGAGCACTGAAATATCGGTGCTTTTGAGAAGCAAATAATGGTGGCATGATATTTGGGTCTTCCTTTGTTCTCTATGTCAGCTCTGGGTTCATATGCTGTTTGGAACTGGTTCAAGGAAATAATTCTCAGCCATTCTAACGGCTGACAGTCTCTACTGCAGCAAAGGGGAGTCACCTTTGCTGTTCTTATTTTCTGTGGGAAACTGGCCTGATTTTTGTTTGGTCTTTTCTATTTGTTTTATATTCCACAACAGCTGAAATGTTAAGCTCTATTTCAGATATTAAATGAAACAAATAGCACAATTTGAATGACTTAGTCACCTTTTAGCATACCACATTACCTAATAACCAAGAAGATGGGATTAGAGCAGTGGATTTATGTAACTGCAATAAGGCATAATAATAGCTGAGGAAACAGGGGAAGGGGGAAATGAATTTAGATATAATACATTAGTAGGGGCTAGGGATTCATAAAATAGAACCAGATCACTCTGAAGAGACTCAAACCTCAGTGGTACAATTGAAGCCTATTTCATTAACTTCTGGCTGAAATTCCCATGTCCTTCAGAAAGGCGAGGGTTGAAACACTTCAGTGCTTGTGTCAGGAGAAATGAGATTTGGGGCAGACGAGAAAGTGTTGCTTTTGTATTAGACTCAACCTCTGGTATGTGCCTCTGGTTTGGTTCATACCTGTACAACAGATTCAAATACCTGGAGGTGAGGGGGTCTACAAAACAAGCCCCATGAGCACTGGGATGCTCTCCTTCCACAAGGTATCTGCACATTATTGTTCACCTTCCACTGCCACCAGACAGGGGTGAAATACAGGCTGGGGATAACCACTGCAAGTCCAAGGAGCCGCAGTACAGATGGCCACCTGTTTAGACACACCACTGAAACAATCCTCGGCAGAGTTTGGGGGAAAAAAAAACCATAAAGCAAACACAAAAATACAAAAACCAAACCAAAACAAAAACAACAAGAACAACAAAAAAAAAAAAAGAAAGGAAGGAAGAAAGAAAGAAAGAAGGAAAGAAGGAAAGAAAGATGGAATGAACTAAAGAAAGAGAGAAAGAAAGAGAAAGAAATCGTTATGTCTCCACATTTGTGCATAAGCAAAATGAAACTAAACCAGTACCATAGAAAAGTCCCACCAATGCCCAGATGTTCACACTGAAGGCTACTGGGATGGGAAGTGAGTTGAGAAACATCCAAAGGACACAGGGCAAGTTGTGTGTGAGATTGTGAAAAAGCTAGGAATGTCTGTGCTGGTGACCAGCACTTTTTAACATCTTTGTTGGCTACATGGACAGTGGGAGCAAGTACATCCTCAGCAGGTTTGCAGATGACACCAAGCTGTGTGGTGTGGTCAACACACTGGAGGGAAGGATGCCATCCAAAGGGACCTTGACAGGCTTGAGAAGTGGACATGTGCGAACCTCATGAACTTCAACAAAGCCAAGTGCAAGGTCCTGCACCTGGGTTGAGGCAATCCCAAGAACAGGCTGGGTGGAGAATGGATCAAGACTACTCCCGGAGAGAAGAACTTGGGCATGTTTGTGGACAAAAAGCTCAATATGACCCAGCAATGTGTGCTTGCAGCCCAGAAGGCCAACTACATGCTGGGTTTCATCAGAAGAGCTATGAACAGCAGGTCGAGAGAAGTGATTTTCCCTCTCTAGTCTGGTCTTGTGAGACCCCACCTGGAGTGCTGCCTCCAGCTCTGGGGCCCCCAACATAAGTAATATCTGGACCTGTTGAAACTGGTCCAGGGGAGAGCCACTTAATTGATCACAGGGATGGAGCACCTCTCCTATGAAAACAGGCGTAGAGAGTTCAGGCTGTTCAGGTTGGAGAAGAGAAGGCTGTGGGGAGACCTTAGAGCAGCCTTCCCGTATGTAAAGGGGACTTAGAAGAAGGCTGAGGAGGGACTTTCCTCATGGGCATGTAGTGATAGGACAAGGGGGAATGGCCTTAAGTTGAAGGAAGGTATGTTTGGATTTGATATTGAGAAGTAATTCTTTACTGTGAGAGTGGTGAGGCGCTGGCACAAGTTGCCCAGAGAGCTTGAAGACTCCCCATCCCTGAAAATGCTCAAGGCCAGGTTGAATGGGGGCTCTGAGTAATCTGGTCTAGTGGAAGGTTGGAAGGTGTCCCTACCCATGGTAGAGGGTTGGAAGTACGTGATCTTTAAGGTCCCTTCCAACCCAAACTATTCTATGATTCTATGACTCCTTTTCCCACATTCACCTGAGCTGCAGGTTGTGCTCCCTACCTGCTCTCAAAGTCCCTGTAAGGAACAAGTCCTTAGAGCTGCTTCCAGCAAAACTTGACAGAAGAAACATTTTTAAAGACATTACTCAGTTTCAGAGCTATACATAGTACACCAGCTTGTGTGTGAAAAGCAGACTGGAAGGGAGAGAAAGCAAACAAACAGATAGGAAGTAGAGGGAAGATGACTTGAAAATCATTATAGAGTGTTGATTTTTTTGGTGTGAAATTTTGTATATGGGTGCAATCTATTTGTTTACGTATACAGGTAAATTGCACACATATGTTTTCCTAATAGAACTTAAATTTTTAAAGATTGGATTTCAACTCTTAAGATTTTTCCCCCAAAATAGCCAATGGAATGAATTTATTAGTCTGAGACAAAGGAAAAAAATCTGAATTTTCATAAAACACGATTTTAATTCCTTATCTGGTTAGTAGAAATTTCATTTATTGGGACATTAAAGATGGACATGTCTTCTTCTACCTGAAGTTAATCTTGCCTCAAGATACATCAACTATGCTTAGAAATTTCTATATACACTTCTCTGTAAACCACATCACTATATAAAGATATGTAAGTTATTTAAGTTTCTTCTGCATGTCTGTGTAAAATCATGTACTAAAATCTGGATGGAAGTTTTGCTACTGACTCCAACAAAACCACTATCTTAGCCAGTGAGTTTTTTCAATTATTCATTTTATGACGCCTAAGTTTTTTTATTAAAAAGAAGGACTAAAATGTTTTGAGATTCACTGAGAATGTTTTGAGATTTTATTTAAACATTGGAGTGTTTAAATAAATTTTAATATCATAGGTAATGTTTGTCAAATAATGAAGTGCCATTTTTTTCCATAAGATTTAACATATACATAAGTAACATATTGTAGGTTTCATTATATGGCATTTTACCAGCAAATCTCTTAGAATTTCACTTCCTCTTCAGAAAATACAGTAAATTCATTTGCTTCTATTACCTTAATTTGTGCTGTTCATCTCTAAATACACTTGAATCTGAAAATTGCAGACAATAAGAGATGTATGCCAATTGCTGTCAGTGGAAGAGTTTTCTCTGAAGCAACAAGATAGCACAGAAGATCAAGTAGCCTCTATATATCATCATGGCTGGGCTTCGCGAACGAAGATTTGGGAAGGGCTCTACCCACTTTTCTTGCAAGAGCGTTGGTGGCTAAAAAGGCCAATACGAGAAAGGCAAGTCCGGTTGCAAAAGACACAGCAGAAAGACTCCTTAGAGGGTATATTCTGCAAGGCTCGATTCTTTCTGCGTTATCTTTTCTCCTCAAGGGTGATCCTGCGTGCTTTCTCAAGAACATCAGCAGCGTTATAAATGGTGTGTCTCCAGGCCTCCCGATTAGAGGCCGGAGTAGACCAGTTATGGTGATCAATATGCCTGAGGCTGAGTTGTTGCTTCAGGGAGTCCTTGTATCTTTTCTTCGGAGCTCCTCTCTTGCGACGGCCAGTGGCAAGTTCACCATAGAGCAGGATCTTAGGGAGGCGGTGGTCCTTCATCCTGGAGACGTGCCCTGCCCATCGCAGTTGCGTGCTCAGTAACATGGCCTCAATACTTGTGATTGCTGCCTGTTCGAGAACAGATGTATTGGTCACAGTCTGACCAGTGGATGTTAAGGATTGTACAGAGGCAGCGTTGATGGAAGCATTCTAGGAGACGCAGGTGGTGGCGGTAGATGACCCATGATTCGGAACCATATAAAAGAGTAGACAGCACAATGGCTCTGTAAACACTGATCTTGGTACTTTTCTTCAAGTGTTTATTACGCCATACTCTTTTATGGAGTTTTCCAAAAGCACTATATGCCTTCGCTAACCTATTGTCTATCTCCCCATCAATCTTACCATCTGAGGAGATGAGGCTGCCTAGGTTGGACTGATTTGAGTTCTGATTGGCCGATGGTGATGTGGGGATGATGGAAGACTTCCTGAGGTGCAGGCTGATGGAGAACTTCAGTCTTCTTTAAGCTGACTTCCAGCCCAAAGAGCTCAGCAGCATCTGCAAAGCAGGATGTAAAACGCTGCAGAGCTACTTCTGTGTGGGCAACAAGGGCAGCGTCATCAGCGTAAAGCAGCTCCCGGACAAGATGGTTTAGGGTCTTAGTATGGGCCTTCAGTCGCCTTAGGTTGAATAGGCTTCCATCAGTACGATATCGAATGTAGATACTGTCCTGATCATCGAGGTCTGCCGTGGCCCTTTGGAGCATCATACTGAAAAAGACTGTGAATAGGGTAGGAGCGAGAACGCAGCCTTGTTTCACACCGTTCTTTATTAGAAAGGGCTCAGAAAGTGTGTTGCCATATCTGACTTGGCCGTGCTGATCCTCATGAAGTGAGATGATCATTTTAAGGAACTTGGGGGGACAACCTAAACGTTCCAAAATCTACCAAAGACCTTTTCTGCTCACAGTATCGAAAGCCTTGGTGAGGTCGACAAAGGTTACATAGAGACCTTTGTTCTGTTCCCTACACTTCTCTTGCAGTTGTCTGAGAACAAATATCATGTCTGTGGTGCTCCTGTTGGCTCTGAAGCCACACTGACTTTCAGGAAGAATTTCTTCTGCTATAGCGGGTATTAGTCTGTTCAGGAGTATTCTTGCCAAGATTTTGCCAGCAATGGAGAGCAGAGTAATACCACGGTAATTTGAACAGTCTGATTTAGTACCTTTCTTCTTATACAAGGTGATGATGACTGCATCACGAAGGTCTGATGGTAGTTCGCCTAGTTCCCAACAGCGCACCACAAACTCATGAAATTTAGCATGGAGTGCAAGGCCCCCATGTTTCCAGACTTCAGGTGGGATTCCATCAACCCCAGCTGCCTTGCCGATTTTCACCTGCTGTATGGCCTTGAGGGTTTCTCCTAAAGTGGGGGCAGTATCCAATTCGTATTTCACCGGTTGTTGTGTGATGGACTGAATTGCTGAGTCTTGGACTACACGGTTGGTACTGAAAAGAGTCTGAAAGTGTTCAGACCATCTATTCAGAATGGAGGTTTGATCTGTCAGAAGCGTTTGACCATCTGCACTGAGTAGTGGGCTTTGGACTTGGTATGTGGGCCCGTATGCTGTTTTCAGGGCCTCATAGAATCCTTTGTGATCCCCTGTATCTGCACATAGTTGAGTTTTTGCAGCTAGATCGGTCCACCACTTGTTCTGGATGTCACAGAGTTTCTGTTGGAGCTTGCTGCATGCAAGACGAAAGGCTATTTTTCTTGCATGACAGGATGGCAGTGCAAGGTGTGCTTGGTGGGCGGTTCTCTTCTTCCTCAACAATTCCTGGATTTCTTGATTATTTTCATCAAACCAATCCTTGTTCTTCTTGAGGGAGAACCCTAAGGATTCTTCAGAGGATTGCAGGATGCTACTTTTAATATGCTGCCAAATTGTTTTGGGACAGGAATCTGCAGAATCTGTGGAATGGTTATCAAGCTTAGTTTGAAGGTTTGCCTGGAATCTTTCTCTTACTGTGGCTGATTGGAGATCGTTAACTTGGAGTCTTCTCCTTGGGATACTGCCCCTTTTGGGTTTGAATTTGAGATTGAAGTTGAGTTTACAGCGCACAAGCCGATGGTCTGTTTGACATTCTGCGCTGGGCATCACGCGGGTATGGAGGACATCGCGGACATCTCTCCGTCGCACCAAGACATAATCAATGAGGTGCCAATGCTTAGACCTGGGGTGCATCCAGGTTGTCTTCAGACTATTTTTCTGCTGAAAGATAGTATTGGTGATGGTAAACTGTTGCTCTGCACAGAATTCTAGCAGAAGTCGACCATTATTGTTGCAGTTTCCAACACCATGCTTGCCTAATATTCCCTTCCATGCTTCAAAATTTTTACCTACTCTGGCATTGAAATCACCAAGGATAATGATCTTATCATCTGCTGGTACCTTTTGGGTAAGGCAGCGCAGGTCAGTGTAAAATTTATCTTTTTCAGCAGGGTCAGCTTGGAGAGTTGGGGCGTATATACTAAAGATGACAACGTGATGCTTGTTGTTTAGTGGAAGGCGTAGAGAGATAATCTCCACCTTCACCCGGTTGGTTAACCGCAGACCAACGGGCATCTTCTTCCAATGCGGTCGCACAAAGAGCAAAAGACAAAGGCATGCACCTGCCTCCAAAGGTGTACCTAAATTAACTCTAGCATGTTGGAACATCAGAATCATGCTCGATTCTGCGAATAGCGGACGTCCTGAGCGACGTTCTGCCCTAATTGCCCATGAACTGGCCTTTAGGGGCGTGTCTGAGGTACAGAGGGATGTACCAGGGCAGAGAGGCCCAAGGAGCATGCGCCGAGGTTCACAGCCCCCATTGGGTAAAGGGATCACATGGTTATGGGATATAAAAGAGTGCGGGAAATTCGAATAAAGGCTCTTTGATTCCACCAGCTCCGGAGAGCGTGTAGTTATTCCTTATCATATAAGGGCAGCGTCCACGTGGACGCAACATCTGGCGCCCCAGTGGGACCGAATCTACATTAGATCAGATAGTTTATAAACCTGTACCAGGTACTATCGGTGGATTTCTGGTTATCACTTTAGTTTTATAAAGTGGGAGTCCTTTACCGAAAAAAACATAGACGTCTGTAAACGTTGCCTTGGGGTAGACCAAGGAACGAAATTAGTGAGCTCAAAAAAGATAGGTTAGTGCACAAAAAACGGGAAGAAAGAAGAAAGAAGAACTCGCCGAGAGATCGGAGCGGGCGGGCACCGGAGAAAGCGGAGAGGGACCGAAACAACATCCAGCGGTGAGTGAGCTGAAAGGCAGCCTGCGCGGCTAGGACTGCTCCCCGACCGGCAGTGTGACCGCAGCCCGGACCCCCGAGCCGCGAGCCGCGCTGAAACCGCGGGGAAGCTTCTGCCGCGCCACCGCCCGCCGCCGCAGCTGAAACAGCCGTGCGGACCGGCACCGCAGCTGCCCGCACCACCCCAGCCGCACCGCCCGGACCCCCGCATTGGCCGTCTGCCTAGCAGAAAGCCTCCCAGCTCCATGCCGCCCGCCGCTGCTGTACGCGCCCGCCTCATCCACCGGCCCCGCGCCCGCCTACAAGCCGCGCGAGGCCGGGGGAACCCTGCGCGACCGCGTCCTGCTGCACCCCGACCCTACCTCGCCTAGCGAGCCCCGCAGACCCTAAGCCGCCGCCGCCGAGGAGAAATACCCCGCGCCCGCCGCCGAGCCGTGAGCCGCCGCACCAAGAGGGACCGCCGCCGAGCCGCGAGAAGCCCCGCCGTTCCAGCCGCGCCGCCGACCAAGCGCGCCGTGCCGCTGCCGCCGCTGAACCGGGGAAACCAGCCGACCAGAACCGGGAGTAGCCAGCCACCACACAAAGGAACTTCAGACCACATGCGTCCAAGCGCCGAGACAAGGTAAAAATGGGAATTTTTTTCTCCACCGTACCTTCACAAAACACAGATGCACTGGCAATACTTCTCAGACCATACAATGTGCAAGCCACACGGGTAGAACTCACGGAGCTTGTACACTTTACTCAGACAGCTGTCCCCGAACTGCAGCTGGCAAAAGCCCTACACATACCCATATGGGAAGAACTGGGGAAAGTCATAAAGCTCACAGCCGAGGGGGGGACACCCCCAAGCTATCAGAGCTTTTCCAGCGTGGCAGATAATAATGTCTGCACTGCACAGAGTCCACGAGCGCACCACACAAGCATATAACACCGACACGCACCCCCCGAATAATACTGTTAACAACAGCCGCCCAACTTTTAGGCGTAGGGACACTAACGCCCAAAGTCCGGTGGGGGGGGGAATGGGAAGCGTTCGTGATTTAAGTACGGAGTCAGAAGCCCACAGCCGGAGGGACACGGGCCGTCGGGAGGAAACGGAGCCTGCGATGCGAGATCCCCGTTCATGGGATGGCCGCACAGGGCTCCATTACGGCGACCGGGAGGGTAACCCAGCAGATTTGCCCCCCCGTCCCGCGGATGACCGCCGCCCACGTGGACCCGCATGGGCACCGCCATCTTGCCCATCAAGCGGCCCGGGAACTGACCCGTCTCTCCCGCCCCCTGCGCCGCCCCGCCCCACCCATAGGCGCGAGGGGGGAGGTAACTCCACCCCCTCGCCACCTCCGACGCCCGCCCACACCCCCTCACCGGGAACCGAGATAGCCGGAGCCGCCGGGGGGGAGGAGTGGGGATGGGAGGAGGAGGAGGAGCTAGCCATAGTTCCGTCGGGAAGGAGCGAGGTAGCAACTGGGGGAGGGTCGAATGATAGGTGGAGTTTGTGTCGAGAGGAGGCCATACGGGTGGGAGACTTGCAAGTGATTAATGCATGCCCAGTCATCATTGGTCCACGCAATAGCCGCCGGTTCGAACCTGTGCCGCATGAACTAACAAAGGAATTGAGGCAGATAATACGGGAAACCAGCGCGTCTTCATCTAACACCCTGGCATTTCTAGACACGCTAAGCTCTACCTACCTTTTCATGCCACACGATTGGAAGACTATCTTAAAAATAAGTCTTACCAATACACAGTACAACGTGTGGCTGAACGACTTTCGGGAGAATTGCTCTGTGTATGCAAATGACCCACAAGCAGACGTTACCACACACCAACTAACCGGGGAGGGTAATTATCGGTCGATAGATGCCCAATCTAGGTACAATAAGGAAGTGTACGAGGTGATAGCTAAGCACGCTATGAGAGCCATGAGAACACTTCCCACATCAGACCGAGACACGAATTCATCATTCACACGAATAATGCAAGGCCCGACAGAACCATACTCCCAATTCTTGGACCGGCTGCAGTCTGCCCTAGATAGGCAGATTGAAAGTGACGAAGCCAGAGACATACTTTGCAGGAAACTGGCTTTCGAAAACGCGAACCCAGACTGTAAGAGAGCATTGCAGGCTCTTCCTAAACGGGAGAGCTGCAGCATTGCAGAGCTGGTTCGTGCCTGCCAAGGGGTCGGCTCAGTGGGACACCAAACTGACTCGTTAGCAGTAGCACTGAGTGCTCAGCTAAGAGTACAGGAGGGAGCCAGACCCAGGAGTGGTTGTTACACTTGCGGTGCGCCCGACCACTTCCAAAGAGAATGTCCCAGGAGACCCATAGAAGCAGCCCCCCGTAGGCGCCCAAAAGCAAGGAGGGTGCCAAAAAACGGGAGACGAGGGGCGTTGTCGCACGCCCCGCTACAACAAACATATGCGACACAAGGGAACAGGCCGGCAATCTGTGCCCCCCCACCCCTGCCAGCGCTTTGTGCCCCTCCACCGCAGCCAGCGCTGGGCTGGATCTATCCAACCGGGACTCTGTCTTCATAACATCCACAGAGGTAGTGCTAATTCCAACTGGGATTTGGGGTCCCCTCAACCCAGGAGTGCATGCACTATTGATTGGAAGGTCCTCCACTACACGAATGGGTTTGTTTGTGCTGCCGGGAGTGATAGACTCAGACTCTCATAGTGAGATTCAGATCATGGCCTGGACCCCTTCACCCCCCTGTTTCATCCCAAAGGGACAGAAAATTGCCCAACTAATCCCCTTCTACAGCGCGTCGCCTGCAGGGGAGGGGGAGCGGGGTTCAGGGGCTTTCGGTAGCACAGGAACACCACAAGTTTACTGGGCAACAGCCATTACATCCACACAGCCGCTCATGACATGCCAGGTGAATGGGCATCGATTTACAGGCCTTGTGGATTCGGGAGCCGATGTTTCCATCATAAAGGACTCCGAGTGGCCACTTAACTGGCCCACTGTTTGCCCAGCTGCAACCATTCAGGGGGTGGGAGGAACACAAAGGCCCAGACAGAGTGCCCAAGTACTCACTGTCCTGGGCCCAGAAGGACAATTGGCCAAGATAGCTCCTTTTGTTGCCCCCATTCCTTGTACACTGTGGGGAAGGGATGTTCTTGGGCAGTTTGGCACAGTGATGCAAATTCCTCCTGCAAGCAGCCAGGTTTTTCAATAGGGGCCATTGGTCAGCCGTCCCAAACACCCATTAAGCTGGTCTGGAAAAGCGAGCAGCCAGTCTGGGTGGACCAATGGCCTATGAAAAAGGAACGGCTGGAGCAATTAACAAAGCTTGCACAGGAGCAACTGGAAGCAGGACATATTGTGCCCACAACTAGCCCCTGGAACACTCCTGTCTTTTGCATTCCCAAGAAAAGTGGGAAATGGAGAATGCTGCAGGACTTAAGGGCAGTAAATGCAGTCATAGAGCCCATGGGAGCATTGCAGCCAGGACTGCCTTCACCCTCTATGCTCCCAGCGGGCTGGCCTCTAATGGTAATTGATTTAAAGGACTGCTTTTTTACCATCTTCCTTCACCCTGAGGATGCGCCAAGGTTTGCTTTTTCCATCCCGGCCTTGAACAATGCACAACCTATGCAAAGGTATCATTGGGTTGTTCTCCCTCAGGGCATGAGAAATAGTCCTACGATTTGTCAGACAGTGGTGTCAAACGCTATTCATCCCATCAGAAAGCGTTTCCCCTCTGCCATCATCTATCACTACATAGATGATATTTTAATTACCACGGCCACAGAAAATGAACTAGAAACTGTTGTTACTGCTCTAAAAGATGCTATCCAAGATGCAGGGTTACAGGTCGCGCAGGAAAAGATCCAGCGATCGCAGCCCTGGATCTACCTTGGATGGAGAATCACGCAGCAGGAAATCTCCCCACAGCCACTGCAGCTCGAGGTAAAAAACATTTTAACTTTACACGAGTTGCAAAAACTCTTGGGGGCTATCAACTGGTTAAGGCCTGTTTTAGGCTTAACCATAGAGGAGCTACACCCTTTGTTTGAGCTGCTAAAAGGGGACTCCAATCTAACGTCTAACAGAGCTCTGACTGCAGAGGCCAGACTGGCGTTAGACATTTGTGCCAGGGCAATAGAAAGCAGGCAAGGCAGAAGGAGAAATCCTGAACTGCACACCTGCCTGGCCCTCGTTCCCAGCAGGTACCAGCCATTTGCAGTTTTGTTCCAGTGGGATCAGACTGAAAAAGACCCACTGCGAATTCTAGAGTGGCTGTTTCTGCCCCATACACCACCTAAAACTGTGTGGACTGCTAATGAGATGTTTGCAAAGCTTGCCATTAAAGGCAGAGCAAGACTGCAGGAACTGGACGGAAGGGACCCTGTTACCATCTACATTCCAGCTACGAAGGACAATTTGGATTGGATGCTGGTTGAGGACATGGGATTCCAAGCTGCCTTGTCAGGCTTTGACGGTGATATTTCCATTCATCTCCCTAAACACAGACTGTGGGCAGAAATAGGTAATTTACCTTTAAAAGCCACAACAGATGCAAACATGAACCAGTAGAAGGCCTTACGGTCTTCACAGATGCATCTGGGAGAACACGAAAAGCTGCAGTGACTTGGGTAAACCCCGATACCGGACAATGGGAACAGGAGGTGCAGACCAGGAACCAAGGTTCTGTACAGGTTCTGGAACTGGCTGCCATCCGTATTGCCCTGGAGAAATTTTCTGAGCAACCTGTTAATGTTGTTACTGATTCTTGTTATGCTGCAGGCTTAGTATCACGTCTTGAAGGTTCGTTTCTTCGAGAGGTTTCTAACCCCCACTTGTTGTTTGAAATGCGTTCTATTTGGTTTCTTGTTAATCACAGGAGGTTTGATTTCTATATTATGCACATAAGGTCACACACCGACATGCCAGGACCCATAGCTGACGGGAACAGGGAAGCTGACAAAGCAGCAATGTTTAACACCGTACCCAGAGTCTTAGAGCAAGCAAAATTGTCTCACTCATTTTTCCATCAGAATGCTCACTCTCTAAAAAGACAATTCCAAATAACAACCAATCAGGCTCGAGACATCATCCTGTCATGCCCAGACTGTCAAAAAATCACACCCATGCCGTCTCAGGAAGGCGTTAACCCTAGAGGGTTAAAAGCTAATGAGATCTGGCAAACAGACGTTACACACATCCCAGAATTTGGCAAACTGAAATATGTACATGTAACAGTAGATACACATTCACAGTACATAACAGCCACAGCACACACAGGGGAAAAGGCCAAGGATGTGATAAGACACTGGCTCAGTTGTTTTGCCACCCTTGGTACCCCAAAGCAAATAAAAACTGACAATGGACCAGCATACATCTCAGAAAAGGTAAGAGATTTCCTGTCAGACTGGGGAATCTCACATGTCACAGGCATCCCAAACTCACCAACCGGTCAGGCAATTGTTGAAAGGGCACACCGCACACTGAAAGAAATGCTTGAAAAACAAAAAAAAGGGGGGAACCTGGACAGCCCACAAGAACGGCTGTGGAAAGCAATGTATGTTATCAATTTTTTAAATTGTGACAGCACGGAAAAGAGTAAGTATGAAAGGCAACACAGGTCTCAGGAGCCTGCCTCTCCCAAACCACCGGTCATGGTAAAGGATCTGATTTCTGGACAGTGGACGGGACCACTAGATCTTGTGACGTGGGGGAGGGGTTATGCCTGTGTGAGTGCAGGGAAAGAGTTAAAATGGATTCCTTCCAGGTGTGTCAGGCCCTACCTAGGTACACGTTCACATCAGCAAGAACCATAGTAACGCAGAAGTTATGAAAGAGTTATGTTTACATTTCAGGTTTACCCTTAGGAACGACCAATGTAGCAAAAAGCAGTCAATAAAAAATTCATGAGTGTGTGTATGATGAGTGGAAAGACGGCCGTCGAGCGAATGATGTGTGAATGAATGTGTGCTGTATGACTGGACAAATATTGAAACACAAAACACCTCACAATAAACACTACCTCAGCCACAAGGTCACTTTAAGATAAGACAGTTTTGCTAAGCTTAGCCCGTTCCTTAATAAAGTTGAACGCCCAGTTATTTAAAACCCTCAAGTTTAAAAGTTATAAGTTTGCACAGTTAGGCCAAGGCCTTTAAGTTAATAAAGTTATTTCTCCAAGTTGCACTACCCCTTAGGAATATAAGAAGGTTTTGAAAAGGTTTACATTGGAAGCATAAGAGGCCAAGGCAAGCAGTGTGCTGGGTCATTGCAAGCTTTGGTAGTTTACAAGTACTGTTATGTTTGTTTGCACTGTTGTTTTGCACTGTTTTTGTGATCCTCTTAAATAATTTAGAGGGGGGTGATGTAGGGGCGTGTCTGAGGTACAGAGGGATGTACCAGGGCAGAGAGGCCCAAGGAGCATGCGCCGAGGTTCACAGCCCCCATTGGGTAAAGGGATCACATGGTTATGGGATATAAAAGAGTGCGGGAAATTCGAATAAAGGCTCTTTGATTCCACCAGCTCCGGAGAGCGTGTAGTTATTCCTTATCATATAAGGGCAGCGTCCACGTGGACGCAACACTTGCCCGTCTCAACATTGACATTGCTGCTCTCAGTGAAGTTCGCCTTCATGAGGAAGGCAGTCTCAGAGAACATAGTGCCGGTTACACACTCTTTTGGTCAGGTAAGTCCAGAACTGAAAAACATCTCTCAGGCGTCGGCTTCATGATCAAAAACTCTATTGTCCCTAAACTTGAAAATCTGGCGAGAGGTCACTCTGACTGCATTATCTCTCTATGCCTTCCACTAAACAACAAGCATCAGCCTCTATATATACAGGTTTTGTTTATACCTGTACCTATGTATATATATGAACATAGAGATATACATAAAGTTAAGGCATGTATAAAAGAACTGTAGATGCAGAGAGGGAGCATCAGCACTGAGGGGAAAAAAAAGCCAGATGTTTGAAATTCAGTTGGAAAGATCATGGATTATTTTCACAGTAAACCCATTAAATTTTTACTGCATTGTAAGTTGCTCCCCTCTCTCTGCCTATCTGCCCAAACTGTGAGGTCTTCTGTGATCTCAGCTCGATTGCTCAGGTGTCACCCTGCATTAAGTAATCCTGAATGACAAGAAAGTACCAGTTCCCTATGTCTCTCCAGGAAGGCCAATTCTTTAGATTAACTTCTTGAGGAACCTGATGAAGAAACCAACAAGGAACACTACAGTCATTTGGTTTTGAGGAAGCTGTAGGTACCTGATTGCTTTGAAATAAAAACTATTCCTTTAAAAAAAAGTATCTGACAAATAAAGTTGATGTATTGCCTGTGAGTGGGAAACCTCAGCAAAAGGGGATACATTCCATTTAGAAAATACATTAATTTATTCAGAAAACAAACAGTCCCAGATAGGATCAGCAGAAGAGCAACCTGGATCAATCTTACCACAGTGCTTGAAAAAGTCACCCATTATTTTAGAAAAGATGTGATTTTATTTCCAACTTCTAAGTCCAACAACCTACCATGTTGGGGCAAGCTGCTCTTTTGGACATACCATTTTCCAGGCAAAATCTCAGCCCTCATGTTTGTCAGTAAAGTCTTGTGCTGCTTTTAGGGAAGTGTTGATCTAAAAGAGTAATGGCTCATATCAATCTGAAGTAAACCTACATATCTGACTCCTACTAAGACTTTAGGCAGATGTAATACTCTCACACTTTTAAGAACATGTTATGTTCTGGTAGTCCCTGTAAAAAATCTTCTGGGAGATGTATCTGTGTTTTAGTGCCAGTAAAGTGATATGTGTTAGCACCAGTCTTAAGAAAGGTAGGACATACAGCAGAAAATACAGCTGTTGTCTGCACTTCTTTATTCCCAACCAAAGCAGATCAGGGCAGGTCCACAACCTGGCTTTGGAGCGGTTATCATTTATATAAGTCCTTGGATTGTGTTTCACTTAAACCCTTTCTTTTTGAATTCTTTCTTTACCTTAGACGAACATGACAAATTAACAAAATCTGAGTGGGAACTTGCATTTCAGCCAGGATCCTCAGGCAGTGCTTGGCTTTCTGCTTGTGCAGGAGGCAGATGTGTTTGTCTTGTCTTTAAACTCTTGTCCTAGAAAATGCAAATGAGAACCCAAATCAGTTGTCCAGGCCCATCTGCTTGTTTTTTGCCTCCAACTATTGCTTTTCTAAATTAAATTTTCAGTCCTCAGTCAGAAATATTCTGTCAAAGATGCAGCAGAGAGTCTGAATGCAGAGAGTAGAGGGAGCAGTTGGGGCAAGGCTGGGAGTGAAGACTTTCCCAGGACCACACTTCTTCCCACACCCTGGGTTCCTGTCTCTGGCCCTGCACAGAGGAAGGATTTATATTAGTTTAATCTTCTATATGCACAGACTTCCAGATACACATCCTGAGACAAGCTCTAAGCTTGTCCTCACAGGAGCGTGGCTCCAGCCCTCTGATCATCTTTGTGACCCTCCTTTGGACTTGCTTCAGCAGGTCCAAAACCTTGTGTTGGGGGACTTCAAGCTGGATGCAATGCTCCCACAAGAGTGGAGCAGGAAAAGGAAAAATTACGAAAAAAAGGGAAAAGAAGAAATTGCCCTAACTGAGGTATCATAGCCCTTGTAATTTAACAGTCAAGTCCTGACAATTTACATGTGTTTTGTTAATTAAATAAATAGGAGAACTCATGCAATAGGGGCATAGACAGAATAAAGGCCGCTGCATCAAGTTTTCCCGCACGCTGGTTGGCAGAGTGATTAAAATGACAATTCAACCAATTCAGAATGCACTGCACTGAAAACTGCAACTTCTCCTGAATTCTTCTTTGCAGCAATATATGGAGAAAAATATGACAAGTGAGGACACTGGACCTAGTCACCAACGTAAGAATAATGAGCTAAGCTGAAGGCACCATAATCCAGGGATCAGTGGTTAAACATTTTGGTCAGGTCCCAAACTGTCCTTTGAAAACAGCCTTCCACATAGTTTGTATTTCATTTCTGTTGAGCAAGGACTGTTGCTCAAGTTTTTCTGACTTTGTAACCCCTGGCTCAGCTTGTTCTAGTGCCCAGTCCCCAGAACTTACTATAGCTGTCACTGTTGTTAGTGCTGTTGCTGCTGTCACTGCTGTCTCCACTTGTCTCACTGCCTGAGATATACATTCATAAATATATTTATAAACACACTCAAGGATTTATACTAGTTTAGTCTTCTGTATGCACAGACTTCCAGATACACATCCTGAGTGAATTCACAGCCACTGGTATTTCTGTGCATAATACTGAAAAGGTGTTGGTAATCTCCTGCAATCTTCACAGGGCATCCTGTATGTTTTGTAGCTTTTAATATTTCAGGTTTTTTACAGGGAAATGTTTTATTGCCTTGTCATTCAGACTTTATTGGGATGACCCTAGCTGTACAAACAGAAAATGGACAAGTATCCCACATCTGTGGGGTGAATTGTATTTGCAGACCTGTTGTCTTCACTTCCTATTCTGGAATAAAATAGACATCTGTTTTCAATGTTTCCAATACCTGCTACAAAATACAAACAAATAACAAATTGACCTAAATTGAATCAACACAGAGCATTTTCAGTGTACAGTGTTGCCACACTTTTATAGTCTATTATAGACTACTTTTTTTCTGGGTGTGTTTGTGTTAGAAAATCTGGCTGCAACAGGGCAAAATATTGCACATTTTATAAAGGCTCCAGGTGAAACTCTGTATCCGACAATACAGGTGGAGAAAGCTATTGAATAATTAGGCCTTTCAAAAACATTTCGTGACTCGAGGTAGAAACACTAAGGTGTACTACAGCTAAAAGAAGGACGTTTATGCAAACGTGCCTAAGTCAACATAGAAGGACATTTGGTGTCACTCAGTTCTACGTTACAGCAGCAACATGAAAAGTGCAAATAGTTCTAATTATTATATGATTACTCATAAAGTTTTATTGACTTATAACATTAATAAAACACTGTGCAACATGTAACTTTCATTGTTTTATTAGCACGTTGAAGTTGTTCCACTGAACTGATATTAGAGAAGCTGTGGTAAAGGCAATTTTCAGAAGAATTTATTGAGATTTGGGAATAACACCCTTGTT
This sequence comes from Neopelma chrysocephalum, assembly GCF_003984885.1. Classification (NCBI taxonomy): domain Eukaryota; kingdom Metazoa; phylum Chordata; class Aves; order Passeriformes; family Pipridae; genus Neopelma; species Neopelma chrysocephalum. The sequence goes on along the minus strand of NW_020925579.1, from coordinate 2,286,094 downwards.
CAGATAATGGAGCATCCTGGAAAAATGAAATTCAGCTAATGGAGGTTTCAGAGTAAGTGTGTCTAAATCAAATCTGTTAAATAACATTATTTTCAGACTTATGTGTGTGTTTGCATTTTCTGTTGGAGAAACTCTTGTTCAGTAAAGCTGAAAATCTTATGTAGGTGACTGTATATGCCTTTAGGTATTAGATTTGAATAATTCTAGTTGAAAGTGAGTGTCATGGTGCTATAATAAGACATCTGAAAGCAGACTTGTGATGTTACACAAAGTTTGGCAGACATTTTTGTAAATAAGTGCGATATTTTTATAAGAAGACTTTCGCCAGTACCAAGAAGATATTAGTAAAAACAGACACTGGCAAATAAATCATTTAGATGGTGAAAGGCCTTCTTCTTTAGCAAATGCACCGTGAAGTGCCCTCCTCTTTTAGGCTTGATTTATTGCAGCAGTTCAGCACACACCTTTCCCTAAACACAGAATCCCACCAAAGTCAGAGTGAACTAGAACATGTGTTTAAAACTAGGTAGTCTTAAGTACATTGCTGGAGTCAGAAAGCCTTCAGCTGCTGAAGAGAGAGAGCTGTTGGAGAGCTGTAGCCATTTAAGGAGCAAGTCCCAGGACACTTGGAAGCCATTTTCAAACAACCTTTTCCTGATTATATTATAACTTATTTTGTTAGTCCTCTTTAATAATTATTAGGAATTATTTAATAACTACTAGGAAATCACTTCTATTTGTTCAAAGCAGAAGTCAGATGGAATTGCTTTTGTTGACATGAATATTCAGGGAGCAACTGTTTTCTATCTTCTAATAAATATAGAAAAAATATTCAAAATATTGTTTTTAAATGTTTTGCCTTTGCAAGTAGTGAACTCTTGAAATAACCTTGCTGGTAGCTGTCTCATAGAGTAAATCCTGAGTCCTGTCCTGGAAGGGTAAGAGGAAAGACTGTCGGTAAAGTGTGGGACTAATGTCAGGGTCCAACTCTACTTCATTATTGGCCAGCCAGGCACTAGTGCAGTGGTGAAAAGAAAGGGCAAATTGCTAAGTACATGCCACAAGGTATGGTTTGTAAAAGACCTGTTACTTCTGCTGACTTTAAGCCACAGTGGAGATTCCTGTAGAGCAGTGTGTGAGTTTTTGTGTTATCACAAAAATCGTAACTTTTTACCAATTTTCTTGTTTCTCCTTCCACCTCTTCCTCCTTTCAGCTCTGCTGCTGTGTGGGCTTTATGTGAGTGATCTTTGAGGGAAACAAGACACCAGACTGGAAACAAAAGACCCACAGCAATCTGATGTGCTCTTGACCTTCTGTTAGGATTGTTTAAATAGGTGCCATAAATAAGTGAAGAATTCAGGGTAAGGATTTTCAGTCAAAAAAAGGTTTTGAAATGGATCTGTGGAGAAATAAATTGTTCTTTCTGTAGCCATTTGCTTCCCTTCTTTCTTGTTCACTTGTATCTTGTTTTACTTCTTGTATTTTTGGCACTGGCACTCAGTTGTTACCCAAGCCTGCCCATAGGGCTGGCTCAAAGGACACGTTCTTATATCCTCCCCATTCTTCAGCACAAGAGCTTTGCCGCTCAGGGCTTGAGGGGCCACCCCCACTCCAAAACTGCTGACCCTCTGCTGAGCATCCTCCTGATTAGTTTGGATCAGTCTGTTCGACAGATTGCACCACAAGTGTAAATTTAAATGTTTATGCTTCTGAAAAGAGACATATAAAGCTTACTTCCTTTCCCCACTTTCCTCTACACTGAATGAAATCTAACTTTACCAATAAGGGATAAAATTTTGCCATGGCAGTCCTGCCCACTACTCATACAATCTCCATTGTAAAGACTTGGAATGATCGTAAAGTGACATCAAAACAATGGCTTGACTAGAAATCTATCTACTGCCACAGTGTTCAAGATTATAAATATAGGTGCTTTTGAAGCATCCTTGTCAAATTGAGACTCTCCAAATGTGCTTATTATCAGATTATATTTGTCTATAATACATTTTTGCTCACTTTATGAACTGCTCAACATTTCAAGGACAGTTGAAATGTGATAAATGAATAGCAATTCAAGGGGCTGAACATTTGTTTCCATTTTCATAGCTAAGAAGCAACCTGAAAGCCAAATATCTGGTACTAATCTGGATGGCTGTAGCAGTCCTTGCAATTTTCTCAGAATAGAGGAGGAAATGCAATTTTTAGTGGTGGCTACTAGCTACGAGGATCCTGCACGTGCATATGTCCAAATCTGATCATCTGTCCCTGTAAGGATTGAAATATTGGCTGAGGATGGATGCAGTTACTTGCATAGAGGGACGCAGACTCCAAAATTTTGCTCATGGGCAATATTTTAGTTCTGCCAATTCTTGTTTTACTGTGAATGAGAAAATATTTTGATTCTTAGTGCTGAGAGGTCTAAGAATTTATGGTAACAGCAGGGATTTGACTTCACAAATTTTTTTGAGACCCAGTCAGGGTGTACAAAAAGAATCAATCTTTCTGGAGCTTCCTAACTTTTGTACTAATTTGGATGGCTAGAATCTTCTATTTTATATCTTCATTCTCTTGTCCCTTTCAATTTGTAATTGAAGTCAACCTACTCAACGCTGTCTTTTATTTTGATCCTTATCCTCTACTCCGCCCTGGTGAGGCCACATCTGCAGTGCCGTGTCCAGTTCTGGGCTCCTCAGGATAAGAGAGACATGGAGCTCCTGGAGAGAGTCCAGCAGAGGGCAGCAAAGATAATTAGGGGACTGAAGCATCTCTCTTACAAGGAAAGATTGAGAGATTTGGGCCTGTTCAGCCTCAAGAAGAGATGACTGAAAGGGGACCTCATCAACATCTATAAGTATCTGAAGGGAGGGTGTCAAGAGGATGGACCCAGGTTCTTCTTGGTGGTGCCAAGAAGTAGGATAAGAGGCCATGGGCAGAAATGGACACACAGGAAGTTCCACTTGAACATGAGGAAGAACTTCCTTACTGTGCAGGTGACTGAGCACTGGAACAGGTTGCCTAGAGAGGTTGTGGAGTCTCCCTCACTGGGGATATTCAAGAACCATCTGGATGCAATCCTGTGCCATGTGCTCTAGGATGGCCCTGCTTGAGCAGGGAGGTTGGAGCAGGAGACCCACTGTGGTCCCTTCCAACCTTACCCATTGTGTGATTCTGTAGTTAGGAGCTATGATGGAAAATCCAGATTGACAGTGCTGATCTTATTTTAATTTTGGAGACAGATACTGCAACAAGTCAGTATATACACTGTGCACTTACCAGTTAAGGAACAGCCCTTGTGGGAGATATATGACAGAGAAACACAGAGGTTATGGTGAAATGTACAGTTGGCTGTTAACAAGTCAGTTAAAAATCCTTCACTTTGACATTTGTATCCTGAGCTGAAGGCTAACAAATATGGATTTTTTTACCATTGGAATTTCCATGAATGCAATATGCTAGGGCAACACAACTTAACTGAATGCATTTAATTAAATGCAGCTTCACAGCAAACTTTTCCTCCTGAAACTCCCCAGCTCACCTCTGCCCATGGGCTAAGTGCAAGCAAGGTGATGAACTGCAGAGCTTCATCACAAGCAGTCTCGCGCATCATTGTGGGAGTCTCCAGGCAGGGATTTCAGGCAGTCCTGTTGTGCAAAGGCCAGTGGGTAGACACCATCCGCATGTACACATGGGCAGAGAGCTTGGCCATCCAGTGATATCCCAGGCATTTCCTACTGCAGGACTCACCAAACTGCGTGTGATTAGGACAATCTTTATTCCTAGTTAAGAGAACTGGGATATGCTTTTTATGTAGTTCAAGATAATCAACAACACCGGTCCCACATGCTCAGGTGGGACTGGTGCTCAGACAAAGTACAAGAATTCACAGCCCAGTCCAGGACCTTGAGTGGAGACTTCCATCACCATTTGGACAGTGGTTGACCACCCTGTTCAAGAGCTCCAATACTTCATGAGAGCATCATCCTATGAAAAAAATTCCAATCAATTAAGTGGCAGTTTTGTTTGTTTGTTGATTTGTTTGCTTGCTTCTTAATAGACACTGTGTCTGTGGGCAAAAGATTCAGATTGGCTAGACACTCCTATTCCTCCCTGAGCTTTGTAACTCTGGGTACATAGTGTCTATGCATGTAGACTACTAAAGAAGACATACTAAAGAAGCCATGTGCGTAAAGAGGCAAATCCTCCTAAAGCCTGTGCAGTATTTAATACTTTGTGTCTCAGTTACAGTGGCCTCAAGTAATATATCTTATATGCCTATTACAAAACATGCCAATTATACTAGCATATTATTCATTTTCTCTTTATTGTGAATGTCATTAAATGTAATTTGTAGGAGTTTTCCCCCTACATTTGCACTGTACTGAGTGAAGTCCTACAAAATGAGAAGCTAAATAAGATTACAGAGTCAGCAAAAAATGTTCAGCTCAGTGTTTCTGAAGCTTTGAAGATTACCTGAATCTCATAAAGTCTTCTAGACAACACTTTAAAGATCAAATAAGTTCTCAGGCAATCTTCTTGTTCTGTCTGATCTCTTCTACTTTCCTCTTCTCATTGAAGGACCCTGACTTCAATGAGTGAAAGAGCCGACCCAGACAGTTTTCTGTCTGGCAGTACTTGGATCACTTAGGCAATTTGCCTAAGTGAGTGGTTTACCCTCATGATAATGTGTTTTCATGTAGCAACTGAAATGAGAGGGCTTGAGGAGCATGTTATACATTGAATCCATGAAGGTCAAAGCCATGATTCTCTGTGTGGCAGAGTGCTCCCTGATTATAGTAAGTATTAAAAACACATTAAAGAAATAACTTCTATCTGTCTGGTGAATGCTTCAGAATTGTTAAACTTTTCTAGTGTTTTGTTTTATTGATTTTTATTGGCAGAAATACAAGAAAACAAAATTATATAGCTTTTAAGCTTGATTTCACAGACTTTACCCACTGCTGGTTATTTAAGAGATTCTCAAATCTAAATAAAATTAGACTGTGAATTGTATCATGCTGTCAAAAACAAGCCATCTTTCCCTATTTTGAAAATGTCCCAACAAACCTGCCATGGCTTACAGATCTTTTAGTAGGACTTAGGCTAACTGACAAGAATTACACTATATTTAAAAATTAACCCCCCAATTTTCTACATAGGGGATAAAAGTTATGCAAGTAACTATGGATATCTATGTCAACCAAAGAACGTTCTTAATTTTCAGCCATTTCATTTACCAGCTAAACACCTGCAACTTCAAATCTGGGATGTTCCTAGCTTAAAGGTCAGACTGCTTTCATACAGGTGCTTAAATGTATATATGGGTGGTTAAAAATCAGCAGCCACCTCTGAAAACATGACTTTTTTTGAATAGGGTGAAAGAGAGCACAGTGACTTCTGCTCTCTGAGGAGCAGAGCATGACAGAACCACAGCTCTGCATGTCAGCCTCTTGATTTGCATTTCCTGAGATGCTCTTGATAATGCACTACCTTTTCAAACCAGATATATACAGCCAGGAGAGCTGTTTCAGAAAAGGTTGGCCATGTTTCACTTAAGTGACAGCTACAGGTTATTTATATTTTTATACAGGTAATCCTGAAGTGAAGTGCTAATTACACAAGAGAGAGATTCTAGACACTGTGACTGGTCAGAAAGACAGGATGAAAACAGACCTTCTCTAGCAGAAGGAGTCCAAAATATCTCCAACTTTATCTACTCTGTCCATCTGAAAGAGATGGAGAATTTCTGATAAAGTTAAATTAGGGCTGTCCGAACTTTATTCCTGCATTTCTCTATCCACAGCTTTCAAATAGGAGTTTGGCTGCAAATTATCGCTGCCATTTTTAAAACATGTAAACAGCCAAAGCATTTCCAAACTGGCATGCAATCTGTTCTGGTTGATGTACTGTAGAAAATGTTGTGGAATAGACAGTGTTTTGATTTTTAAAAGTTATGTGTTAACAAATAGTCCTCAGTAGGACCCAGTCCCATAAATCTAAGGGACAAAACAGGACTTTCAGTATGGAAGGATATGCCAGATGCTTTACATTTCTTGACTCCATGGATTTCTAATATGCCCCTCAAAATAATTTAGAAAGTTCTGTGAAGCTGCTCAGTCTGCTTTTCTTTGCTGTCTATAGGTGGCAATGGCATGCTGTTGACAGTGTTATCACTTCTAATCAATACAAATAGTCTTGCAACTATTCAATTCAGTGGAATGGGACTGAAATACAATATGTGACAGAGATGGTTTTTTTTTTAAGTACTTGGCTCTTTTCTTAAAAGCAAGGGCACATCCTTGGCTGCCCTTCCATAATTCTGCACTACACAGCAGGAGTGGTGCACAAACCTGTCATACAAAAGAAACTTATGCAGTCACCTGCAGACAGAAAACATAATAGATTTGTGTTGCCTTGTGTTTCAGCTTTCCACACAAGGGCCATTTCTGGATGACATGGAGATCAGCCAATATGCATCAGTCTTTTCTGTTGGCATCTGTGGTGGTTTGAACCCCCCCCGTGGTTGGAAGTGGTTGGTCCCAGGTGAGTTTCCAGTGAGGGACCAATCGGAGCTGTTTTTCACTCCTGTGAAATTAGGATATTACAACAGCCGGAAGGAAGTTGTTGGCAGTGTGTGAAAGAGAGAGAATGGAAACCATGAGGTGAGAGGCGAGAGGCCTGCGGGCCCCTTGCGGGGGGCCAGGCCCTCTCTGCACCCCTGGCCAGGCTGCAGGGAGCCTGGGACAGTATTGAAACTGAACCGGGTGCTTGTGGCCAAAGGGTAGGGGGCTTTTCCCCCTCACACTTCCCAGGAGAGGCGGTGGTATGGACTTGAGAGACCAGCCAGAGGGTTGGAGCTAGCTCCCCGGCAGGCAGGCACAGCATTTGGAGCCGAGCCAGAGACAGGCTGAGGGGTGGTCAGGAGCCAGAGAAGCACCTGTGATCGTGCAGAGCTGGAAGAATTCCAGGCAGAGAGACCGAAGGAGTCTCGCTGCTACCTTCTTCCCCCCCTATAAGGGCGGGGAAGGTAGTGACCTTGAGCTGAGACTGAAGCAACGAGAGACAGGCCTAGTGGCTCAGAGGAGGCTCTACGTGAGGTTTGGGCGGGAGCAGCTGAAAACTGAAGGAGGAATGCGGGGGGAGGAATGCCCAAAGGACCCCTTCCCTGATACCCCAATGAGAGAGAGATTTTAACTATCACCCTGGAGGGTTTTTCTTCTTCTGAACTGATGTGGGAGGACTCCCAGAAGTGGTAGAGATTATATTAATAGTGTGTATTTATTTACTTCTTAGTTTCTATCGTATTTTTTGTGTTAGTAATAAATTTTGATATTATTCCCCCATGCTGAGTTGTGCCTGTCTGAAAACTTCTCTTCTGCGTTGAGGCAAATTGTGGGGGAGCTTGGAAATTGGATTTTTGGGGTCAACCCCCCACAGCGTAGCTCCTTGATGAGCCTGTGGCCTCTGGAGACTTGAAGGACTGAAGAGCATAGAGCCTTATGTACCTCAAAATGCCCTAGAGGGGAGCTTTAAAGACTCAAAGCCAAATTTCATTACCCAGACCCTAGCTTTCCTCCTAACGCACAGAGACATGTTGCCCAGAAACAAGGCACTGTCCTTTCACATTTTTATTTTCAAATTTGCAAGTTGGGCACAAAATGGAGAACAACCTAAATAGAGTATGCAGCATCTACCATTTAGAGTCTGAGTTACAGATGAACTACAGACAAAATACCTGATGAGTAACCTCAAAAACATTTTGACAAAAGTCAATGCAGTGGAAACAAGTATGGGTCTTGAAATGCTGGCATAGTTTGGAGTGATTGCAGATTTTTTTCTAATTTCCTGCAGGCTGACCTGGCAGCCCAAAAGTGAGCCCCATAAGTGTAGTTTCTGAAAAGTTTTATTAGCAGATGTACAGATTTTTTGTAGTGTGGTGTTTCCTGTGTGCTCTTCAGAAAGTATGCAGACTTAAAAATGAAAATGATCTATCCTACTTCAAAGATTTTGAAATAATATCATATAAGAGGCCATCAAAAGAGAACTTTCTATTCTTGTTTTCAGGCAGCAGAAATAAAATATTTCCCTAGTAGAGCCTTTCCTCAATTTTAATTTGATGTCAGTGTATCAAAAATGTGTTATCTAGTTGTTGTGTCTCAAAGAGAAGGATGATGTCCCCCAGAAAGCATGTGGATTTCTTCAGGGTATCATAGCATCATTTTACATTTTATGTAACACTATGCACAAATCTCCTTTCAAGGCAATTAGTTATTCTGACCCCTACTCACTTTCTTATTGAAATATTCGCTTTTGCAATCCACAAGAAAATGCCATGTGTATTGACTGATAAATGGTAAAACATATTTTGGGAAGCTCTACCATGAGTAACAAATGGAGTCATTAGAGAAACACAGTTCCAGAAAGAGAGGACTGTCTGACAGTATCAAAATTTTGTTCTTAAATTTTTCATGATCCTTATGGACAGAGAAGATGTAGCTCTAATAGCATTCTGGCACTACTAAAAGTTTCTGTAACTGCAGTCTAAACTCATGTAATTTGGGACTGTGATCTTGGTTCATCGCATCTGTTTTATGTGGAGAAGATAAGACAAAAAATTAATATCTCCGTACTCTCTTTCCTTAGGTTGTAGCTGTTCTCTAACTATAACTCCCAACCATCCATGGCCTGATGATACCTCTTTCCTGAAGTACAAGGAGAACTAAAAGACCTCCTAAACAACAACAACAAAAGATCCCAAACAAACAAAACAAACAAACAAACAAAAAAACCAAACAAAAACCCGAACAAAAAACTGAGGTGGTTTCATTCAGTGTGAAATGGAGTGCAAACAAGATAAGGGAATAAACACTCCAAGTAACCTTACCCTGGGGAAAAATACTGACAGTTCAGCAAGTTTTTTGACACAATTATTCCTCTCTTCACCAAAGAAAAATGTAAGCAAGGAAATAGGCCACTGTACCTTCCTTGTGGGACATTCAACAGGGACACAGTTTGAAAGTGGATGTGGAGGATACGCTCTGAAAGAAGAAATTGGGTTCCTGGCAAATGCGTAGATGTTGCCCTATTGACTGACAGCCACAGTCTGAGAGTGAACTTGAAGAAAGGAGCCTTTGAAACAGGTCTGTGCTATGATTCTGTGTCTCTGAATGTGACATCACTGACTTCCTTGTAACAGAAAATTGCTGAGACTATAATTTGCATGTTCAACACCTACAAAGAATTGACAGAAAAGATGAGTGTAGCACGAGCCTGCATCTGTGCTATTATGTATGTGTTTACCCATGCATTTATGTAGTAAAGTTCTTACAAGAGTCCTAAATACAATGAAAGTTAAAATAATGAACTCTGATTCATCATGGCTCATCCTGACTGAACTGGAGCAAGAATATGCAGTTACTTTTAAAATTATATCTTTTGAACTTAGACAGCAACTTTATGAGTCTGAAACCACCATTTAGAGCTTCGTTGAACAAATATACCTAAATAATGACATTATCGGTAGCAAGGAGGACAAAACTCAAGGAAATATGACCAAGGAGCCTATCTAGGAATAAAGCCTAGCCACCGTGGGCTCCTGGACCATGGGATTACAACTAAACTGGACTCCACATTGCCCTGCTACTCTCCTTACGTGGGGACAGAGGTGATTTTCAGCTGAGGAAACCAGGCACTGAACATTGCACTCATTGCTAAATCTAGTCAAAGGCCTGAGGCAGATCAGAGGGTTTTCTGTATCCCAGATAGCTGTTTTAAATTCTTATTTACCCATACAGATGCTGAACATTAATATTTGCAACTGTATTACAGAAGTTTAAGAAAACTTGTCTACTCTGTTACATAAGGCTTAAGAAATCTTGTTTACTTGGAGGAGATTGATATTGAGAGGACTTGAAGCCATGGCAAAGTTATTGTAAGTACTGACAAGACAAAAAAACCTGTCTCATATTTTGATTTATTTAAATCTTAGCTAATGTCTGAATGATGGTCAAATATTATTTTCCTATTTCTTTGTTTTTAAATCCCGAAGTTACTGAAGTGTCATTCAAATAAATAAAAAATAAATAAAATTTTTCTAGGATGAATACAAGCTGTGTGTTAAGATAGCTGTTAACAGTCTGATTTATTATCAGACTGTAAGACTGTAGAGAGTAAGGTACCACAGAGGATTTGCCCTAGATGATGGAATAGAAAACAAACACGCAACATGCAAGCAACATGGGAGGCACTGCTACCAACTAGGGTGTGGGGGGCTGGATAAGAATTTAAAAAAACCCAACTGGACAATTTGAATAAATCAATTCTGTAAAAAGAGAGGGTGGAGTACAGAAGAATGCAAGGCACAAATACAGGAGAGAGATAGAACAGCTAGGTAGTAGAGAAGAAATATTATAGGTATTAGGATGGATAGGAAGCCAAATAGGAGACAGTAATGTTGTGCCATTGTGAGCAAGTCAGACATTGTAGAAAGGAGTTTTAGTAGACCTAAGACAAAACATATGAAATAATCCTTTGATTCCACACAGCTTTAATCAGGGTACTGTGTCTCATTTACACGTGGCACTTGCAGAAAACTGTGGACTAATTTGAGTGAGTCAATAAGAGGACAACAATAATATTCAGGGCTTTCAAAAAAATGTGACATGCAAGAACTTGAAAGAAATTGAGATTTAGATTCAAAAGAGGTAGGGTTAATGCAGGACCATGAGAAGTCTTAAAAGATACTAAAGCTCCTGCAAATCCTCCTGTTTTTCTCTATCTGAGGACAGTAACACAATGGCATCAACTCTTTGAAAAGGTTGTAATTGTCTCTGCCCAGCAGTGTTTTTTTAAGGTTAGACAAACAGCTCTCAAGAATGAGTGCCGATCCTGCTTTGGACAAGTGCATGGACAAGATGACCTCTTGAGAGCTTCTTCAGGTCTATTTTTTAACACTCGCAGACAGTTTGGAGTATGTAGCTGTGATTTCATGAAAAGGAAGCAGAGCTATGCATTTTTCTTCTTAGTACTTGGGATCTGGATGTGCAGTTCTTTTTGGATTCCTTTCACATCCCAGCCTCCTTGTTTTGATGATTTGAATTGCCGCTAGACGTGAAAAAATTATTTTTGTACCCTCACTAAACGTGGTCAGATTGGAAAAGGGGGAAAAATACAGTGTAAGACATAGAAAACTTTCATTCTTCTGTAAAAGAGAATGTTTTAAAATTACCAGGATATGAATTTGCAGCATTATAGTGTGAGTACATGTTAAGTTTTGCTAAGTGTTCTTTTTTAGAATTGCTAGACTAAAAATCATTGATCCTAGAAAAAAAGGACTAACAGAAAAGAGGAAAAAAATTGTTGTCAGGACTTCTATAAATGGAGAAGTATTTTGTGATATAGTCCTTTATGCTATTTCTGTGTAAACTCTTACAAAAGAAAAACATTAATAAAGATATAGATTTACTAAGGCAAGGTATAATGACTAGGATGTGTGCACTGATTGTAAACCTCAGTGCCCTGATTCACTGAGATGTGGTTCTATGTTTTATTTAGTAATAGTAGGTAGATGTGTACCATATCACTTTGGTTACTTCTCTCCCTCAGCTGTGATTTCTCTTTCTTCCTCTCAGTAAGCTCTTTTCATGCCTATCCCAAATCACTCTAGTATTCCCTCTGGCATGTGAGCTTGCCAAGTCTTGATAAAGGAGTGAAAAGCAAAGGTGAAGAAATGTTCCAGTTCTACGCCTTTCCAGAGCCTACCACATCCATGGTTTATTGCTCTTCAGTGGAAGCAAGGTCAAGTGACATGGGAAGAATTCAGAGATGCTGCTTGCTGCTGTAGACATAAAATTCGTGCAGTCAAAGCTCAGCTGGAGTTGAAGCTGGCCAGAAATGTGGGGGACAATAAAAACAATTATTTCAAATATCCTAATGGCAATAGGCAGTATGGAAATATCATTGGCCTGTTTCAGGACGAAGATGGTCACCTCACAAACAGGGACAGAGACATAGCATAGGTGTTTAATTCTTTCTTTGCCTCTGTCTTCAACACAGATGATGGACCAAGGGGGTGGTCACAGTGCTCTGAGGTGGAGGACCATGACTGCGAGAATGAGCAACTCCCAGTCGACCCTGAAATTGTGTGGGATCTGCTGCTCCAGCCAGATCCCTACAAATCTATGGGGTCTGACAGGATTCATCCCAGAATCCTCAAAGAGCCAGCAGATGTCATCACAAAATGTCTCTTGATGATTTTTGAGTGGACTTGGGAATTTGAAGAGGTCCCGGCTGACTGGAAGCTGGCCAACACTGTCCTGATTTTCAAGAAGGACAAGAAGGAGGACTCTGAAAACTGCAGGCCTGTTGGACTCACTTTATTGCCAGGTAAAGTTAGGGAGAATATTATTTGAGAAGTATTGAAAAACACCTGAAAGGCAATGGTCACAGCCAGCACGGCTTCATGAGAGGAAAGTACTGCTTATCCAACCTGATTTCCTTTTATGACAAGGTAATCCACCTGGGTGATCAAAGGTAGTCAGTTGATGTAATCTTTTTGGATTTCAGTAAAGCTTTCAATACTGTCTCTCATGGGATCCTTCTGGACAAAATGCCCAGCGCACAGCTGGATAAACACATCATGCGGTGGGTGAGCAATTGGCTCATGGGTCGAGCACAGAGGGTAACAGTGAATGGGGTAACATCAGACTGGTGACCTGCCACTAGTGGTGTTCCACAGGGCTCCATCTTGGGCCCTCTGCTCTTTAACATCTTCATAAATGACTTAGACATAGGACTGGAAGGGATACTAAGCAAGTTTGCAGATGACACAAAACTGGGAGGAGCTGCTGACACCCTCAAAGGCAAGGATGCCCTGTAGAGAGACCTCAACAAATTAGAAGACTGGGCAATTACCAACCAGATGAACTTCAACGAGGGAAAGTGCTGGATTCTGCACCTGGGATGGGGCAACCCTGGATGTACCTACAGACTGGGGAATGAGATGCTAGAAAGCTGTGCCACAGAAAGGGACCTAGATGTCTTGGTCAATATCAAGTTGAATATGAGTCAGCAGTGCCTTGGCACCCAGGAGGACCAATCATGTCGTAGGGGGCATCAGGCACAGCATTGCCAACCGGTCAAGGGAGGGGATTATCTCTCTGCTCTGCACTGGTGCAGCCTCACCTGGAATATTGTGTGCAGTTTTGGGCACCACAATAGAAGAAAGGTATTAAGCTCTTAGAGAGCATCCAAAGGAGGCCACGAAGATGGTAAAGAGCCTTGAGGGTAAGTCATGTGAGGAGCGGCTGAGGTCACTTGGTGTGTTCAGCCTGGAGAAGAGGAGACTGAGGGGAGACCTAATTGCAGTCTACAACTTCCTTGTGAGGGGAAGAGGAGGGGCAGGCACTGATCTCTTCCCTGTGGTGACCAGGGACAGGACCCAAGGGAATGACCTGAAGTTGTGTCAGGGGAGGTTTAGGTTGGATATTAGAAAAAGGTTCTCCACCCAGAGGGTGGTTGGGCACTGGAACAGGCTTCCCAGGAAAGAGGTCACAGCACCAGCCTGACAGAGTTCAAGAATTATTTGGACAACACTCTCAGGCACCTGATGTGATTCTTGGGTCTGTCCTGTAGAGGGCCAGGAGTTGGACTCAATGGTCCTTGTGGGTCCTTTCCAACACAGCATATTCTGTAATTCTTTGATTCTGTAATTTTCAGGAACAGGATGTCATGAAATGACCACAGCAGAGGGATGAAACAGCTGCTTTGTGTTTCTGCTACCCTCTTTAGGGTAGAAAGGCCACCAAAAGGAAATGACAGCTCTCAAATTCCAGAGCCACATAGTATAGCTCCATTTTCTTGCAGTGTACATCCTGCCCCATCCCTTACTTCTGGAAAAGACTGGCACCTTTTCAGGGTCCATTTCTATGAAAAGAGCTATTGATGAAGCCAGGGCTTATGTCTTGTAAGAACACCTCGAGAATAATGGCTGTAGTGAACTAAGTTATGACAAGATAGACTTCTCTTTGCATAATAAGTGAGCATTCACTTGTAGCTTTTGAAGCCTCTGCTTTCTAGAGTTATCAGCCCAGATGACTTTGTGTTACTTAAAAAAAAAGTCTTAAAAGTCTTGGACATACTTCTATTAAAACTGCATAACCTAGTTAAAATGAGTTATATTTTCAGATATCTACTCAAGTATGCTCAGTGAACATACAGGCATTACAAGGCATTGCTGTGTAAAAGATGTTTGTTTGATGCAGTCTCTGGTTGAAGGCAGGATGTGAATGATATCCTTAGTGAGACTTTACAGACATCTTCGCCTTCATTTCTGTGAGAATAGCTTTAGATAGCTGACCTTATCAGAGAAAACCGCAAGCAAATCAATGGTATGTATATTTTCTACTTAATGTACATGTACCATTGTAGTTTCCTAGTGAAGGATGAGTATTGGGATCCCATTCATCATTTCACTACTGCTATTAATATTGTTCTTGCTAGTGCTAGGTTGGAAACGCTTATAGTAATTTAGGACATATATATGCTTCCACTAGCATGAGTTGCAGCCAGTGTTCATTATGTTTCATCACTCATTGTTCTTGTCAGTAGTTTCCAAATCAATGTTTCTACTCCATGCAAAATTGTGAGCTTTGCGCTTGAGTCACTGCACTAAAAACATGACAGCGTTAGTAAAGAAACTTGGTATTCCATTAGCTTACAGTTGTTTGCTGCCTGTCTCCTTCAGGCTTTGGTGAGGTCTTCAACACACAGGGATGCTCAAGGTGTGTTATTGTTTACTTTGGCTGAACACCAGGTGTCTACTGGGCCTGCGTCAGTCCCTCCGGAAGGGGAGGGGGGCAGGGGAGAAAAGAAGGGAAAGAAGAAAAAAACCTCACAGAATCGAAGCTGCTAAGAAAGGGTGTTATATTTACATAAAGAGGGAAGATGTTATAAACACTATACACACAGAGAAGAACTAAATATAAAGATACTTCCCCACAACCAACGCTCTTCTCCCTGGAAGGAACTGCTCGACCACTCTGCTCAACTACTCAGAAGAGAAGGGTCACTTGCTTCCTTTCCGTCTATTTTATATCTGGGATGACATAACGTGGTATGGAATACCCCTATTGGTAAAATACACATCAAATGACCTATCCTATTTCTGTTTCCTTCTCAGGGAGAGTAACAAACCCATTACAATCTCCACCCCATATTCCATACCGTTTTACGTCACATTCGTATCCTATATTCACCTATATCCTGCGCTTCTATAGGTCTTGTCTTCTACGGTTGTTTCATCGTTGAGCACCAGCATTGGCATAGTTCAGGTCTTCCTCGTCTAGTGACTTTTCCTGCAACATACAACTCAGAATATGAATTAGTTTTTCCCCAAGGTTAGATCTCCTTGAGGCACACATTGGGTTTCCCCATCTTCTCTCATCATCCACCAAGTATATCCAGGTCCTTGAGCAAAGACAATCCCACAAATGGGTTTGCCTTTGCTCGAGGGAGGGTTAACCCAAACTCTTTTACCTAAAATACCTTACAAGTTAATCACTGGGACTTTGTCTCCATCCACAGTGTGAAGGGGCTCTGATTGGGCAGGGCTGGCTTGATTGACAGAGCCTCTAGTGTTGACTAACCAAGTAGCCTTTGCTAGGTGCTGAACCCAATTTTTGAAAGTCCCCCCACCCAATGCCTTCAAAGTAGTTTTCAGCAATCCGTTACATCGCTCAACTTTTCCAGCAGCTGGTGCATGATATGGGATATGATATACCCATTCGATGCCATGTTCCCTTGCCCAAGTACTAACTAAACTGTTTTTGAAATTAGTCCCATTGCCTAACTCAATTCGCTCTGGGGTGCCATGTCGCCACAGTACTTGCTTTTCAAGACCCAAAATGGTATTTCAGGCAGTTGTGTGAGGCACCGGAAAAGTCTCTAACCATCCAGTGATTGCTTCCACCATGGTGAGCGCACAGTGCTTACCTTGGCGGGTCTGTGTGATATAGTCAACCTACCAAGCCTCCTTGTATCTATACTTATCCCAACGTCCACCATACCATAGGGGCTTCACTCTTTTTGCTTGTTTAGTGGCAGCACATGTCTCACAATCATGGATGACCTAGGAAAGAGTGTCCATGGTTAGATCCACCCCTCATAGTCACCCACCCATCTATAGGTGGCATCTCTGCCCTGATGGCCTGAAGCATCATGGGCCCATTGAGCTAGGAGCAACTCTCTCTTATGCTGCCAGTCCAGATCTACCTGTGACACCTTAATTTGTGCAGTTCGGTCTGCTTGTTTGTTGTTGTGATGTTCCTCATTAGCTCGATTTTTGGGTACATGGGCATCTACATGGCAGACTCTCACAGTCAGCTTCTCAACCCGAACGGCAATGTCTTGCCATAAATCAGCAGCCCAGATAAGTTTTCCTCTATGCTTCCAATTGATCTTCCACCGATCCAGTCACCCCCACAGAGCATTGGCTATGATCCATGAGTTGGTGTAGTTGGCCATTTCTCTCATTTGGCAATGTCCAGGGCCAATTGAATGGCTTTGAGTTCTGCAAATTGACTCGATTCACCTTCTCCTTCAGTAGCTTCTGCCACTTGTTGGGTAGGACTCCAGACAGCTGCTTTCCACTTCCAATTTTTCCCTACAATACGGCAAGAACTGTCAGTGAAGAGGGCATAATGTGTTTCTTCTTTGGGTAACTGCTTGTATGGTGGAGCTTCCTCAGCTCAATCCACTTCTTCTTCCTCCTCATCGGCCAAACTGAATTCCTTCATGCCAATTTTTTATGATCTCTAGGATTCCAGGGCGATTCAAGTTTCTGATTCGGGGGCACTGTGTAATCAAAGCAGTCCATTTACTCTATGTAGCATCGGTGGCATGATGGGTAGGAGGCACCTTTCCCTTAAACATCCAGCTCAGCACCGGTAGTGGGGGTGCCAGGAGAAGCTGTGCTCCTGTGCCAATCACCTCTGAGGCTGCTTGTATTCCTTCATAAGCTGCTAGGATTTCCTTCTCCATGGGGGTGTAGTTGGCTTCAGATCCTCTGTAGCTTTGGCTCCAGAAACCGAGTGGTCGGCCTTGGGTCTCACCAGGCACTTTTTGCCAGAGGCTCCAGGAGGGACCATTACGCTTGGCTGCAGAACAAAGTATATTTTTCATGTTTGGTTCTGTCCTGACTGGTCCGAGTGCCACGGCATGTGCAATCTCCTGCTTAATCTGTTTAAAGGCTTGCTGTTTTTCAGGACTCCATTGGAAATCATTCTTCTTACGAGTCACCAAGTAAAGAGGGCTCACAATTCGGCTGTACTCAGGGATGTGCATGCTCCAAAAACCTATGGCCCCCAGGAAAGCTTGTGTTTCTTTATTGTTAGTTGGTTGAGCCATTGCTATGATCTTGTTGATGACTTCTGTTGGAATCTGGTGATGTCCATCTTGCCATTTCACCCCTAAGAATTGAATCTCTTTGGCAGGTCCCTTGACCTTACTCTTTTTGATGGCTAAACCAGCTTTGAGGAGAATCTGGATGGTTTCCCTTCCTTTCTCACAAACTTTCTCTGCTGTGTCCCCCCATACAATGATGTCGTCAATGTGCTGTATGTGTTCTGGAGTTTTGCCCTTCTCTGATGTAGCCTGAATCAGTCCATGGCAGATGGTGGGACTATGTTTCCACCCCTGAGGCAGTTGGTTCCAGGTGTACTGCATGCAAATTGCGGCCTGCACTCTACTGCCAAGGGTATGGAGAAGAACGCATTTACCATATCGATGGTGCCGTACCACTTCGCTGCCTTGGACTCCAGCTCGTACTGGAGCTCCAACATGTCTCGCACAGTGGCACTCAGCAGTGGGGTAACTTCATTCAAGCCACGATAGTCCACAGTCAGCCTCCATCCTCCATCAGATTTATGTACAGGCCAGATGGGGCTATTGAAGGGTGAGTGGGTCTTACTGACCACTCCTTGGCTCTCCAGCTCTCAGGTCATCTTATGGATGGGGATCACAAAGTCTTGGTTCATTCAGTATTGTCATCTATGTACTGTTTTAGTGGCCGTCGGCACTTGTTGATCCTTGACTTGCAGCAATCCCACAATGGAAGGATCTTCTGAGAGGCCAGGCAGGGTAGATAATTGTTCAAATTTCTCTGTAGCCACTGTGACTACACCAAAAGCCCATTGATACCCCTTTGAATCTTTGTAGTATCCTCTCCTGAGGTAATCAATGCCAAGGATGCAAGGGGCCTCTGGACCAGTCACAATGGGGTGCTTTTCTCATTTGTCCCCCATTAAACTCACTCCAGATGGGGTCTGTGCTTTTATGCCCTGATGGCATCAAGGTGCACTGTGTGCCAGTGTCTACTAAAGCTTTATATCTCTGTGGATGCGATGTGCCAGGCCAGCGAACCCACACAGTCCAGTAAATCCTATTGTCCCTTTCCTTCTCCTGGCTGAAAGCAGGGCCCCTCTATTGTTCTTGATGAGAGTATTCACTGTCTGATCCTTCATTGCCCAGCTAGATGTCCCCTCACCAGGATTACAAGAATTGTCTTTGATCTTTGTGCGTCTCAAAGGTCGCTGATCTCTTTCCAAGGCCTCTGCATCAACTACATGGACGGCCTTCTTACTAGGTTTCTTCCCCCTCAATTCTTGTACCCAGGCTTCAAGTTCATAGTTAGGTTCACCATCCCACTTCTTCGTGTCTTCCCCTTGGTCATGCAGAAAGAGCCACAGCTCACCACGTGGCCTGCTCTTGGGGTTTCCTTTCCTTCGGAGTGGGACAGAAGGAGACTGAGATCAATCTCTTGGGCTGTCTCTGCTGCGATTCTCATATTTGAGGCATTTGTAAGGCCTCTCCCTCCTCTCCCCAGTGTGGGTGCGCCATTGGTAGAGATTGGAGCTGTCTCTGAAATCTAACTTGCTGGCCCATGGTAGTGAGGAGGCTTCCATACCTTCTTCTATACTCTGTATCCAGGCACACATCGTATCCACAGTTGGTTCATCCATCCTCGGATGGTGTATTGTTAACAAGCAGTTAACATACGATGCAGGGGCACCTTGAATTACTTTTCTCCACATGGGCAGCGTGCAAGGAACAAGCTCTGGAGTTAGGAAGTTTTTATCATCTGGGTCACTGTCAACAGTTTCCAGTATGGGCAATTCCCGCAGGTACTGGACGCCTTCCTCTGCAGTAGTCCATCTTTTTGGGGAGCTCATTAGATCTTCCTTGAATGGATTCCTTTCTCTCACACCGAAGAGGATCCGGAGCCAAAGACTACAAATAAATCTCTCCCTTCCAATTTCCTGTTCAATTTCACGATCCTAGCAATGGATCCTAGTTGCTGTGCTTCCTGACCTTCTAACAGGTGACTTCTAACCCTGTTATCCCAGCATCGGAGCAGCCAGGTAAGAATTCGTTCACCAGGCTGGCGGCTGTAATCTCTCCGCAAGTCCTGAAGTTCTAATGGGCTCAGGGACCGGGCAACTTCGCTTTCCTGTCTAATTTCCTCTCTAATTGATTGACATTCTTCTATTGATGAACTGGCTCTTTGTGAACTGGCTCTTTGCCCCGCCTCCTCTTCTTCTGTTATTACTTCCATTAATTCTTCTCTTGGAGGTGCGGGTGGGGTAGATCCTTCTCCTTCTTCCTCCCTTACTAATTGTGGAGGTAGGCCTGTAGGTTCTGTAGATCTCCTTATCCATGTCTTCCTTTTCACTACAGGGGCAATAATGACTTCAGATGCTGTAGTTTGGGTCCCTGTCTCAGGCATAGTCTTTTTAGAGTATTGAACAGCAGCTCAATAGGCACAGGCCAGGCCCCAGTACAGGGCAAGAAGTTGCTGGTTTTGATCAGGGTAGGCAGGGCATCGTTCCATGAAATGACGTGTCAGTTTGTTGGGGTTGAATACTTGTTCTGGTGTTAAACATCCTAAGAACCTGCCTAAATTCATCCACATGCCCTGCCACCCAGGAACTGGTCCCTTTAAAGCACATCCCGGTAAATTCTCTCTTGAAGTTTGTTTTGTCCTACAAGGCGACAAGGACAATAGTACATTCCCTAATCCCCACAATGTTTTCATCATGTTGGCTGTAAGCAGCACCATGGCCAGGCAACTCAAGTAAGGATTAGTAAAAATCGCTGTCGCCTTCATTACAAGACCCTCTAAGTCAAAATTAAGAGGGGAAAGAAAATGCATTTTATCCCCCTGGAGGTCCTTTAGGGGATAAGTTGCACATCTCGAAAAGACTGTTAGTAAAAGTAAGGTTACAGAGACTGAAACTGGGCGAATAGCGATGTTTATGTTATGTTGTTCCCAAGTTGGAAAAACAAAAAGATAAGTAAGGTAGTGTTTATATAAACAACTTTTCCTGGCAGCATTCCTGGGTTTCGGCACCAGAATTGTTATTGTTTACTTTGGTTGAACACCAGGTATCTACTGGGCCTGCACTCAGTCCCTCCAGAGGGAATGGGGGGGGAAGGGGGGAAAAGAAGGGAAAGAAGAAAAAAAACCCCACAGAATCAAAGCTGCTAAGAAAAGATGTTTATATTTACATAAAGAGGGAAGATGTTATAAACACTATACACACAGAGAAGAACTAAATATAAAGATACTTCCCCACAACCAACGCTCTTCTCTCCCGAAGGAACTGACCAACCACTCCGCTCAGCTACCTGGAAGAGAAGGGCCACTTGCTTCCTTCCCGTCTATTTTATATCTGAGCTGATGTAGTATGGTATGAAATACCCTTATTGGTAAAATACACATCAAATGACCTATCCTATTTCTGTTTCCTTCTCAGGGAGAGTAACAAACCCATTACAAGGTGCATCCCAAACCACAGGAAGAAATCCACCATATGTGAGCAGAGAGGTCCACAGACTGTGCTGAGCTATCTAATTCTTCAGGCTAAATGCAACCACCATCATGCAGGTGCAAATCTCTGTCATCTGAAACTGTACCTCTTAGTAAAGGTCATCAGTAAGTCCTATACACTCTAGCCTCCTCATCCTACTGTTTCCCTATCTCTAACTAAAGGTCCTCAGCAACTTCTACATGACTGCTCATTTACCTGTCTTTCAGAGTTTTTCTACTTTTCCTATGAGGGCACCAACCAAATTCAACCATGATATTAGAGCACGTCTATATAGTTAAAACAATACCAAAATGTAGCTTCAGAGTCCCTGGTAGATCTTCATGTGCTTTGTCTAACACTGCTGCAGTTACTCTTGAATCACAGGGCAATGTATGTCAAGACTACAAAGGGAATGTGTGATATTCAGCAGCTCATCAGCTTGTTCTCCACATTGGTGTGGAGCAGGGCTCCCCTCCAAAACCATAGCAACTTTGCCTTTACATATATGAGAAATTAACTGGTTATCCCTTCCGCTAAGGATATTACTAGAACACCTAGAACTCATGAAAAGACCCCCTTCCTTCCAGGTTTCCTCTCCCTGATTCATGAACCATCCCTCAGTTCCCTCTGGGACATGTTTTTCACATGTCTCTTTTTCCATGCTTTTTGCTTTAGAAAGCGGTTTTATTCCCCATGAAGGGAATGTCATGACATCCATCCACCACAGCCTGCATACACAGGTAAGGTAAGTGCTAACAGAAGGCAGCATCTGGGATGGACGCTACATTCTCAAAGGTCAGGCATTGATTTCCATTCCCTTTCTTAATTGTCAGTGTTTGGTAACAATAGAACTTAAAGCTACCATCCAAAGGATGCTCTTGGGACTGCTCTGGGCAGACTCCAACTGTTTTAGTTCCCAAAGACTCTTCATTACTTAGCCCTGGAATGGTTGTCTCTCCACATTGATTTTTTTTGTGTGCCCTCCCTAAATGCAATTGCAGCTAAATTACAGAATTTTAATGAATGCATAATGGGAGTTCTTTCATTTCTATGTACATAGAAGCAGTAGAGAAAGGCAGAATGGTGGAAAGCAAGTGTGAAGCTTGTGTTTATAAACAAAAATCATGTAAAAATCACCTCTGCTGCTTTCAGGAACCAAGTGCATGGATAAGGAGACACATACAGTGCTCTGCTCTCCTTGTAGCTACAAGAGAACTCAGATTTATCTTCACTTTGTCTCAGACCTTTAGCCCAGCAACATGTCAGGGACCAAAAGCAGCAGTGATACAGGCAGTCATACCTCAGAAAGTTCAGGAGGTCTGGTTTTATTTTTTTACTTCTTTTCACAGGTCAGACAATGTGTATAGGCTCAATGTGCTCTTCTGGGTATAAAAGGCCAGAACACCAGCCAGTGACCCTCTTAGAATTACCCACTATAGGGTGGAGGTATCTGCAGACCTTAAAGAGAGATGGGAGCAGGTGAAGTTTGATGTCAACTACTTCTTCATAAAAAGAAAAGACAAACACTTTTGTGTTCAGTCTATCAGCTCTTAGAGGAAAGCAAGACAAAAGGTCTTCAGTGCATCCTTGAGGACAGATGGGACTTTTATGGCCCATTCCACCAGAACTGATGGGAAAGGCCTCAGCAGCGGTCCTGGGGAAAGACTTGGGTACTTGGGAACACAGACTGTCACTTGCTCTCGTCTGTCAAGCCCTGGGCTAGAAGGTTCTTCACTAGACAGGACAGCACTACAGTCTCACACTTTAACACCTACACTCTATCCCATAAAAGCCTATTATTTAGGATTTATGTGAGTGACATCAAATTCATTCTGTGTGAAACATTAGCCAAATCCTTATTGCTTTCTCTCCCAGTTTTACATAAATCCAGATGTTCTGATGCACCAAGAAGGACAGACTCAATCTGCTGTACAGCATATATGTGTGTCCTCTTTGTTCCTTTGAAACTTCAGAGGTAAGATTGGATTTTAGACTTGCATGGTCTGTACAGAAATAAGGACATGCAAGAAATCTTTTCTTTTTTCTCTTGTTTTGCTGCTGGCTCATCTGAGCCACCTGTCTTGCATTTTCAGAGCCCTCAAACTCCTCTTGAGAGGCCTGGCTCTTGGGCAGCTCTGTCAGGGATGTAGCCCATCCACTGGACAATCCTGAGAGGAAATTGTTATGTGGCTTAGACTGCTGGGTACTCCAAAGAAGAAGGGATCTATTTTTGACTCTTAGGTAAGAACACAGATTATGCTTATTTAAGCATTTTGAGGCAACTTAGATGAAATGCCTCAGACGTCAGTGCAGACTCCTCTCTCTGTCTCTTGTGCTGTGTCTAAGAGTGGATTACAACATTTCCTACTGAGCCAAAAGGGAAGGAAAAAATGGGGGGATAACCAGAGCAATTCAGCTTTAGCACAGACACAGTCTTAGTCACACATTAAAGGTTACAACAAGGCAAGAAAATGCCTTTACAGGAGTTCAGCCTCCCATTGGTATCTGTCAAAATAATGTTATTGACGTCCCATCCTTCCAACCATGCTCACTGCTTCAGACAGGGTGCCACTGACTGTGGAAGTCACATCATACCTTCCAGGCAGACCCAGAAGGTGTCTGCACAGCTGGGAACACCTTTCAAAGCTCATCTTGAAGCTACTATCAGTCCAGATAGCCCATGAGGATAGGAGACCAAAGGTTTATTTTTTAATCCTCATTCTTGAAAATTTGAAATTCAGATTTGGAGCCGTATTGTAAAGCATGAACCATGTTGCCTATTTGCTCTATGTCTTACCAGGGTGAAACAGGGATGCGGTTGTATGGAATCAAGTATAAGCCTAAGGAATCATTTTGGCTTTTGTTATCATTGCCTGTTACAAGTCTGTTTTTCCTATGGAACTGGGGAATTTTTCCCCATTCCCTTTCCTCTCAAGTTAATCCATTAGAAGCATTCTCCTTCATTATACTGAATCATTAATGCTGAAAACCTCATAAAACATACATAGGGGGTTTTGTGCTCCACATGTAAACATTTTATGAAGGCATTTATGAAGAAGAGCTAATCACATCTCGAGTGCAAACCACAGACTGAAATGCATCCATGTGCTTTGGAAAGATCCTAAACCTTGAAGAAGAAACCCAGAAACCTCTGTAATTAAGCCAGGAGTCTGAACATATTCTCAGAATACATGGGAGAGAATATGATTTAGAACTGAAGCCCACAGGTTCATGTTTTTCAGGCTTTTCTAATACCGTTTACCTTACAGTTACAATGACATTTGTGGAGCAAGGGACAAGAGACAGAGAAAATTAGCTGTTTTCTCTCTAAATGATACTGTTAGATGCTCTTCCAGTAGCTGAAAGGATTGAAGATAAGTGCTTCAATACTCTCTAAACCTTGTATTGTTCTGAGCAGAACTTCATCTACCTTTAACACTGTCATATGGCTTGCTAAAGCTTTGCTTTTTGTGATCCATAAAGCAAACTGTTAATGTGTTTGAAAGTTCAACTGCAATACCTCTAGTTCAACCACATTAAATATAAACATAATTTAGCAACAGAGGGAGAAAGTTACCAATATGCAAGAATAATGATAGTCTGTTTCTGAGCAATTTCAGATATTGTTTCTGAATTTTTATCGAGGTCATAAGGACATGACAATGACAGCTTCAATACTGAACTCTTGGCATACACCTTTTTCTGTCTCTTCAAAGTTAAATCAAAGTTATACTGAGCAAATGAATCCTGGAACTCAGCAACATACTCCCTTTGCCCTTGTATGTCCAGGTCTGGAGTCCTCAGAACAAGAAGGATATGGACCTGTCGGAGTGAGTCCAGAGGGGGCCATGAAAATGATCAGAGGGCTGGAACACCTGTCCTGAAGACAGGCTGAGAGAGGTGGGATTGTTCATCCTGGCAAAGAGAAGGCTCCTGAGAGACCTCATAACAGCCTGACAGTACTCAAAGGAGGCTTATAAAAATGAGGACATGGACAGATACTAATAGGACAAGAAGGAATGCTGTTAAACTGAAAGAAAGGAGATTTAGATTAGATGTTAAGAAGAAATTATTTACCATGAGGGTGGTGAGGCACTGGAACAGGTTGACCAGAGAAGTTGTGAATGTCCCATCCCTGGAAGTGTTCAAGGCCAGGTTGGAGGAGGCCATTGAGCAACCTGGTCCAGTGAAAAGTGTCCCTGCCCATTGATGCCTGTTGTTGATGCTAAGGAAAAAAACTCAGGAGCAGTTAATTGAGGGTGAGATAAGGAAAGGGTTTAATTTGTGCCAAGGCATAGATGTTACAGGACCTGCGCTGGCTGTGCCTGAGATGGTACATTTTATAATACTATTTGTCCAATCCTAAGTGTAGCTTTTGCTCTGGTCTGCCCCGGCCCCCCCCCCGGGAATTGGGTCTGGGGACTTTTTGGGACCACCTCTTCATCATTCTCATCATCCTCAGAGCACAAAGGGTACACGGTCACCCAGTTCTTGACTCTGTTCTGTTGCTCAGGCCAAGATATGAGTGTTCTCTAAACAGCATAGGCCTTGCCTTGACAGAAGACTAAACATTTCTACTGAACTCAGGGGTAGGATTGATATGGGAGCATGGAATGGGGTAAGAGGGTTGAGGAATGTGTAAACTAAAGGGTGCTAAAGGGTGAGGAAACAAGGGCTGCTGCTTCTACTTCTTATAAAACTTATAAAGCTTACAAAATTAGAAAAATAATAAACTAAAAGGGTCTTAAGGCATCACCATGACAGAGAAGTTGGAACTAGATGATCTTCAAGGTCCCTTCCAACTCAAATCTTTCTATGATTCTATGATAAAAGCTGATGCTTCTCATATCTTGGACTGACTCTTCAAATCAGCCCCAGGCAGCAGATAATATGTTTTACCTGTGTGTGTGTGAGTAAATATTTTTGTTTTAATATCCTTTTATTTTCAGACACGTAATATTTAGGAATAAACAAGTCCTGGTTCCCAAAAACTGTCTTTGACCAGTTCTGTTGAGGGGAAGACAATGCAAGCAGTCAAACCACGTCTTGTCTGCAAGCAGAATCCAGGGATGTGATTACTCTTAAACAATTCCATGGTTGAGAGACCTCTCCAGCCTAGAGGATGCAATTATGTAAGTTTAATTTCATCTCACTTGGTTGTGTGAAGTCCTTAAGTGACAATTACATATGAGAAATTCTCTCATTATATTCTATACAGAGACTGGCATTTCTGACCATGAAAAAGTATTTGAGGATAAATCACTGCAAAAGATCCCATTACTCACTGGGATAAACAAGGGGCTGATAACTATGCTCTAATGTCATCAGTATAGATTTTCCATGGTTACGTTATAATCAGGGGAGCAATTTTGAGACTGTTTTCCTGATCAAAAGAAAAATTTTAAATTGCAAGAATATTATAGCTCATTAAACAAGGATGTGAGTGTCACTTAACTGAACTTAGTTTATTTTGAAGCCAGAGTTATCATTTGGTGTACAATCATCTCAAAAAAGCAATAATATAAGACAAGAATTAGCAAAAACATTTTGAAAGCCCTTTATCAGTGTCCTTTATCTCTCAATTGTGCTAGTGAACCATTTTAAAATCACGTGCCACACTTACATGTAAGCAAATAAGGACAGTACCAATAGACGTCACTTAATAAGTGTTGGTGTCATTATTGGCTTTTGGAAGACCGATGTATGTAGCAGCTTGTGCACAGGAAACAGCATACTTTAGCTGCTCTTTGCATCAACACTTTTAGTCCAATTTTTGGCTCCAGCCCTACAAATTGCTACTTATATGTGTGGAGTATGTGTGTGTGTCTGTGTTCATCTGATTTGTGCTTATTTTTGCGTGAGTCCATCAAACCTAGAAGATGGAACTAGAAGATGTCTATCCAGTGCTACCAAATTCAGAAAGTGAATGAGATTGCACAATTCTCACCTATGCAAAACAAAAAATAGCCTAAATTTAAACTGAAAGGTCTTTGCCAGTAATCATATTGCTTCGCACAAGTCTGTGTCTTTTTACTCAGAGGATGAAAATAATTTTTCAAATATAATGAACCACTGTCTGTTTTGCATGAAGCCTTGTCTACGTAACTATGACATACAAAGGACACTCAAAAGAGAGGAAGAGGGCCTGAAGAACTTGGTGTGTACATTCAGAAAATTAGACCATCTCAAAAATTCTCTTAAAGAGCCTGCTTAATTTTGGAATATGCCTCTGCTTGCCACAATAAGAAACATAAATGATTTCTTTTCCTATCTCTAATCTTAGTGATTTTCCTGTGGTTTAATTATATACCACCCCTATGCTAGCTGGGTTTATACTTTGATATGCTAGTATCAAACTCTCTTGCTTAGTTTTCCAGTTTTTCCTCTACTATATCCAGCACTTATTCTCCACAGAGAATGGCTTGGAGCACACACTTCAAGTGGTGCCATTATAGAAGACTTGCAGAAAAAGCCCCCTGACTCTTGAGGGCCCTTCTTTTCTGAGTGGAGGCCTGAGAGTCTCATAGGTTGGAACTAGAAATATCAATACACCTGTAGCTATAGCAGTTATGCCTATGACACACTCTAACTGTATGTTTATATACTATAAATATTTCTCTTTATCAATATGTATTTGTTCTATATTTTTATATTTATTTCTACTTTATGTTTTTTCTTATATATGTTTATATTTACACACAAAATTTTTCTTTCTTCTCATTCACTTATATCTGCTCACTTTGTAAACATTTAGTACTGCTTCCAGTTTTCACCCCTGCTAGTAAGGATTACTTGAACTGCTAAAACTATTTGGCTGTAATATTTGACACAAATGAGCTGCACCCTCAATTTCATAGCTATTTTTTGTCTGCAGCCTTTTTCCCTTCATTTTGCTGCCTTTACTTCTAGTTCCTCCCTGCTGCACAAATGGTAAACCACTGACTGTTATTTTGTCTTAGCTCCCATTCTATTACATCCTTATCTTTCAGGAAGAGCAAATGTTCCCATATGTGCCCTATCTTTATCCTCTGATGCTTTTGCTTTGCAAACAGATGATTGTATTTCCACTGCCCTCTGTGTCTGGAGAAAAAGATACAGCACTAAGGAGTTTTTCTGTGTAGCTAATCAATGGGGTTTGTAGGCAACTAATCTGATCCCTTTACTACATTGTCTCCATTACTAATATTTCCAGGTATTTTCCCTTGGCTTCCTCTCCCCTGCTCTAGTCTTAATTTCCCCTGGTTTTTCCTTTCAGGTTCTCAGTCTGATGAAGTAACAAGAAATTACAAAAGTTCACAAAAGGCACGATCTCACTTCGCTGTTTTCCCCCCATTTTGTTGTCACTGCCTCCTACCAATGCATGCTGCTGCTGGAAAGCTCTGGGCAGCACCTTGAGTACAAACCAAAGGTGTCATATGGGATTAACTCCTGCCTGATCTCCACACAGGCAGATGTGTGGTAGAGGGGGATGTGTGGGAGGGCCTGACACAGTTTTTTGGAGGTGAATACAAAAATGACTCCTTAGGCATACACCTGCAGTCATGATGTGGCTCTGCTCTCACTGCAGGCAGTATTTGGTGGTCCAGTGCTCCCTGTATCCAGAAGCAATCCCTGTCCCTCCTTGTGCTCCACAAAACCATTCCCAGCACTGTTCTGCACCAATGCCTTGCAGGCAGAAATCCAGGGTTTGTTGCTAAGCAAACTCAGAATAAACCACATTCCGAGTATCTCTCCTCCTTCAGCTTATAGAAGCTAGGTACTGAAAGGTCTCCTGATAGGGACTATCTTAATTAACAACACATTTCCTCACCTATTAGTAGAGATAGCATTGGGAGACTTACATGAGAAAAGTTGATGGTAATTGTAAGATGTTTTGGGCCTTTGACTCAGATACTTAAATGCACTGCCAGCGGTTGGTGACAGGGCTAAGAGCAAAACAGGAGTGCATCTGCAGAGCAATCCATGGGACACAGAGAACCTGAAGCCCACACTGCACACATTGCAGGGACTTTATTTTGTATTAGCTGTAGTCTGGGTCTGTGGGCTGGACACCTACTACTGGCTGAGTCTCTTCTTCTTTTTGCTTGTCTCCTTAATTGGAGTGACTTGCCATGAGAACCAAATTGCAGTAAATGGGAGCAAACAGGAAATTTGCTTCAAAGCACACACTCTAGCTGAAATATGAGATTATAGACTCATTTAGCAAGATATAGCAACCAAAGTTTTCTCTTGGACTATATGGGAGTTTGTGGTCTAAATACTCTTTCAGATCTATCCTTAGCTGTTATTTCTCACTGCCATTATTTACTATGGAATCCTTTTGTTCTCATATTTATTCCATAAAGTATTTCAAGATACAGCTGGAATCAGGAATACTACACAAAATAAGATCATATTGGAGATTTCTTTCATAAATAGAACATAAGCCCTATATTATTCTTGCCTAGGCTACTATGAGACATTAGGCCTTTTATGAAATTTCTGTAACATAACATCTTCTGTTTCTGAGGCAGGTCCTCATTTGGTATTCAACTACTGCACCCAGCACCCCTCCCACAAAGGATATTACAGAATTAGACAGGGGTCAAAGCAGGGCACTGAAAATATGTAAGCACATGAAAAAGCTGGTTAGGGAGATAGATTAAAAAGACTGGGATTGTTTATTTATCAAAGGCTGTGAATAAGAGAAGACATGATAAGAGCATACAAAATAATTAATTATTACAGAGAAAGCAGAGCAGAAGCCTCTATCCTTCCTGTCTCATAACTTGTTACAATGAAGTATTCAAAGAAATCAAAAGGTGGCAAATTCAGACTTGATAAAAGGAAATATTATCCCATACAAAACGTAATTAAACTGGAAGCAATTACCACTGGCTGCCCTGCTGGCCAAGAATGCATTTCAAAGTTAAAGTTAAAAAAGAAAAGAGAATGTGTTCTTTGTATAATAAGATACTTAATAGTAATGCAAAAAGGGAGCCAAATGTGTCAGAAAATCTTAAGTATTTCAGAGATGCAAACCACTTAGTAACTAACAGGAGTAGGATGAGACAGACTCTTTGTTTCCTATCTGCTTTTCACTGGGTTGCGTTAACCTTCCCGAAAGCACATGGATTGGCCTCTCTCTCAATGCACCCATCTGGCATCACATATGGAAAACAAAACACAGGACACCTGAAATTAATACTGTGAACTTCAGTGCTAAGCAACTGGTGGTTACTACTGTCTTAGCTTTCTTAGCTGCAGTATGGGTAACTGTTAGCACGTGCAGCAAGTGCCTTAAATTGACTCGGCTCAATTTTCCACAGCTTGTCTGAATGCACTCTGAGAAAATATGAGGCAAAATGCTGTCATACTTATCTGGTTGTCACTTCACGCATATTTCATAGTCACAGAAAAGGTCATTTCTGCTCTCTCTCCTGCTATCATTTGGAGGAGAAACAGATCTGGGTTTTGCAGCTTGAGATTCTTCACTACAAGGATTCCTCATAACAACCTCTTCAAGGTCCCTAGGTCTATAGCCTTCCAAATCTTTGTGGACATGCAGCAGTGGTTACAAGGGAGAAACAAAAGTCTTAAAGCCATAGCAGAAGATAAAGGTTGAAGTTATTTTGTTATGGAACTTAAATACTTTTGTCAGTTCAGAATACTAAAGGCAGAAAGTGTGAGTGTGAGAGCAATGGGCCTACAGGAACAACTCAGATCCTCAGGTAGGTTTGTCCATTGTCAAGATAAAGATTCCCTTTTGGTAAGGTGAATATAGGTGTATGTATGGACACATGTCTCTGTGTGTGAAAAAGGCATTTATGATCTGGGCTATGGATTTTGGATAAGACAATGATTCAGTGGTACTCTCAATGCAGTTTTTTGGGAGGAGATAGAGAGGTAAGCAATGACTTACACAAGCACAATGGGACCCCTGGTGGCCTAGTGGTTAGCATGCAGGACTCTCACTGCTGCGACCCAGGTTCGATTCCCCAGTCCCCCGGGCAGATGGAGCTCGTTAGCCCTGTGAGGCCATCCATCTATGAGAAGGTCACTCTAAACAAACCTACGTCCTGAGGACCTCACTGCCATTGTCCAAGCTTGCTTGGCCCCGGCAGATGAACCTTAGGATTAAAGGGTGGGCTCAGTTCAGCGCATGCTGTGTCTCACCTAAAAAATCCATTGCACAGGCTTGAAAGGTAAAAGACCTTTCCCAAAATCTTCGTTTGCGAAGACTGGCCATTATTATTATTATTACACAAGCACAATGCACATTAAAAGAAGAGTCCAATGGACTCATCCTATATAGCAATTTTATTATTAGCATCCACATTGCCTGGTGACCACAGCATAATTAAATAGTGTCTGAGAACAGAGGAATGAAATAATAAGGTAAACAATCCTTTGCTTCTTCCAGTGTGGTTAGAGGAAACAGCTCGAGACAACTCAAACTTGTAGAGACTGCTGAGCCTCTCTCTCAATCACTGTTGAGGGATTACTCATTTTTGAAAGTAGAAGCCATTGATGCATTTTTGATCATTCTATATATTATATTTATGTATGTGTTATATATTAGGGATTACTTAAGAAAAACTTACTTTGGTTTACACCAAAATAATTAATAGTTACTGGAATACTTACAGTTTTTTCTAAATGTGGTTCAGATTTTTTTAATCTGCTTCTCACTTTGGAGCAGGTTTTGGTGATTACGCACATTTGTTTTATACAGATTGTTAATGAAAAACTCCATGAAGTTTTAATTGTAATATTTTATAATATAAATCAGCATACATTTTAAAGATCATAACATAGACAAAATGAGAATGATTTGATTTAGTATATTTATAAATAGCTGTTTTCTACTTCAATTTTAGCTGGAATTTTCTTTTTCATGACAGAAACAAAAAAACCACTTAATTCTTTTGACTGGCTCTGAATGAAAGACAAGGAAGTAATGGAAAATTGATTTCATTAAAGCATACAGTTGAAATAGAGTAATTTTCCCAGTCAGTCTAAGTATCTTAGGCTGAAATTCAGGAGTTGTCAAAGTATGGGATCAAATAAGGATAAGAATTAGTGTTTTAGACAAGTATTTCTTAAAATCTCAGCTTCTCCTTTTAGTATAGAATAGAAGAATTTCAATTGGAAAGGACCTACAACAATCATCTAGTCCTACTGCCAGACCAATTCAGGGACAAACAAAAGTTAAAGCATATTATTAAGGATATTGTCCAAGTGCCTGTTAAACACTGACAGGCTTGAGGCATCAACCACTTCTCAAGGAAGCCTTTCCCAGGGTTTGACCATCACATGCTTCCTAATATCCAGTCTGAACCTCCTCAGGCAGAGCTTTGAACCATTCCCTGTGTCCTGGTCACTGAAACCCAGGGAAAAGACATCAGCACCTCCCTTTCCCTGGTTCTCCTTAGAGAGTTGTACAGAGCAATGAGATCACCTCTCAGTCTCTTTGTCTTCAAGCTGGACAACCCCAGGGTCCTCAGCTGCTCCTCACAGGACATGCCTTCTAGACCTTCCACCAGTGTTGTTGCCCTCCTGTGGACCATTCAAGGACTTCACGTGCTTCTCAAACTGTGGGGCCCAGCACTGCACACAGGACTCAGGGTGAGGCCGCACCACGGCTGAGTACAGCGGGATGATCTGCTTTTGGCAGCTGCTGATGCTGTGTCTGATGCACCCCAGGATAGGGTTTGCCCTCCTGGCTGCCCGGGCACACTACTGACTCACCAGCACCCCCAGATCCCTCTGTAGGGTGTAGTGGCTGGTCTCCAGACACTCCTCTCCCAGTTTATACTTGTGTCCAGCGGTACTCCATCCCAGGGGCAGAATCTGGTATTTGTTTTTGTTGAATTTCATGCCATTGATAAATGCCCAGTGCTCCAATCTATGCAGATCCCTCTGCAAAGCTCTTTTCCCTCGAGAGAACCAACAGTACCTTCCAATTTGGTATCAACACTTGCTAACAGTAACTCTTGCATCCAGATATTGGATAAAGTTGTTGAATAGAATGGCCCTACATTTGAACCCTAAGGAACACCACTGGTGACCAGTCACCACCCAGGTATAGCCTAATGCACTACAGCCTTTTGACCTCTGCCCTTCAGCCCGTCCTTCACTCAGCACACTATGTATCTGTTCAGTTGGACAGCTTACCAAGAAGGATGCTGTGAAGAATAGTATCAAAAGCTTTATTATTATGGAGAAAAACCATCTTCCATTAATCCGCTAAACAGGTGACCTTATCACTGAAGGATATTGAATTAGATAAACAGGACTTTCCATTTGTGACCCTATGGTGACTGAGTCTGATGATGGTATTATTCTTTAAATAATCTTCTCCATGATTCTTACAGGAATTGAGGTTAGAATAACAGGTAATAGTTGTTTTGTTTTTTTTTAAAGTTCAAGTAAATGAGAAGAGAACGTACTTATGGTCTGTAATTTGTGATAAGAAGATATGACAGATAATTTCCAAAAGTGGCATTAGCATGTTTTCTTACCAGTGAATGACAGGATCTCCTATGTGAGTGTTCACATAATGTTGTTGAAAAAAACCTGAAATTATTGTAGTTTTAAATGAACCATTGAATGGTCCTGCTTGCTGTGTGCTGGGTAATCAGCTCCACCATTCTACCTGAATGAAACCGAGTTTCACCATCTGCATCCAGGTTATTAGTACTTGTTGTAATTAATAAGTACACATCCTATATGGAGTTATTTTTTTCCAAGATTCTGAGAAAGTCTCATTTCTTAGAATACCATAGCTCACACGAATGAACACAATTATGTTTTGTTATTTAAAGCCAACACTTTATCTATCATCTCTGAAAAGAAAAGAAACAGGGAGAGAGAGAGAATTCATATTCACAGCAGTTTTTCTCACACTTGCCCTCTTTCTAAAACAAAATCAGATTGTTGCTCTCAAGCCACCTGGTAATATTCTTTGAAGAAATCTTCCCAGTATATTTTCATACCCATTCAGAGAGATGGAGTCCCTGGAACATGTTATCAGTTCAATGAGAGGCTAAACAATATGAAAGACACAGTGTTCTTTCAGTCAAATTCTTTCTGTTATAATAACACTGTTCTTTATAGAAATAAAAGATCATCAGTTTCTGCTGATTTTAAGTCTTGGACTAGCTATTTAATTCAGATTTTAGTTTGAAAGAGAGATCTCCATCTGTGTATACAGATAAATGGGAAGAGAAGCAGATTCTTATATATTGTGTTTTGATGACTTTGGGGGAAAGTTAGCCTTCCTTGAACAAAGTCAGGAAGTGACATGAAAAGCAGATCAGACCTTGCTGTATGTCTCTGATTTATTTATATATATTGTGGCAAAGCTATTAAAATAATGTCAAACTTGTAATGATAAGCTTGAATAAGGCAATGAAGTAGTGCCTAAAATCATGATATCATGGTTAAGTGCAGTACGTGCTATAATGAACCATTAACAGCTTCTATATGCCAGCTATGGATTATCAATTAAACACTTTCAAATACTCAGTGGGACTGCTTCACCTAAGAATTGTAACAGTCAGTAACTTCAGGGACAACTAGAGTTTTTTGTCAAATAAGATGATTACCTCCTGGTACGAGGGGTAAGAGAGGTGAATAAATTCCTGTTATGTGAATGTTTCACTTGGAAATATGGCTTTTTCCTTACAGATATAGCTTCTTGTATGTAGCAAGCACTGAAGTTATCTGAAGCAGCTGGATGCTTCTGCTTGACTGTACAGTAAGATTTCAGTACCACTGAAACATAAAAATAGAAATACTTTACTGTCTGTCTGAAATGTGTGGTTTGTTTTTTTTCTTTTTAATATACTGAATATATTATAGGTTTAGCACATCATTAGAAAAAAATAGAAACCTATTGGCCCAGTTAGAATATGTTTTTCACTTCCACCTTCCTGATGAATTTCTTCGATCTCTTGCAGACCTCCTAATTTTGTATATAAAGCATAGATTATCCCATGCCAGACCTCTGCATGAGGGGCTAAAAAAACTGAAACTTTTTTTGAGTCTTTGTTTGCTTTTGGAATTACCTGAGACAGCAACAAGTGCTTCCACTATGAATCTTACAATCAGAAGAGCAGGTCATCAATTCAATTCAAGAATTTAAAATGTCATTGAGGCATCATACACCCTTTACTGATAATGCACTTGGAAATTAAACCAATCTGGGCATCCCTCACAGCAAGTTTCCTCCTTCTCATCTCCAAAGCTTTCCACGATTCTGTCCTGTGAGGTGTTGTCCCTGCCCAAATCCTTTTCTGTCCCAGACCTGACATCCCTACTTTGGCACCAGAAGAACCAAGAGCCCTGTCTGCTCCAGTGACACAGTACAGCACTATGTTATCACTGAGGGTATCCCTGAGCTCACGTCCTTTGTGGCTCTCCTCACCCCTCCTCCTACATCAGTGGGGAGACCCACCAACAAGGGAAGAAGACTGCTGACAGTTTGCAATACTGAATATTTTACACACATACCAATAAGCAGTGTCTGTCTGTACATGGTGGATTTCAATTTCCCTTCCTCCTGTGACAGCATTTATTTCCCACAGTTTAGCAAAGTTCTTGGCACAGCAAGATCCCATCCTTCAGGATGGATGTAAATACAAAGTGGATGTGAAGGAAATTCTCATATAAACTTAGCACTGAATTAACTAGTATGTAATGAAAGATGAGGGAAAGCTCTGTTATCCATTATTTTACCTCGTCATTTTTTCCTGTCCATGTCTGATCTCTGGTGAAGGCAGAGGCCCTTTCAAACTGAAGAACAATCTCTGTATTTGCCATACACCTCCTGGGTTCAGAGTCTGACTGTGTACCTCATTCAGGAATAAGACCAGGGGTGGCAAGAAAGAACACTCAAGGAAGCCACTGATGTTTTTCTGTTACTTGCTTTGAAAGATGATTTGGCTGGCTGACTGACCTTCCAGCACTAGAGTGATTTAATTTGCTTCACATACAATTCCAGTATTTCTATTTTTCTTACATAGTGTGGTTCAAGCGCTAGTATAGTTAGTACTACCTCTATAGGGTTATGAAATTCATGGGAGTAAGCAGATTAAATCCTCTGAGGGCAACTGTGACTAACACTGTTGGGGTTTATAAGTGAAACAAGTCCATGACTTTAGCTTAGTTTCATTGAAGGGGCAGTCACATCCAAAAAAACAATTTCTTGGAATGAGTAGTCTCTAATCATGAAAGTCCAAGGGAAAAAAGATCAACAAAAACTGAAAGGTTCAGAGAAGTTGGGCAGTAAAAAATGCCCAGCATCTGGTCTCATTCTAGCTTGCTTTGTTTGTCTCTAACCCATACAAGCAGAAAAGCTGAACCTAAATTTGGAACCAATATTGTTTCGTAAGAGAAAATAAAAAACTGTATAGCACTTAACTGCTATTCAGATGAACAGTGTAAGTACATTTCTTCAAATGTGGCCAGATAGCAAAGCAGTGACATTTGTTAATATAAAAAAATCACTCTTTAAAACATGTTCTTTCTACAAATAATAGAAATTAGCAGAAGGATGAAATTGCCATGAATGACAGACTGCAGTCACAGAGTAAGTGCGCCTTTGAACAACATTGTATTAACTTTTCAGTCTAAAAAACATGTCCTAGATTTCCCTTGAAGGTAAGGTACCAGGATATGTCACATAATTTGTTTTTTGACAGTCCTTGATCTTATCAAACAGGATGCATTTTGCATTTCTATTGTCTTATAATGTGCTTTAGTGTTTTGGTAACCATCATATGAAATATAAGAACTTGGGCTTAAGAAATTGGTCTGCTTTAAATAAAGACCAAAGCAAGAACAGATGGTTGATTTGAAAGCTTTATTAAATACACAATCTGAAGTGTCCAAACTTCATTTTTAAATTATTTTTCTTTTGTTTCATTGTAGCTCATTCACATATGATGCTATATTAAGGAGTTCAATCTACCATGACATGACACTAACAATGAATGGCAGCTAAAAATGAAAAGTTGGGTTATTCTTTCATTTGTGAGAATAAAGGTCCTCACTGAAGAGATGAGGGTGAAAAATCTTATCTGCAGACATTTGTGTTTCTTAGGCCAGATTTGCAAAAGAAATTCTTCCCAGCACTTTTAAAACCCTCATCACTGTTTTTATGCAGAGGCATTGGATCATCTCTATGTAAAACTGTAACATCAGGGATTTGGCATAGAACTTTCTGCAGTTTTCTCCCCACCACACACTTACATGTTAATCATCACAGAAACTCCCCAGGTTTCCCTCCAGATTTTGTTGAGGCAGTGAATATTTCCTCAACTGTATACATCTGTGACTGTCAGGTGATGTGCTAGCTACCCATTGCCTGCAGGAGTAACATCATGGGAATAACTGATATTTTAAGGAAAAATGATAATTAATTGAACAAGGAGTTTTCCTTGATCGGAAACAATATGTTTAGCTCAATTCTGGAAATTTGAATGCTTTTTAGGTATCATTGCTAGCTAAGTTTTGAGACAAAATGTTATTCTAGAGTGAAAAATTGGTGTGTCTCACTTTGAAAACACCAAAACTCTGTGTTCCAGAAAGAATTGCCTTCAGCTTGACCTATTTACCGAACTAGACACAATTCCAAGGATTGTTTTAGAGATTCCAAACTTCTACTTTTTGGCAGACCTAATTCCAACCTTCATATTTCACACAATCAGAATCAGAGTATAAGCACAGCAATGATAGAGTTTACACTCCCTAAGCTCCTCTGAGTGTCGCTCAAATTTGGGACTTCTTGATGCCAGCAGACATATTTAAATTTTATTTTTCTACTGCATGATAATGTAATTTGAATGTCAGTTAATGTACTCAGGCAGGAAATTTCTTCACGTCTTCAATAATGAGGTTAAATAGCTGCTGTTCACACTATGAGGATGGAATTTTCTTATTCTAAGTATGGGTCAGTGAAAACTGCTGGACGTAGAAGTTCTCAACCTAAATCTTTTGTTTTCCCTCACCAAGTGTACTTGTATTTCTCTGAAGAGAAAAAAAATCCCTCATGAAAAAGTCCCAAATAGTCAAATCCCTGACAATATCTTTGGATGCAGCAGCAAACTGTCAGGTCTGGGGCTGGTGTAGGCAGCAGGAACCTTTCACACTTATTCACATCACAGTCAGTTTCTGCAGGATGCCTCCAGCAGCACAACCTAATCACCTCCCTTTGTGTGTATTACAGGCAAAAGATAGAGCACAGATCCCACCAAGTCTAATGCACCTGCTTGAATCCTTTCAGGAAAGAAGTCCAAATCATAGAACGTTAAAGGGTTGGAATGGACCTTAAGGATCATCTAGTCCCAACCCTTCCACTAGGGACACCTCCCACTAGATCAGGTTGCTGAAGGCCTTATCCAACCTGGCTTTGAGCACTACCAGGGTTGAAACATCTGCAACCTACCCGGGCCACCTGTTCCAGTATCTCACCACTCTCACAGTAACAAATTTACAGCACTGGGTGCATGGGGAGTAATCTCGCCAAATGTGCATGTTTGTTCAGCCTTTTTTACATGATACAATGTTACATATGCATTAGTTATGTAACATATACATTAGTTGTGTTACATATGCATTAGCTGTGTCAGCAAATTCCTGAAAATTGGGAGGGGAAATCATTAACATATACCACTCCTATAACTCTGCCTTGAAATGCCCCTTGGGGGTCTTCACTGAGGGTCTTTTGGATGAAGTAAGGTGTCTTCCTCAGCTCTGACCTTCTCAGCTTCGCAAGGAATGCTGAGCTGGCACTGGCCACTCACCTCAAAACTGGTTTCATCTTGTCTCCTTCTCTCAGAGCCCCCCTTTATCAATCTTCAAGGTCTCCCTCAGAGCTCCTTATCACAACTCCAAGGCCTCCATTTCTGGTAGAATCCTCATTATAAAGTTAACCATATCTTGTCTGTAAGTTAGCATAGGTGAGCAAGGCCCTATGCTAGTTTAACAGTATGCTATCTAAAAATTAACTCTAGCAAGCAGCTAAGGCTACAATCTTTTATCACCGCTTTATATTTTGATCACCCCTTATCATTGCTTTATGAAGACATGCTCTTTAATGATCTTTGATATAGTGCATACAGGCACAACAATCCAGCATATGGAAAAAGGTCCAATATATTTAGATGAAAACTGAGACCACATCTTTCCTTACTTGATCCAAGAGGGACCAGCCATTCTAACACTTCTTCGGGGAAGGACAAGTATCAGCCTCTCCCTGTCTCGGCTTTAGGACTAGTCGCCTTACAGGAAAGCACACATAAATAAAACAGAGTTAATGGAGCAAAATACAGTCATAACTAGATGAAATGTAATGGCCTGTGATGTACACAGGGTCAAACTAGATGATCTAATGGCCCCCTCTGGCCTTAAACTTCATAAATTGTTGCTCACAGCTGCCCTAATGAGCTAGCTCCCTCTTTAGACCAGAGCTGGCTCTGTGTTTCCCACTCCAGTGTTAATGCAATGGTAGTATCCAGGTGCACTGCAGATGACTGAGAAATGGTTCATACCTGGCATCCCATGCACATCAGGAGTGGCACAATGCACTGGTGCATGGGGCTTGGCTTTCAGAATTTTTTTTTGCTTGTTTCTGGAGCTGGTTCTTGAGGTTTCAGTGTCATAGCTAACTTATTCCCCAAAAGGTATCTGTTTCAAAGGGTATTGTTTTCCAAACTCATTGCTAGGAAAACCTGTGAGCTGGTGCTCACATCTGTGGGGCTGCACATGCTCCTGAGTGTGACATTGCTCCAGATGCATGCTGAACAGGTCACAAGTCCCTGTTGAGCCTCTGTGGAACAACACCCTAAAAATCTGTGTTTTAGGGAGAAGGTAGCCCAAAGGCTGTTTGTCTCATTTGAAAAATAATCTCATAATTTAGATTATCAGCTGGCTACACCTTGCTTCAGGGGCTTTGTGCAAAGGAGAATATGCTTTTCTTCTTCTTCGCATGAAGCTCTCCTATATATTAGAACTTTTGTGTAGAGTGATTCAATTGTTAAGAGATTAAATTTCTGTAGACATCACAGCAAAGACAGACGTCCATCAAAATTACTAGAAATTAGCGATATCCTTTCATTCAAATTTAATCATAAATGAAGTTTAACTTGCATTTGTGAAGGATAAGGCATTCTGATATGGCTTTATGGATACAATAAACATGTAACGACTTTGATACTGGAGCCAAAAGGACATCATCAGACAGGAAGAAAATTGTCTCCTTGGTAATACTTAAAACACTTTCAAAACCAAATGCCTTGAGTTGATGCATTCCTAGCTCCTGAAGGCACAGTAAATTCTCCAATGTATTGGAAATTATATCTATATATAATCAGCAAAAGCACAAGTACAGTTTATTTCCAAATGAGACCTTGAAATTTTGCCCTATTATTCAGATATCTTTGTTACACTTTTATCCTGTTAATTAATTATTTAACATAATGATCTCTTCTTGCCCTCCATGAAATCAAACACTTTACTTAGTTATATACAAAATCACAGGTTAATACAGTTTGCTGACCACAAAAATCACTGCTCTAGCTTGTTGTATTTATTTGTGTAGAAACACATATGTGCAGACATATTTGCTCATACTTCATAGATGATAAATTATATTTGACTTTAAAAAATTAACTGGATACTTTACCCTTCATATGCCATTACATTAAATACATGCTGATTGCAACAAGGAGCAGAAAAATGTAAATAGTCCTTATACATTTGCATGCATGTGTGTATGCAAAACCACATGTATGTGTGGTTTTCTATGCTGACATCAAATACATGGGTTTTTTTTACAATTACCAAATTTTACTGCAATTAAAATTTAAAATTGAAAATAATTTAAATTAGTAAAAAGGAAAATAATGCAGTGGGGTTTTTTAAAATAAATTACTGGAAAAATATTTAATTCTAAAATTAAGTGATGTGCCACTGTTCCAAAATACTTATATGTATAAGATGCAACCACGAAGACATTCTTAAATACCTTTTTGATTACTAATGTCTCATTTGATTTGAGTCTTGACTTCAGGCCAGTCAGCTCATTGCAAATGCTCCTAGGACTTCTCTGGGCTTTGTACAAATTAACACACTTTACATATGAAAATGAAAAGTCCTGCACTTTGGCACACACTCTGTGCCATAACAGAGTAATCCAATAGACTTCAGTGTAGTTTTGGTCTGTTTTCTTCTCTCTGTAGTATGGAAGCATGTATGAAGGAAAGTAAAACAGTGTTAATGGTCCTCAATTTTTTTGAGGCATTTTGAATAATGTATTGACGGAGAGGCATGGACAAGGTGCTTTGTACCAATATGGTTAGCAAAAATGTCCACTTTATTAGAGAGAAGACAGCTTATATACTGCTAATTACACACACAGACATGTGATTCTTTCTCGGGATACACTGGATACATAAGGAAAACATACTGCGTTGTCCAGGACTAATTGGTCCATAGCAGGTGTCCATAAAACTTGTTCACTTTCCAAGAAAACTCCTCCTTCACCTTGGCACAGGGCCTGCGGCCATATTAGTGGCGCAGTATTTTTTATTATCTGCACCCAGCTGTGCTAAGGTAAAGGTCTCAGAAATGCAATACAGATTGTTCACAGAACTTCTGCACGGCTACAATAATGTGCAGTAGCAATTGAATTATACCTTAAAATATCAATGAACTTTTCATTAGAAGAAAAGGTATCTTTCTTAAATGCATCCTTTGCCATCAACAAAGTATAATTTTTAAAAATCTATTCAGGGAAATGCGCCACATTTCAGAAGCTGTTGGTAATTTGAAGTAATGTCAAAATCCTTCTGAAAATAATAGTCATATGCTTTGATCCACATTTTAAAGTCTTGGTCCATTACTAGTCCTTCTTCATTCAATGAAGCTGAAATATTTTGGAAAAATTTAGGTGAGGAAGAAAAATTGTTTGGTTGTGAATTAAGATTCTGGAAAAATTATACATATCTGCAAAATTTGTTATTAGGCTATTTTTCTAGTGAATTTTACAAAAACAACTGAAAATTCCATCTGGTTGGTCTTACGGATTTAATTACTCTTTTAAATAGTTTATTTTCAGTGGATTTATTAATTTTCAAATATTGAGAAGGAACTATTATATACTCAGAATATTTTTGCTGATTTTGTTCAATAAGTATTTCCCAAAGAGTTTCTTTGCCTGTGCTCTATACAAAGATATTTTTAACTAACATAAAGCAGATGAATTCAGCAGGCTCTTCCTACATCCTTAGGAACAAATGAAAACAAAAGGCCAAAACAGAGAAAAAAAAAGATTTCAAAGTGTCTTAAACAAAATGAAGCTCTTAGCAAGAATTTATGTAGTATGTCTAGTAAACTTAAGATTACCAATCAAACCTTGGTGCTTTTGCTAATCTAGTATTAACCTTTTTCTTTTTGGTGAGATTTTCAGATTCTGTGAACAAAGCACTGAGATTTAATGAGGGCCACTGTCCTCTTGAAGGTGATTTCACAAACCATTACAACACTGGCATTAATTAGAGGGACCTAATAGATAAAGATAAAAATACAGTTACTACTTTGGAAAGTGCAAGGTTTTCTCAATGCACCAAATTTTTCAGTAGGAAATTTTCACTCGCTGCAGCCACAACAAATGTTTTCACTTCAGTTCAATTTTAATTTCTTTTTCTTCTAGAATATTTCCAGTGATGTTCTAAACTATTATTCTGATGACAGCTAAGAAAAATTAGCACTACAAAATTCTAAATTTCAATAGTTTTTTTACATGTGCCATTTGCCTCCCTTTTCACCATTTACTTGGGCAAAGCAGTGTTTGAAACACTAGGCCACTTCTGGGATGGGAAAAAGATGATATTGGTAGATAAAGTTGTAGACAGCTTTGTGATTGCTTTGACTAAAGATGCTCCAAAAGATGTGGTACAGTCTGGGTGTCAATGTGCTAACTGGCTCTACGTCTTTGCATTGTATTGCTTTCTAGGAATGGGTGTGCAACTGTGCACGACCTCCATGTCTCCCTGCTCCTGTTGGTGTTATTCTGCCTCTATATCTATCTGTCCTTATTTTCTGGTGATAGTTAGGAGAGATGGATCAACACAATCAGCACACCAAATGGTACCGTACAAACCACAGAAATAAATATGTAAGGTTCAAAGTGTGTGTCAAATGCAAAGGTAATGGTGAGCCGTCCTGCTCAGAGCTTCAGAGGTGTGTCATAATTTTTTTTTTGTTTAGGTACTGTAAATAAAGGAATTTGAAAAGCTCTTAATTCCAGTTGCTAATAATTTTACTCTAACACCTTTGCCATACAGTAAAAAGGGCTATTACTCAGTATGAATGACAAAGGTGCTTCAGTTCATAATGACAGTGAAGTCCTGAACTGTAGTATCATGTCACTGTAGTAAGACAACACAACTCTTGTGTCAAACCTTCTAGGGATGGTCTCTGAAGATTATGGGCTCATTACTCTCCAGTGATTGTTATGGCAAATATCCCTGTATTCTGCAGCATTTCCACATAGAGCTCTGCTTATGGAAAGAGAAGGCAATTGCTAATGTGCCTGGATTGAATTATAGCTTCCTAGGATCAAATGGAAATA
Organism: Neopelma chrysocephalum; assembly: GCF_003984885.1. Classification (NCBI taxonomy): domain Eukaryota; kingdom Metazoa; phylum Chordata; class Aves; order Passeriformes; family Pipridae; genus Neopelma; species Neopelma chrysocephalum. Next base: position 2,242,614 of record NW_020925579.1, on the reverse strand, counting down.
AATTAGGTGTCTGCTAAATACAATGAATGTGGCATGTAATGTATATGTAGCTCATAAGATAAGGAAACTCTTAGCACAAATATCTCCCTATTCAGAATATTATCACTGCATAAATAGTTTAACAGGATGAATGGTGGCTTTCTGAAATAGGCAAGATATAATGCCTGTGTCAGATTGAGTCTGTTAGTATTATCTATAGGTACTCTTGATCTGTGTGCTGGTTTCAACACAAGCGACCTGCACAGTGTGAAACATCCTGCAGCTTCCCAGTCACTTAAGACAATCAAATGTCTCTTCACAGAAACCTTATTTCTGACATTACAGGTAGCTTTCTCTCAGGTTGCTAACGTTTCCAACCCTTTCTGCCTGATTCATCTTGTATGTCCTGCTGAGATGGACTGCCACTTCTCCAAACTTCTGCATCTACATTCTCCAGTTTTTCTAACGCATCGTGCACTCTCACATGTACTTTTTTTGTTTATTTGCCTCCCCAAACTCAGAGCTCAACAGAAGTGAAGAAAGAAAAGGGAATAAGAGAAGACCACAAAAGCAGCAAGAATAATCAAAGTTCTTGCTCAACAGTGTTTCTGAAGAGAAAAAACTTAGGCTACATGAACATCAAGTCTCCATCTTCCTTTGAAAGAAGCTACATGTTTTGCAGAAAGGATTAGTGGGATTTACTATCCATTTGTGTCAATGCAATCCTTTAAAAGATTTTTGGTAAATAGATGATTTTAAAATATTCTCCTGTGGCATAAGGATCACTTGTCCTCACTCTCTCCTGCTATTTGTTAATTACATTATCCCCAATAATCAATTTAGGATCCACTGCAGACTAAAATATTTGCTCATTTATAAATACTGTTTCTTTCTGTCTGATGCTCTGAGATAAACATCATGCCCACCAGTGAACTGGTCATTCTCAGTGTAAGCCTCTGCTTACAGCTCTCATCCAAAGAACATCTTCAGAAACATCAGTGAAGTGGCTGCTATTTATTACTTGGTGTGGGTTTTTTTAACTTTGCTTTAATTTTTAAAGACAATTATGAATATTCTGTTTACTCACCGTGCTTCGTATTGCATGGCAGTAATACACAGCAGCAAGTTTTGTTGGTTTTTTTTAGGGTTTCTTCCTTTTCATTCTTATTTCTCTAAATCATTATTTAATATTTTGGAAGACAGTTTTATTTTGGAATTAATGGTTTAAATATTTCTTTCTATCCCAGACTTATCAGCTTTCAGGAAAAGAGAGTGTTTTATTTATTTTGGCTTAGAGATGAACACATAATGGCATATAAAACACATGAATAAACATGTAGGCGTTTAAAAGAAGCTGCAGTTTTAGTTAAAATGCTAAAAGTGAAGATAATGGTGAGCTGTCCTGCTCATCCCTGCAGAGAAATGTCATCATTTTCCCATTTGACATACTATGGAGGCAGGTATTTATAAAGACATATACAGTATATTAGCAACCAGTTCCCCACACATAATCCACAGTTTTGAAAGCCTTGGGACAGGATCATCTTGCTGTGTTAAGAAGCCTGGGATAGTAGTGACAATACCACCTGGAGTAGAAACCTTCACCCTGGGAGATTTGGGGGATCAGAGATAAGCAACACAGAGACCTGAACACAGATCATACAATCTTCAGCTTCCTTTTTTGCACCTGACTTTTAATAGGAGAACTGTTCAATCAATGCTACTTATATTTTCCATGGACTTTCATCATTTTTGAGTTGCCTCAAAAAACTTGAGGACTTTAACCTGTCATTGGTACAGCAAACATCTGACTGTGATTTTTTTGCTTCACTTAAGGAAGAGGAGTTGAACACCTGGGTAACCTCAGGGAAAATGACTAGATGATAACTGAGAAGTGTATGAGCACAAATTTTTCTCTTCTATCACTTTGTCTCCTTTGTGTATTGCCTTCACCATGCCACCTGGTATTTCTTCATTTTAACCTCCTCAATTCAGAAGACTTAGGACTGTGTTTAGTATACTAAACTACCGAGGCATTTCTTTCATCATAGCTGCTACCACAACCTGGATTTTCTTGTTGACGTTTCTTTCAATTGTCTTAATTTCTACAGTACTTTGTGACATACGTGCAGCATTTGAGAAGTAAAGATTTACTCAGGGATATGATGATATTTTCTGTTCCTTCGCTATTCCTGCCTATACCGGTGCTTGCACGGCTGATGAGCACGATGAGCAACTAAGCAACAAAATGGTTGTTACCTCAGATTTAGGGAGAGACATACCTTCATGTCTAGAGTGCCTCAGTATTCCTCTTCGGCAGAAACCTTATATTTATTGGGAGCTTTTTGCTGGCATAGGGTATGTGAATGCATTGCCCCATCCCAGGTGCAGAATCCGACACTTTCCCTCATTGAACTTCATCTGGTTGGTGACTATCAAACTCCAGTCCTAACTGCATGAATGTTATAATAAATGCAGGAATAACCATGTGAGAAAGCTTTTCGTGAGCATACTGCTGTGGCAGGCATCAGTGAAGATACAAGAGGCAGAGTCCTTGCTGTACTGACTCACTGAGCTCATTCAGTGGCACCATATGCAACAGTAAATGCTAATCATTGTGCATATGAAAAATAGAATTGGGTTCAGAAGTATTGCCAGGGAAACTGTCCTATCTTCAGGACGTCAAGTTTATGTGAGTGTGTTAGCTCAGCACAGCAGTTACTTAAATAAGGACTGAGGAAATGAATAGAAAACTTGTTGAACAACACCCCCACACATTCAACCAAATCATTCAACTACTATCAGAGCATCTGAACATGATTTCATCTCTTGCAAGTCTCATCGATTGCATCAAAGTAATTTTTGTCACTTATTTCCAGAGAGAGGCAAAAGGTTTCCCAATAGATATTTGTTACAGACCTTCCTTCCCCTGCTCACAGTCACCTAGAGCAGTGAACTACAGAAAATCAGTTTATCAGGATCTCTACAAGCGCCGAAGCATGATACACAGTCTTCTTAAAAAAAAAAAAAGAAAAATAGTGTTCAACTAAGAAAAACAAAAGAAGAGCTTGGTCTGCATACTTCTGTAGTGGAAGATTCAGCATGTCAGAGGCACTTCAGTGGGGTGCAAGGGCTTCCCAGCACAGAACAACAAAGTTGGAAAAACCTCCACTGGGTCATGTACCTAGTGGGCTCTGAGGTTGAATAGTTATTCTCCTGACCTAGGATATATACGAAGATGGACATTTCCTGTGAGCTATTACTGGTGGCCCGGCTTAGCTATAACATGTACAGTTCAAACCAGGAAGACCCCTGCCTTGGTGTGAAATGCACCATGTCTCAGCCTTGGTCTCACACCTGGGTAAATAGCGCTGGTTTTTTAGTTGCCTTTTAATACCTCTCATCTCAGGGAAGGGAACTTGGCTGAACTCCTTCTGCTGGGCTTATGGCCATGTGTCCTGATCTACTGAGGTCTACAGTTGCAGCAACTGGGAAATAGCAACCATGATCTGCAAAATAAAAACAGCCTTGTTTGAAACCTTAAAAGTCCATACTTCTCTGAAAGTATGGGCTTGATCCAGCACCCAGTATGGGTAAATCAGCCGCTCCATGAAGAACAACCTTGTTAGTGGCTCTATTTTAACAAACAGAGCTGTCTTTTTAATCACTCGGTGGTTCTGTTCTGTTCCTTCCCAAGCACAGAGCATTTCCCATTTGAAGAATTACTTTCCAATAGTTGAATGAACAAGAACTAGTTGCAGCCCTCTGCACAAATTACCATCCAATGAATGCAAAATAATGCATTATAAGAAGTACTCTATTGTATTTATTGTACAGATATTGGTGTGTGTTGAATTTGTGCTATTTAAAAGACACTGTCATGACAACTCATCTCTTTTGACAAAGGCTTTATGTCAGAGGAGAGGTGGGAGATAGAGAAACTCAACTTTGGGTAACCAGTGAGAGGAAGGTGGCCAGTATTAACCTCATCTAAACATCACTAGAAAACATTCTGATGTGTATGTCTCCCGTTGAGTGTCCCTTTCACCAGGGAATCGCCAACTGCAGGGTGAGAATGGAGGTAGAATGCAACAAATCTGTGCTGTATTAGTTTCCAAGAAGCTGGCTGCCCACATAGATTTAATCACTGCTACATTTTAACGAAAAAATAACAACATGGGAAGGTTACCTTGCTCTGACGGTGTTACTGCCATCAGTAATATGGCAGGGAACCAAACAGCCGGAGAGATGAATGTAACATCAAGTGCACTTTTCTGCCTTTCACTAGTACTGTTGTTCTCACTTTATGTGTAACAGCTTTGCTACCATTTCAAGGTACTGCTAGACATTGTAAATTTTAGGGATTTTCAGCTGGCCCTGGCTTGACTTCTTAGTCTGGTACGAGATTATCTAATCCCTTCCCAAGTCTTTTAGCATCACATCCGTTCCAAACACTGGGTTTTGACCACTGGAAGGTAAAACAACAGCAAGGTTTGATTCCTGGGTAGGACCCAAGAAGACATCCCCATTGCTCACACCACAGCAGTCTGCTGCTTTGGGGTTTACAGCTGCCACCACCACCAGTTCAGTTGTATACTGCCACTTGTGCTGAGACCTAGGTTGGCATGTTGGTGCCGTAAACTTGAAATGAAGAATTTTCATGTTCATTGGTTGTGTTTCTGCCTTTCTAAGGAGAATGCTGACTTTGTCCAAAAAAAGCTGCAAGCCGAATTTGCCTCGTGCCATTCTGGCTTGGGAAAGCTATTTTTGGACCCTGTCCCGTGTCACATTCACATAGGTGTTCAGCAGCAAATCTAGTCTAAAAATAACCACTAAGCAATGTATATGATGGTGCAAGAGAATTTTGCACAGCTTGTGAAAACAGTGTGACCTGCAATATCAGTTTTATATTGCAAACTTCACTGACTGTTTCATGGTTGCCTAGCATGGAAATCTGTGAGATTGTACAACACAAGGCAAGTCAAAAGCACACTGTAACAGCTTGTGGATCACCTAGCTCTTGCCAGAGTGACTAGTATCCCACTGGCAAAAAAAAAAATAACAACAAATAATGCCAATAGGTGTTATTTTGACCAAGCAAAGTGCGTATTATTTAGTGGCTTTTATGGTATTGAAAACACCATGTTTACTCTACATCTGCTTTCCCTCATCCAAACCTGTTTAGATTCTGGGTTGCTAAAAACAACTGGTGCTAATGACATTTGTCCACATAATTCCCCAAATAACAAAGCAGTGAAAAAAAAAAAAGAACAAAACAAAAGTGGAAAGAGGTGACTTAAGTTTACAATTGATTGTTTTCAAGCACTTTCTTGTGTAACAACTTGGATGAATTGGAAGACAGTCTCTGCACCAAAACCCCCCACTTTCTGGGATGAGGTGGGAGAGGGGAGCAGGAGATATGAAATCCGTATGTTTGTCTTACTTTGTCTCTTAAAGGCTTGCTGTTCCTGGCTGTGATTTTTCTTGAAATGTTAATTACAGCAGCTGGGGATGTCAACAGTTCTCTTAATAGACTAACTCCACTGCTAAAAAAAATCATACCATGAATAAAAAGCCAGTTTTAGAAACAGCCATCAGCTGCAGCAAAAGCAGTGGCTTGTATGAGGAGTACAGAACTGCACTTCTACCTACCTGCCACCCTGCTGGCCATGGTCCTGACAGTGGATTTGTCTATGTGCCACTGCTGGCTCTCAAAACCAATCTCAGCAAGAATTACAGGAACTCACAGGGCCAAGCAGGCATTCCCACCAAAATGGTGAGGCACAAATACTGCTCTGCCATCCAGGGGGTCACTGGGATGAGGCAATTCAGGGAAAGGTGATGTGCCTGCTTGTCCCTCTAAGGAATGATTAGTCTCTGGGACAAGCTATATCAGTCCTCCCTTTGTGAATAGATTAAATCAGTGAACAGATAAAACCAGGACAGGTATTTTGGTTAATTAAAACTATGGAGCTACACTACTGAGTGATTTATCAGTTGCCATGCCAGGGATAAGCTAGAAAACATCTTGCATGACTAGCCTTGTCCCTGTATCATGGTCTTGGCCATTTTTTGGGTGCCTTGTGCAGCTGCTTGCCTTGCCCCTAGCCGGAGGTCTGCTAGCACAGAACTGGATGACTCACAGGTGCCAGGAGGAGACAGCTCCCTGGCCTCACCCTCCTTCTGCAAGATGTCACTGCACAGCAAACAGATTGCCCGAGTGGCCGTGAGTGGCACCTCCCATCCAGCAGGTCCAGAAAACAGTGTGTACTTCTGAGGAGAGGCACCCTTTGTAACAAACACCAGCCTACGCATGCCAAGATAGGCAGAGCTACAACCCTTGCTGGATGGGTGCTCTGATGCCATTCAGTACAGGAATATGCACAGCTGTGTGCACAGTGTTTCTGATGAACAGAATGACAGCCAATTGTCATTGCAGTGTTTGGCACCTTTTCCCACTCGTCTAAGATCAAGACCATTGCATGCCTCAGTCTTTGTCTGCCTCAGTCAAAGTGTGCTCCTCCCTCCTTTCCTCTCTCCAATCTCAGCCTGAAACCTGTAATCCTCCTCGGCTCTTTCCTGTGGCCTCTATATCATCCCAGGGCTAACATGCCCTTCTCATGTTAGAGATACACCACACCACCTCCACAAGCATCCCAAGGGAATGTACTGACTCACTGCAGACAGATAGAGACTTATTGTTAGCACTGGGCTCAGCCTTTGCCAGTGAAAGGGAATCATCATCTCTATCAGGATGTGGACATGCAGAAACCAAATCAGTTCAGGAATGTGAGGACAGGGACTGTTTGGTTACCAGAACTGTGCCCAGAAGTCGCATAAGGGTGGGGGACCAAGGCTGTGCTCTCCCCTTTGGGGACACCTATGCTGCAGTTGTTCTATCCCTTACGTACTTCAGGGCATGATGGAAGGGGGAAACATCTATGTTGGAGGATAAGACGTGTGTGCTGAGATGTTCCCATATTGGTCCTCAGTAGATACCACAGGTTCTCAGCACTGTTTATGGCCCAAGTTCAGCTTCTGTCCACTTTGTAGGCTGGACTGGCTCCCACTTTCATGTTTTTCCTCCTCTCTGTTGCATAGAATAAATACACTGTTCACCTGCCCTCACACATATTGAGAGCATCTGCTGGCTCTGCAGGGCACAAAAATTAGAGGACACTTACATGTGCAAAAACAACTGGCAAGGAGCTGTCTGCTTCCAGATTGGAAGGTTCTGACCTGGCAATGCATGCTGGGGAAGAAAAGAGCTTCAAATTAAATGTTATCCAGGTCCAGGGCCAGTAGCACTGGCTAAAAGGATAACAGAAAAGTGCTAGAGAGAAGAGAGTTTTTTCCCTTTGATCAGCTATCATAAACCAGTTATACATTGGCTTCACACTGTGAATAAGGTGATAAAGGCCTTGTCATTTCTGCTGCAGCCTCAACCTTCCAAAGACTGATCTGGGTTACCCTGAGTAGGACCCTACCCCGGGAGTTACCTGTGTCAATCAATATTCCCATTCTCTGCTAATCACCAATAAATTACTTAGTCATTCCCAACAGTTTCTAACTGGGCCTGCTGGAGAACTCAGGTTAATGAACCCTGAAGTTGGCTCTGTCCATGCTGCAACACAGTGAACAGCAGTATTACTTTTTATGTATTTAAATGAACTGTTTCAGAAGAAAAAAAAAAGGCAAAAATCAGCATAATAGAGTGGCAGACCTAGACCTTCCAACAGTCATTGTATCATAACAAAGAACTGCTAGGCCTAGAAAAGTCTTCCGTATTGAAAGCGCTAAAATTTGTGTAAATAATTTGCCAAGTATCTGTTTTAATTGTCAGAGACCGAGACAGTAAAGCTACACGTCTAATATTTACAGCACATTTTAAACAAGGTTTTGCACACTTACTCTCTGATCTTCCCCAGCTGTCTCTTCTTTCCTTGTATTAAATTTAATACAGACCCCAGCCAGAAAGAGTACAAGCTATTCTGTTCTGAGCATTCTTATTCATCTGTAGTCTAGGCTGAGTTTTAGCTCAAATTATTATAACTTGTGATAGTACATTTATTTGCATGATGTTATTATCAGTTCAAGAAAGTAAAGTAATTATTTTTCCACTCTACTGTTGTTCTGCTTATGGTCTTTTTTATCAGGATTCTTCATTGCATCACTGATAAAAATACACCCAATCCCTAAAATCTTCAACTCTCAACTCTCAAAAGGCATGAGTTGTTGAAGGAACTCTGTTATCTCTTGTCCAGAGTAATCCATGCTCAAGAGGTTGAAGCACAGGGCTCTTAGCATAGAAATGAGTTGGGTAATTCTTCAGATGATTACTTCAAATATTTTTCTTTCTTGCATGAAATCTTGCCTGCCAGAACAATGGTTTATGACAAACACTAATAAGTTGCTTTGGTAATCAAACCTGTGAGCTGGTTTAGTAGAGCCTGCCTAACCCTGTCCTAAGTACATCCAAGATGTTTTTTGTCCTTTATAGGGCCAAAAGTCTTTTTTGTAACATAAACTTTCTCACTGTTTAAAAAATAAATTTTTATAACCATTAAAAATACTAATGAGAGTAATCAATAGGCACTGTGAATCACTTTTAAAGTAATACAGTGATCAAGACGATTGTCCAGTTATATGACTTCTTCATCAGGAAATCAATTGTAGAAGTTTGTTGAGACGTACCAGAAGCAGGTACAGGACTTGTGTTGCATATTCCTTGCTGACCTGTTTGGTGCTTCACAATCTCTCTGGATTTTATGCAGGTGGCTGGCACAGGTGAGCTGACAGGTCTTTGGATGCTGAGGCCATGGAAGGCTATTTCTGAACTGTGCACAAGTGACCTTAAGGAGGCTACCAAGTCTGACATGTTTTGGGAGCATCAGTAAGCTCATCAGCCTCATTAGTCTTCCCCTAGCCTCTTACGAAGCCTTACCCTTACAGCTGCAGTGAATAGAAGGCAATAAAAATGGCACCAGTCATTGCTTTTAAACTGAGCCTCTGCTCTGTGCATGCTGCAGGGCCACACAGACCCAGGTGCAAAAGGCAGAACACACAAAACTTTCCTCCCTCAACTAGAGATGAGCAGGGTATCAGTGTATCAACACCTCTTGCTTGCCCAAGGGCCCATTGGTAGGAGCTCGAAGGAGCTATGGGACTCTGCAGTCACGCAGGATGGCTGCTGGGGAGAGAAACTCAAACTTGAGTCCTGAGGATGCTGCACTGCACAAAAGAGGTACTTGCCTGCCCTGTTGCAATGCTGCAAAAATTCTGAGTGTACTGCTGAGGAGTCCCATGGACCCTGATGGGTTATCTGTCTTTGTGTCTTGTAGCACAAAACAGCCATGAGGAGTGGCAATGCCCTGTCCCTGCTGCAGCTATGTGCCCCTAGCCTTAAAAATCCCTGGGGAAACGGAATGGTAGGGAGGGTGTGCAGGCTGTTGTGCCCATGCCGCTGGGACTGCAGGACAATGCTTACATGGGCTCAATCCTGTGCATTTCTGAAGCTCTTGCTGCTGCCAAACATACTTCATTGCAACCAGTTGCCTGCAGCAAGGTGTTTCATTTTGGGATGTGTCATGGTTTGAGATTGCCCCCCCCTCAAGAGAGGGGGGCTCAGAGGTGATTGGGTGCCAGGGCAGTGTTCCCTGAAGAGCCAATCACCACTCATGTTGTTCACTTCTGCTCAAAAATCATATATTCACAGCACCGGAAGTGGTTGGCAAGTTCTGTGTTGGCACTTGGGCTGTTGGTGTCTGCTGCGTGTAGGTGTCTAAGGCCAGGGGGTGGCTGGGCTCCTTCTTCCCCCCCCTCTGGGGGGAGAGGGGAGCCCTGCGGCCCCCCCATCTCTGCCTAAGCCAGAGCAGAGTTAGAGGCAGCATTTTGAGTGTGTGCAGTGAGGGAAAAGACTCACAACACCTGACCTGAGGTAAGAGGAGAGAGGCAGGCTTTTGCAGCCAAGCCTTCTCCCCCCTCCTTTTCTACAGCTAAGCTGTGGAGGAGGGCTTTCCTTTCCCTCCACTGGAAAGTGGAGGAGAGGCTCAGCATTGAAGCTGAGCCAGGTGGACGGGCCGTGGAAGTAGGCCCGGCGCTCGGAAGAAGAGTCCCAAGCGAAATTGGAGATGGACTCCCCCCAGAGAGAGAGAAAGGGGCCCGGAGGATGTCTCTGCCACGCAGGACAACTGAAAACCTGAGGAGAAATCCACATGCCAGGACGTGGACGCTTGATAAGCAGAACCACACTGCAGCAGCCTACGAACCGAGGTATGAGAGAGATCACACAGCGGCAGGAGAGCAAGGACTCAAAACTATCTTCTCGGACTTCATGAGGAGGAGAGACTACAACAAAACAACTGGAACTTGGTAAGGGGGGAGCGTTCAGGCCCAGAACACTCCCACAGAGGGACTGGTTACTTTCCAGCCTTGAAAAGGCTCTTTCCTGGACTAAACTTAAAGGAGGGGCTTGAAAGGACTGGTTGATAGAAATGTAATATATATATAGTTGTCTTTAGCTTGTATATTATTTATTTGTGTAAATAAATGTATATACTTCCCCCTTCACCCTCTGGCCTGAAAGTTTCTCTTTGGTGTTGGCATAAATTGTGGGAGGGGGTGGAGAAGCCTGAAAATTGGATTTTTGGGATTTCTAATGTGGCTCAAACTGGTACAGGATGGCAACAACCCATCGAGTCCAGAAAGGCATCCAGATTTTACCATGAAAACAGACAAGGCATTTCTAAGTTCCTGCATAAATATGAACTGCCAACAAATATTTTTAGTGTGGTCCAACCATATTTTCAGTTTTGAACAGATTTTATGCTGAGGCTTCTTCTCAGTGGATTATTTTCCTTTGACTTTTTCAGTGCTTAAAGCCAGCTCATCTATCTTGGAGACGTCTCTTGACAGAAGGAAGCACATGCATTCGTAAAGTGGCTCTTACATTGTTTTATTCTGACCTTGAAGGGCTTGGTTTAGATCAACAGCTTGTGGAGGGATCTTTAATCAGGTTGTTGAACCTCCCCATGAATGCCTAAATACTCCACGTTATGAATCCTAATTATGTTCTTTAAGGACTTGGATTTAATGCTATTATATATATTTGTTCAGAATATATTTATTCTAGATTGACATGAGTTAAAAAGAACAAACTACATTTTTAACGTGGCTGTGGTTTGAGGGATACTTTTAGGAAAGAGTCAGAAAATACCTGAAGGCCTGCTTCTGCTAGAAGATAAACTGGGTTTTGCTGCCAGCTGCCCAAATGAATAAGCAATCAAATCGGATCTTCAGTTGGAAAACAAGGACTAAAAAAAATGAGACTGCCATCAGATTGACTGTTCCTTTGCTCTATTACTATGGGTCTCCTCCTTCATGAATCACGATTTCAGCGACCTTTTTCTTCTTTACAGGGCTAACATGCCACCTTTATAAGCATACCAAACTTTTCCTTAATCTCATCCTTTTTAAAAAGAATGGAGGTAAACAAAGCCATGCAAACAACGGAAAATAGCACACAACACTTTATGAAATTTTTAGTGTTTTAAAGTAACCATTTTATCTTTCTTTTGGATGACACTGTTTATTGTCAGACATCATTTTTATTAAATACACTGTAATACAAGAGACTTTCCATGTCATGTTGAGAGAAGCTGATCACATGATTCACAAACAAAACTTTTAACACTGATACCTAGGCATCACTTTGAAATCAGCCAAGATGCAATGAAAGTTTTAAAGCAATGACTACTCGTAACAAACTGCAAAACAAGAACCACTAAATATTTCCACGGAGACATCACATTAAATAAAAAAAAGGAAAAAAAAAGGAGAAAGATAGCTCTACACACCAGGTCACAGTTTGGTGACAATATAGAGATTTGTATTTGTATGTAGATATCTTCCTCTTTACTTTAAGTGACAAAGAGAGTGATATCTAGAAATATATATACATAAAGTATAGGTGGAGAGCAGGGCTGGGACAAATATTTCATAATTAATTGATTCTCTCTCTGTTGGTGATTCAATTAAACATCAATGTTGAATTAAATTACTTGTATATAAAATATTCTTAGCTGCTTTTCTTTAAGTTACAGAAAGATACACATAGGCTGCAAGAATTAGGCCTCTGGAAAGATTTGATTTGTTCTCTGTTTTCTCACATATTGCAAACAACGGCCTCACTACTAGCAGCTTTTACAATCCTTGCTTGAAGTATTCACTGTTTATAAAACATCAGCCGGTTATCACTCAGAACCTTGTGCAAGCAAACAAAAAAATCCCCACAGACCTTGTCCAGAATGCATAGACAGAAAAATTACACACTCATCATTTCCCATTTCTTCTCCTGAGACATATGTTAAAAAGATGGCAGAATAGTCACTTGGTTACCATTGTGAATTTCACAGTGTTTTCCCTGCAACGTGTAGCTTTTTTTTTTTTTTGCTTCATATTTGTGATGAATGTAGCACATCTCCCCACTCCATACAAATAAAGGTGTTTAAACTAAGGCTCTAAAGGACCTTTTGTTCAAAGCAGCAGTGGCTTATCCCAGCCCTCACAACATGAAAATACAACTTCCTGTGCTATCAAAACCTAGAAATCCTGACCTTGCTTCCCAGTCCCTCCCCATTCCTCTTCCTCATGTTTTATAGCAGTATTTGAAATTCAGTTACAGGCTGCAACAAACTAAACGTGGACTTGTTCTAGTATATATGCATTATAGCTTAGTCATCCAGTGATCTAATAATTTTATTGGGTTATTTCATTTCTTTTTAAAGTGTTTTGTAAAAGTCTATATCAACCATAATCTCTTATAAAGGTGGAGAGGGCACAGTGAGAGAAAGAGAGTGAAAGAGAGAAAGGAAAATATAAAACAAGGAAAGAAGGAGAAAAGGAAGGTCAGAAAAAGAGAAGTAAAAAAAGTAATAAATAACAAGAAAGGACAAAAAAGAAAGAAGAGAAAAATAAGAAATTACTTATTAAACTGTAGACAATATATACATATATTGTTTTATAGGTCAAAATGAATGCAGTCCTTTTAAAGAGGGTACAGTCCATCAGGCATCATAGGGTGCTGTTGCTTTACAGTTATCTGTTCTCTATGGCCACTTCTAAGTTCCGTGGATCTATTGAGAGTGAAGGACAGAGTGCGGTGAATTCTACTGTTATTGATCCTGAATGTTGGTGTTCTCCTTCTACAAGTCATGCTGCAGTTTGAATAGTCCAGTTCATTCGTGGAATATTTATACTGAAGATAAGTATAAAATGCCAATGAAGCTGCACTGTTATTCTAGGAAATAAAACAAGAGTAGCACAAACCCAGAAATGACAGTAAAACAAACTTTGTTTTCTGAGCTTGGAAGCTTGTCTGTTCATTTCATTGTGAGAAATCAACAAGTGAGATGGGAATGGAAGAAATGTTTTTATGCAATCATCTGGGGAAGAAAAGTGCTCGTTGTTGGATCTCTGACATTCTAGCACTGCCTCTGCTGCACACCAGTTAGAAAGTTGATTCTTACAAACATAGAAAAAGAAATATCAAAAGAAAAAAATTTGGTTGCTCCGCAGACTTTATCAATTTATTAATAGCACTCTAATCATAATTTGTAATAACATAGGTGTATGTAAATTTATACATATACACACAGCCCATACATAATGTGCATGCATGTCTGCACATATATAAATAAAATACAACAGACATAGGCATACATGTATATGCTATGTGTGTGTATATATATATGCCATATGCAAACACAGATATATTATATATATTATATATATGATCAGTTCATAACACAGTCCAGAAAGACTTTTTAAATGAGCCTGATTGTCATATTTACTGTGTACATGATTTACCTGACAGTGCAAGCATGATGAATATGCACATACACTCACCCTTCATTTAGATTTCAACATATTTCTTCCTCTTCTCTGCTCATTCTGCTACATTTACCCACCTTTTCATGAACAAATGCAAACTACGTATAGCTACAGTTTATAGCTTTTTACTGTGATTATACATTTTATGCACTATAAAGAACATTAAGGATATAGGTCAAGGTTAACCATACTGGTGGCTCTGTAGAACATTTGGTCCTTTAGAAGTTTAACATACTGCTATGTTATTGCACAATGCTTTTTAATACTATTTATTCTCTGAAATGACTCTAAAATTTATTCTCACTAGTAAATCAAAAAGAAGATGCCACTAAATACATTTTCAGGGTTTTGTGGTTATTTTTGGTATACATTCTTTCAAATCTTGCAAAACACACGTGCTTGCTTTTGGGCTGGAGCCTGTTGTCCAGTAGAAGCATCATCTCAGATGCCTTTTTCTTCAGCTCAAAAGAAACTAAGACAGAATACGCAGGTAGAAACTTAGCAGCCCTCTCCACCACCTGCATCCTCCTCCCACTGCACAGTAAGAGAGGACTCTGGTATCTTTCTTTTCCACCACTGTTATTTTGAAAATAATTTTCAAATTCCTTTAAAACACAACATTCATATTTTCAAGAGAATGGGTTTCAGTGGATGCTCAGTCTTTATCTAGTTTTCTGTGAGAACTTCCAAGATAGTCTAGATAAAATCTTAAGGCCCATTTTGTAGGAATCTTCCTCTGGCTTTTTATGTGTTTCCAGTTCAGTAATGTTAAGAAATAACATCTAGTTTATTAAAGAAATACTGAGTATGGCTTTATAGTTACACTGTCATGTTTATTTGCAATGCTGCCTTTTCAATGACATTGAGAAGGGTAAAACTTCATCAGTGTCCAGTGAACTGTTTTCTTCTGAAAATGTTCAGAATCTTTATAAGCTAGCTCTAAAAGCTTCTGAAGGAAAAACTTGAAGTGCCTCAATAAATAATACATGCAAGCAAATTATATATTAAATGTTCTATGGGAACACTTACAAAAATAAAATGCTTAATTTATTAAATAAAATATCCCCAACACGAAGATGAACTATTTTGATCTGGCTCATATCAATAAGAAATAATAAAAAGAGAAAATGGAAAGAAAGATCACTTTTTTGCAATAATGCCCCCTCACAGAGGGAAGCAAAAGTCTTGAGGAATAGCTAAGGTAGGTTTTCATTTGTAAGAATTTATATTAAAAATAATCCTAACTCTAAATTTCAAATTGTCAACTTCTAGTTTGAAAAACAACAAGTATGCCCATGCAGCTGTCATCAACACAGTGGCCATGCAAATGTTGTACATATACAATGCCAACCCAAACAAAAATAAATTATTTAATAAAGTGTGGATGTTGGTTATGACAGCAATAGTACCGATACAAACATGGTGCTGAGCTCAGAATATTTGCACTCTGAATAGCAAGCCATAAGAACAGAGTAATTTGTTTTCTCTAGAGATCTTTATCCCCTGCTATGTCTCAAACATAACCAGTGATCTCCGTGCTTTAGATTATTCATGTTATATCAGCTTATAGTATCTGTAACATTGTAAAGGCATTTTAACATGGCTAATGTCCTCCATTAGCCCCTACTAATGAAATATTGTTATGAGTTTGCTATGCCTACTAGTGTGTACTACAAGATGAGTGATCGCTTCTGCACAAAGGGCACTAATTGACAAAGACCATGCACAGTTTTAATTGCACGGTGAAAAAAAAAGAAAGGGATTAAGGAAGGAAGGAATATGCTGCTGGACAAGCATAGTGTAAGATATATCTGCCTCAGCATCTATAGCTCATCCTATCTTATCAAAATCCTTAGTTTCAGCATGTGATCATGAAATTAATACTGTACATAACTAAGTCTAGCTTCAGCCTTTACTAAAAAAGAGTACCTGGAGAACATTTTTACACCAGTGGCATGACATTATCCTAGCAGTAGACAAAATAAGGGCATGTGTTTAGTTTATCGTGTTGTAACACAACTGTGTGCAGTGCAGGCAGCATCTTTTTTCATTTTACTTGATTCTGGCAACGAATGGTGCTGGCAAAGCACCTCCTTAAACAATCCTTTTAGTCCTCAGAAAGACTCTTCAGTGAAATTGCTAGATCCCCTCTTGCCTTCTATCAAATCATTTCAGTGTTTTCTTGTAGGGTTGAATGCCACCTGATTCTCAAGTTCCTCCAGACAGTGTATCACACAAGAATGTCTTCTGGCTTTATCTCTGCAAAGAACATTCTTCATGTAGAGAACACCAGTCTTCTTTTTCCACCCACAGGCCAAAGCAAAAAAATGAGGTGAATCCACAGAAACTCCCAGTAGCTGTACTGCAGAAATCACAAAGTTTTAGTCAAATATATTTTTCCCTTTTTTTCATCCACATCAAAGGCATGAATACAACAAGGCATTGTCAGTTGTGGTGGGCAAACTGAAGAGTCTGCTGATATAACAGATCAGGTTTTTAAGGCCTTTGTCTATGCAGAGTTACAATAATGCAGAAGCCAAATTGATTAGAAAGACAGAAGAGAAGGAAAAAAAGAGATAGAAACTGAGAGAGAGAGAAGATACATCTCAGTAATGTCTAAAAAGTCAATATTGTGTCTACATATGGAGAAGTGCACATTGCTTGCCCTTTGAAAGCTTCTCCGCAACTTTGTCATTAATACTGTCAAAGTTAAGAACACATTTTAATGGAGTTCAGCGGCAGTCGAACACATTCATTCCTGCAGCTCAGAAGAAGAAATGCTAGGAGACTTTAGCCTAAAATATCCAAGTAGACTGGAGATGCCTTGGCCAAGTTCTGAAGGAGGGAATGGATTTCTTTGATATTGAGCCTCATGTGAGGCTCCCGTTGCCAACAGCCCAGCATCAAGTCATACACTTCCTTTGGGCATGTGCGAGGTCGCTGCAGGACTCGGCCCTGAGTGATGCACTCAATCACCTACAAGAAATCACAAGGAAAGGATCAGCACAGCTGTGCCAACTACGTGGAGTTCATCCATGCAAGAGTTAACTTTAATCACTACAGCAGTCTCAGTGGTGGTGGTCATACAGCCTGCTCTGTCAAGGGCTGCATTTCTAGGTAGATTCATGAGCAACACTATGCAATCTGAAAAAATAACTGAATGCAAGTGGTCAAGGAGAAATAGTTTTTCTCATATTAGGTTCACCCATGTTGCCCCTTTCACACGATAGCTAGGAATTAATCCCATACCTTCTCTCTGTATCCATCTATCAACCTCATCTCATCTCAGAAGGAGGCTAAATTTTCAACCTGCTCACACAGAGCATCAATGTCTCTCCTTCTCTCCCTCCCTCTTTAAACTTATGAGTATCACCATAGCTAATCTCTGGAAGGAGATTACTTGTGACTGCCTGGAAATCAACAGATATCTAGATTGCTTCAATCTATTCAAGAATGGTTATGGACAATGACTCTGCAACACTATCGTGTATGATACGACTGTTAAGGAGATAGCTAAGGTTCTTTTCATTGCCTCATGTCCTTTTCATGCCTTTCTCAATACCCAGATCAGACTCTATCCTATACAAAGGAAAAACCTAAATTCCAACTATTCTAGTCCTACTTGGACACTCTACTTGGACACTACTTCCATCCACTCAAGAGAGAAATGGGTGAAAAGGAAGAAATTCGATCACGTGATTCATGACAATACCTGATAATAGTATTTGCCTTTACTGAATAAATTTGTTGCTGTCCCTTCTCCAGAAAAGCAACACCACCAGTTACCATGACAGCTTTCCTAATGCAGTTTGAGAATGTATTACACACACCTCGTTGTTTGAGAGCTGATACCATGGCTGTTTGCCGTAAGTAAAGATTTCCCATAATACAACTCCCAGGCTCCAGACATCACTTTCTGTGGTGAATTTCCTGTACATTATACTCTCTGGAGGCATCCAACGAATGGGCAGCATGGTGTGACCCCCAACCTGAGAAAAACAAATGAAAGAGTCAGAAATAGTTTCATCAGAGCCTCACAAGGAAGTGTCAAGACACTAAATAAGGAGAATCCATGGTTTCTTTTTTTCCCATATGGTAACATTTCCTTCAAGGACCTTTAAAGAACTGGGGATTCATGGTCCAAACTCTTCTCCCCCAGCAACAATCATTACCACGATAGGTTTCTCAAAATCTCAAAAGACGTTTCTAAAGTTCAAACTAATCTTCAGTGTTTACTTGGCACATCCTGCCCAAGGAACAGGAAGCTCTATATTACACTACCAACCTATTTTAAATTAGACCAGTTTTACTCTCCATTTTAAACTCAAGAAACTAAAAAAGATTCATTAAATGAAATCTACACTGCATGATTCTCCTAGAAACTCGGTGACATTGACAAAAATCCATGAAAACACAGCGGTCTCACTGCAAGGCATGGTAGGACTGGATTTACATGGTTTAATATCCTAATTTTGACTGAATAAAGCAATGCTATTTTCTGTTGATAAGTTCCACAGTTAATGCATCAAATTATTTTGTTCCTCATTAACTACGCAGTACAATACAGCTTTTTTTTTTTTTAATAGTCCTTTGGAAATATTCCCTTGATAATAAACAATGTGTAAGACATGAACTCTTCCCAAAATCAAGTCATGTTGAATGGGACCTTCACTGAATGAAGGCCTTTCTGAAGGTTTTTAGAACATTTTTAATTTTCCCAGAATGCTACATGTCCTTAAACTTAGGTTTCCTAACCTTAATGTAAATTTTAAAAAATTGCTTATTTTCAGCTCCTAAAAAATTTATTGTTCCTGGTATGTACCATTATGACTGGGTCACATCATTAAATAAATCTACTCAAGTTCTTTTAAAATAGTGTAACTGCTGAGATTAATGGCCAGTCTTCACGAATGAAGATCTGGGGAAAGGTCTTTTTACCTTTCCAGCCTGCGCAATGGATTTTTTAGGTGAGACACAGCCTGCGCTGAACTGAGCCCACCCTTTAATCCTAAGGTTCATCTGCCGGGGCCAAGCAAGCTTGGACAATGGCAGTGAGGTCCTCAGGACGTAGGTTTGTTTAGAGTGTCCTTCTCATAGATGGATGGCCTCACAGGGCTAACGGGTTCCATCTACCCGGGAGACCGAGGAATCGAACCCGGGTTGCAGCAGTGAGAGTCCTGCATGCTAACCACTAGGCCACCAGGGGTCTCAACTGCTGAGATATTCTGATATAGATATACAGATATGCTAATTACTTTTGCATCATGACAGCTGAGAATACTTCCAAGGAAAATTAAAAAAAAAAAAAGAAAGCTTTTTCAAGGACATCTAATCTTGATTAACTCACTTTCCTGTCTGAAATTGTATTTAGTTATGAAATCATATTTGCACTTTCAGAATTCTGTCAATTCAAAATATCATTTCTCTTTGTGGGCCATTACATTTGTTGTATAAATAATGCCCTCCTTGTTCTCATGTTGAAACAACAAATGGAAGAAAAATACAACGGAAGTTCAGTCAGGGTTCCCATTATTTTTAAATCACACAGAACATCCATTTCCAGTTATTTGCCAATAACTCAGTGTTAGCACAGCATACTGAATGCAGCTATGGCTCTGAGAGCTCAACCCTGTCCTGTGCATGGCCACAAGTCCATGCTTACTACTGACTTCACAGAACCAGAAAGTCATGCTAAAACATTCATAGACTTCACAGAATCCCAGAATACGCTGAGTTGGAAGGGACACACAAGGATCAGCAAGTCTAATCCTTAGCCCTGCACAGGACCATTTTGAAGAGTCACAGCATGTGCCCAAGAGTATCATCCAAACACTTCTTGAACTCTGCCAGGCTCGACGCTGTGACCACTTCCCTGAGGAGCCTGTTCCAGTGCCCAACCACCCTCTGGGTGGAGAACCTTTTTCTAATATCCAACCTAAACCTCCCCTGACACAACTTCAGGCCATTCCCTTGGGTCCTGTCCCTGGTCACCACAGAGAAGAGATCAGTGCCTGTCCCTCTTCTTCCCCTCACAAGGAAGTTGTAACTGCAGTGAGGTCTCCCCGCAGTCTCCTCTTCTCCAGGCTGAACACACCAAGTGACCTCAGCCGCTCCTCACATGGCTTCCCCTTAAGGCCATTCACAACCTTTGTTTCCCTCCTTTGGATACTCTCTAAGAGCTTAATATCTTTCTTCTATTGTGGTGCCCAAAACTGCACACAATATTCCAGGTGAGGCTGCACCAGTGCAGAGCAGAGAGGGATAATCCCCTCCCTTGACCGGTTGGCGATGCTGTGCCTGATGCCCCCCAGGACACGGTTGGCCCTCCTGGCTGCCAGGGCACTGCTGACTCATATTCAACTTGCCATCGACCAGAACTCCAGTTTGTAGGTACTTCCAGGGTTGCCCCATCCCAGGTGCAGAATCCAGCACTTTCCATCTGGTTGGTGATTGCCCAGTCCTCTCATTTGTCGAGGTCTCTCTGCAGGGCCTCCCTGCCTTTGAGGGAGTCAACAGCTCCTTCGAGTTTTGTGTCATCTGCAAACTTACTTAGTGTCCCTTCCAGTCCTGCATTCAAGTCATTTATGAAGATGTGGAAGAGCACTGGGCCTAAGATGGAGTCCTATGGAACCTCAATAGTGACAGGTCACCAGTCTGATGTTACGCCATTCACTGTTACCCTCTGTGCTTGACCAATGAGCCAATTGGTCACCCACCACATGATGTGTTTATCCAGCTGTGTGCTGGACATTTTGTCAAGAAGTATCCTGGGAGAGACAGTATTGAAAGCTTTACTGAAATCCAAAAAGATTACATTAACTGGTTTCCCTTGATCTAGGCTCTTCTCCTCCTTCCACGTGAGATGTCATATGAGTGACGGAGGAGTATTTTTTGACTGGTTGCTGAATGAAAGGGAAGGCTCCTGATTTCAGTTCCTGGCTACATTGTGGATTTGTTTCTGTCTCAATTCAGGTTGCTGAATTCAGGGTTCACAGCCATTAAAAAGGGGACCCAGTTCCTATGCACTTCATAGGCAGAGAACAGATAAAAATTTTTAGGTACTTTTCTCAATTTGGCCCATTTTTGTCTGTGTTATAGTTTATCCCTCTGGCAGACAGAGTGGCTCTAAAGCTCCTATGCTTCAGTAGTTTTCATCAACTTTGACTGAGATGTCCCTCAATGATGTGGAGAGACTGAACACACCAACACGCTGAGATGCAAACAAACATTCACTTTTCCACCTAAACTGACATGGCAACCAAACACTTTCAAACTACCACTTTTACCCCTGTCTTGTGAGGTATTTCATTAGAAAGTCAGAAAAGTCAGTCCCTTAGAAACATGCAGTCACATACACCCAGATAAAGGGCAAGTGCCATTAAAAGATGGTTAGTGATGAGAACCTTTTGGTCTCATCAATTATTAAAGCACCTCTTAGATCTGCTCATCATATAACCTCTGCTATTGGTTCTGTTCATCAATTTCTTTGACTCATTCCTTTAAAAATTAATGGAAACTACAGACAATAAAATATGTGTCTCTATTTTTTCTTATTTGTCATATCTTAAATCAAGAGATTTTGAAAAAGTATTTAAAAAACCCCCAACCACTCTTTTCCCATGGTTCCTCACTATAGATCCACTATGTATTTTTGGTAGGACTCTCTGCTGAGTT
The DNA here is from genome assembly GCF_003984885.1 of Neopelma chrysocephalum. Taxonomy (NCBI): domain Eukaryota; kingdom Metazoa; phylum Chordata; class Aves; order Passeriformes; family Pipridae; genus Neopelma; species Neopelma chrysocephalum. The sequence continues at coordinate 2,221,071 of NW_020925579.1, read as the reverse complement.
TCTGATGCCAGTCAGGAAAATGAACAATACATTTCTAGAGTGATGATGATAAACTGCCACCAAATAATGGCTCTGTGATGAACTGATCTGTAACATAACACACCTAGCTGTCTCTCTTTGCAGTCATAGCAAGACTGACTTGCTAGTGTTGATACTGAGAATACAGAGAAGCACAAGCCACAGGGCTCTTTGGTTTTCTTCCCACATGATCTTGCCTGGACTGGTGTCCATTTCTGTCCCCAAAGGCATGGGACTTCATTGGACAGAGGATTTGACCAGGACTGAGAAGTCCTGAGGTCTCTCCATCTTTATCATTGCTAGCATCAATCATCTTACAGAAAGTTACTTCCAACACCTCAGCATCTCTTTGAAGATAGAATTTATTGCCTTTCAAAGTATCAAGAGAAGTATTACACAGGGTGCTCTTCTTGACAGATGGCATTGCAATGAAACACGATATCTGTGCAACACTGAGCATCACCTGTGGCAGGCTGTGAATCTACCTGTGATCTAAGAGCACCTTCCATTTCAGTTCAGTCCCATCAAAAGCACATGTCAGGGTCAAAGGCACTTCTTCTAAATGCACATTTCCTTCTCTATTAAAAATCAGTGGTTACTGAGTCAACATTCAGCTAAGAAAAACATTAAGGGCTGTGCTAGTTGTACATTTAAAATGAAGCACATACTTTAGAGCTTTTAGAACTGAAGCTTGGAACTTGACACAACTGTTTGCACGATGCCTGAAACAAACTGCCAGTCTGTTGAGAGCTTCTTTTATCCTTATCTGATGAGTCCAAGCACCCAGGGTTGTGCCATAACTGCAGTGAAGAGAGGTGGGGTGCCTTTTTGCTGTTGTTGCCATACTCTCAGCAAGGCTACAAGGGGTTTTCCAAGAAGCACCAATGAATGAAAACATGACTGCACTGACCAAAGTTTAAAGGTTTTGAGTGCTTCACAAGGATGCCTTCCACATTTTCTTTAAGAAATGCAAGTTATTACACAGCTCTCAGATATCACCAGCATTCTGCAGTATAAAGTCCCTGCTATGCACACTGTAATTGCAGTGCTGCTTGATACACATAAATTTCAAATGGTTGTGTGCTAAGCAGACTACAGTTATAGGTAAATAACACCTTTATGTTCAGTCTAGCTAAGGTTATGACAGGGTTTAAAGCACTAAGTTTTTACTTAATATGGTATCACTTTAAAATCCATACTGTAGCTGTAAAAATGACCACTTTATGTATACAAGTTAGGGTAGATTTTCTTGATGCTTATCTGAAAGCAGCTGCATTATTACCATAATACCATATAATACCATAGTTCATTTTTATTTAGAATTGTACTGCTACAGAAGTACAGACATAAGCACTTATTTCCAAATGTCAGTCTATGAAAGCAAGGACACCCTAGCCCAGCTATAGCCTTGTATTATGTTCACTAGCTGCTTTTACTAGCAATATTGGTCTAGAATCTAAACCATAAAGCCTGGTGAATTAGACTCTGCATTGTGTAAACAATCCACAAAGAGGAGACTGCTATGCCTGGCTAGTGAACTATGATGTTCACCAACGAAGCTTCCTCTTCCAAGGAAAAACCACCACACTGTGCCACGTATGAAATGTTGCAGTTTCAACAATACAAGGTCATTCCACTTGTCACCACTTTCAGCAGCCACCTTTTTAATGAATTTCGGTCTTTGAAAGGTGTGAGAGAAGCTGGCCTTGAACACTGTTTTGATATATTTGCAAACATTTAGCTTCTAGGGTTGTCACAGGAGGACTACATCTTAGTCTTGAAGCAGGGCATATAATTTTAGAGTTTGTTAAAGTTTGTTCACTTTCTGCCCATTAAAAATACACCTGTCTATACCTGCCATGGTCACTCCTCCAACTTCTATTGCCCAGTGGCCATGGGAATCCAAGGCCTTGTTGTCTGATGATTGTTAGCAAATGGAGATGCTCTCTTACAGAGAACAACCAAATGAATGTCCTGTCTGGCTTGACTGGTGTATCTCTCCAGAGCCCTGTTGTTCACAGACCTTTTGCAATTCAGGATGGTGGACTTGAAAGCAGCAAAGTAGTTCAGCATATGTTTCAATTAAAAGTCATGTGACAAGTATATACTCAATCTCTTTAACACAACTAGATAATTTTGTCAAACTGGAACCAAGCTGTACCTTTCCAATCACTTGTTCACCCCCCCTCCAAAAAAAGCATCCAGTATACTTGCAAGATAATGGCATTTTAGGGTACTTTTCACTATTTATATTTTGGTCTTCTGACTTGTTTCCCCATCTCAGGATGATAAGACTGCAAAGGAATGTTCTCTGAGAAAATTATCATGTCTTATTGCTAAAACTGAAAACCTCTCCTCTCTTGCTAAACATCTGCTCTTTCCCCCTCATAAAAGCTGCCAAATGTTTCTCTCAGCACAAGAAAAAAAAGAAATCAATAATTGTTATTTTCATTTCTTTCATGCCCTGGCCTTCCAGACAAAGTCAATGTCTTCTCTTAAAACATCAGTCCTGCATGCCTACTTGTAGAAAAGCAATATGTTATTTTCACAGTCATAATAAGCCATACCACTCCAACACATGAGGTTACTGAATTATAAAATAAGGCAGATTATTAGCCAATAGCTAAAAATGTGTCCTTTCCTTTCACTTTTAACCCTGCTTTAGTTCATTGCATTTAAAAGGGGCTTATGTCTAAAGTTCTTAATTAATTCTACCAGTGTTTTTTTCAGAAAAGTGTAACATTGTCTAGAACAACATTAATTACAACCATAAATTCTCTCTTCAATTGCACAACATCAGTTCAATATTGTATGTTAATTTTGTGTCATGGAGATAAAATTCTTCTCATTAGCCTCTATGAAACCATGAGCAGTATGGAGAAGATGAAGAAAGACCAATTACTCAGACATCCACATAACACAAGAACCAGAAGATACCAAATAAAATTTGTAAATGGCAGTTCATAAATAACAAAAAGAGGCACCCTGTCACATAATATACAGTTCCGTGTGGAACTCACTGCCATAAGGTACTGTCAAACCCTCAAAGATTATCAGGGATCAAAAAGTGATTAAACAAATGGATGGAGGATGAAATATGACAAGGACTATCAAACATGAAGATACCATCTCTGGCCCAGGAAGCTCCTGAGTTGCAGAATGCTGGAGGTTGACAGAGCACTTCAGGGAAATATTAATTTATGCTTAACCTGTTTCCATACTATTTCACAGGCACTGGTTTCTCACAGTGACAGGACTCCGGACTAGAAGGGTCTTTTTGGAGAAGCTATTCCTATGCTCCTGTACAGAAGGGCCACATATTGCAATACGAAGTCCTTACTAAACCTCTCAGCAATGCTTATGGAGGGCTAGAAACAATTCTGGCAAAAGGTTGGAATAAAGGGGAGATACCACATAGAATCAAAATAAGTGAATGACCTAATGCATCTTACAATTTGGCATCCTCCAAAGATTTTAAAATGGTAAGCTGAATGGATATAGAAGCAGTGCCTACTGTTTAACACAGCATCAGTTTGGGCTAGCCAAATATACAGGATAATTAATAAACTGTAGTAGTTATTGCACTACAGGTCGTTTACTCTTCCAAGAAAGAAAGATGAAGTGCCCTGGAGGTAAGCTCAGATGAGTGCTACAAAGGAGGTGACGTGATTCACATCTCTGATTGAGAGAAGTGTCTCCTATCACACAGAGGGACAGAAGGAAAGTTAACCGAGTAGAAATCTGCAGCACTGAAAAGTAATGGATTACAGCTCTTTGGTCTCCCAGGACGAAGTGTGTATAAATGAAAAAAAAAAGTCTATTCCTTTAAAATATAATTTATTTTACTTCAAAAGGATAACATTTTCCAGTGTTAAATAATAAACAGCAATCTAAGCTAAAAGAAAGGGAGGTATGCTGTGGCAAAATGGAAGGAAAGGCACTTTGAACAGTGTATTTCAGTGAATTCAGTGTACATCTAGATAAATTTCTGAAGATGGGTGTCCTGGTTAGAACGGCTGGGACCAATTCATCACTGGATGGGTGTAACCCAAAACTGTGTATTCTATAGCCTTCCATGCCATGCCCCAGAAACTGTTGTCAGTGAAGGCCTGTGAGGTGGGGGGATGTTCCTGTCCTCATACCCTTTTATGGAATTCCCCGCTCTGAGGGAGGGACTGAGCACTCCCGCCTGAACTGGAGAATATATAACTGGGAGTTTCAGAACCTTGCCACCTCTCATGGGATCCAGAGGAAGACTGCAGACCACTGCCTTCAACTAGACTGCAGACCACCGCCTTCAACCAGACTGAGACCACCACCCTCAACTGGACTGCAATTACCACTTCTGACCAGACTGCAGCAGCTCTCCCACCAGCAGGTTTATCCCCTCTCCCTTTGCTTTGGACTCGGGGGTGGGCCAAGGTACACCACTTTTGTTCATACCTCAGGGTGCTGGGTTATACATTTGGGTTTTGTGGGTTAAAACCAATTGTCTGTCTGTATAATTGTACTTATTGCATTATTTTAATAAATTGTTATTCTGACTTATAAATCTCTCTTTTGAATTGAGTTCATTTTCCCTTGCTGGTTAACTTTTAAACCGGCACAATGGGATTCAGGAATTTAGTGAAAAAAGCAGGGAGATGAGATTACTATAAGCCAGAGAAGATTTGGCATGTTGAATCAGATGGCCTCTCCTTTTAAAAACACTTTGTATTCTACCAATTTGCCATACCAAGTTATGCCATAGGATATAGTTACTGATCACTCCAGTGGCACAACTTACAACTCAGAATATTGAGCTCATAGGAAGTCCTGTGTTTGTGAAGTCCTTACAAAAAGTTGTCACTGTATCACTTGTACCTTACCACTGTTGCCACACCTCAGTGTTTGCTGGTTGTACCAGCAGATGAAGAAAGGTATTAAGTACCAGTAGACAAGCAGTTGGAATTACTTATGTCAAAATCCTCACAGGCTCCAGGACGATCATCTAATCTGTCCAAGTCAACAGCAAGTCAGCAAATAACTTTGCAGTGAATTAATGAATTGCACTTTCTGATTTTCAAAGTGGTTCACAATATATCAAATTCCACTTTTATATTAATCACAAGTAGTCCGGGCTACCAGTGCCAAGAAAATTTTACAAAATAACCTTTCCTCTACAAGTCTGTATCACAGCTGAAATTCTAACTTCTTTTGCTTTTTAGATGGCTGTTTAAGGCGTAATGTGATGTGCTAGCTGAATAGCACAGTCAATATCAACGAGTTGCAGTCACTTGAGCATAGACTCTGAAAGCCCAATATCACTCCACATAAGGCAGCTTGTGTTCACTGGGAAATATCTATTCCTAATAATCTGAAAGCTATTTCTCAGGTACTAAAGATCACAACTTTTCCCCATACTTTACTGAAATCCACATTTTTTTCAAATTTACTGTAGGTTAATGTAGTATGTCAAATTACATCACAGGGGAAGAGGAGAGCAACAGAGCTTGGTTTGTAGCTTTTCTTCTCCCTTGTGAGTCACAAACATGCTTTTATAATGTATACCACATGGGAGCACCACAATTTTTAGTTGAAATGTCTCAGATGTTCCAGTACTTTGAATTTTTTAAGACAGTTTGTCCCCTTTTCCCCCAGATGCTAATCAACAAAGCACTGACAAGGTCCTTGTGCTCATTTTCCTTCTCTTCTGCAGTCTTGATGATGTTTTCTGCTGTGCACTTTCTCTGGGCCATAATTTGTTTACATAAACTGGAAAATACAAGAGAAAAGTTTCACTAAAATAGAACAGAAAAAATTCTCTGTTGTTTTCCCTCCATTAAGTCTAGGTTTTGTCTCCTTATTTGTGCCACAACATCATGCTATGAGTTGAAACAGGCATTTGCTCTGAAATGAGGCATCCATCAAACAATACGCAATATGATCATTAAAAGTACCAGTTACTGCTATTACTGGGGGGAAAAGAAAAGATTTCTCATTCCTATGGTGCTTGCAAAATCCTAAATTCTTATCATATTCATATATTGAATTATTCCTTAAGCCATGCTTAAAATGTTGTTCGTGGATACGAGAGCCCCAGTGTATAAACTCTGCCTGTGGTGCTGTAGCATCTTACCTTCTGCCCACAAAATGAGGCCGGATAACCCTGACATGCAAGCATTGGCAGAAGGTGTTAATCTAGTAAGAAATGACCCCCAAAATTTCCCTGGGTGTATCCATTCCCTAATGGCAGGGTAAAGTTTGGCTTTCTGACAAAGCCTGTTGAACTTTCTTATTACTAGGTGATCCTGGGGAACAGAGGAAGATCAGAGTGATCTTTGAAAGGATTTAGGTCTTCATCAGCACTGCTACATTTCAGGTAAGGGCTCTCTGAAGATTTAACATATATGAATTTCCACACCATGGATTGTGCAATGTACTCCTCACATCCTTCACCAAATGCCAGTAGTAGCATTTGGTGTTTTCCCCTCACATTTTTCAGTGCCCCAAGGGAGCATTCTGGAAAATCTTCCACCTTTTCCTAGGATGAAGCTAATCCTTACTATAACCATGCAGCATTGAAGTGGTTCCTTCCTCATGCATGGTCAACCTTCTCTCTGGACAAATAAGAATCCTATTAAACATGGAGTCCTCTACTTGCTGCACTTCTCTAATTAATTCAAAATAAATACATAAACATAATTTTAGTTTCACTGCTCAAATAAAAGTAGGATCTGCAGTAAAACTAAGAGCTCAAAGGTTAGAACCCATTTTTTAAACAAAAACAGGCTACAGTTTTACACCAAAGTAGTTCCGACAAATAATCTAATTTTTTGAGATGTCTGTTGTAGGAACTGAGGGTCAACTGTATGATCTTCAATATAAACCTTACACACAGTATTCCCAGGCTACAGAGTTGCCAAGACTTAAGAGGTCTTGGAGACAGTCAAAATATGCCAAGTGGGAAATGCATGTCCCATGTGGTTAAGACAACATATTTCAAATTTTTGGGGGGGTTTCTGAGATTGTCTATAGCCCCAGTTTTTTGGACTGGGGGAATACTTTGGGATAGGATTCCCAAATCAATCTCTGAGAAATCTGGTACTCAACCAAGTCATATTTCAGTTAGGCTGGCACTAGTATTTTGACCTATGCTTGTATAATGCCTAGATCAATGAAGTCCTAGTCTACACAAGGCTCCTACGCACACTTGCAGTACATGCGATGGATAACAGTAACACTTTTTCTAGCCACTTGTAAAAAATTACAAATGGCTTCTCCATAGCAGCTGCAGTGTCACTTTTTTATATCATAGTGGGTTAATAAAGCCCTAATACTGTTTGTGAATCTGTGTACTTCAGAATATTTTTCATCTGCTTCAGCTGAAAACTTTTGAAATATTGTTTCATAAAGCCTGCATTTCCTTTGAAAGTCATGCTACTTTATAATACTCTTTGAGCACATTTAGGATGATCCACACAGAGTATTACCATATGCACTCAATGTTCTTATTAAAATATTATGTGCTTCAGGCCTGAGTATATAATTTTCTTTGCTTTCTTGCAAGGAAATCTATTTATTCTTTCTGTGTATTAGGCCACCATCTTCATCTAACCCTGCATCCTGACCTCTGTGGTTATTTCTGCTGAAAATGTCTTGATCTTGTATCCATCTGAGGTTCTCATTAGCCTTGACCTCACATCTTGGCTACAGCCCCATTTTATTTTCCTTTTCTCTCTGCTAGATAGCAGTTCTCCTTCAAGACACTTCAGTCATTGAACTAAGAGACTTCTGTTAATGAAAAGCAGATGCAACACTAAGTTCTCCCCTGAAAGAATCTTCTTCCTACCATAATGATTTTGAGCTTGAAAACCCACCATACTGTGCAAGACCCGTTCTGTATGATTAATCCAGCCTTCCAGGACATCCTAAATGAGTGTTTATTTTATGACATGTTAATTTTTAGCAGTGAGTTTATCACTGACTAGGTAATAGTCCTGACAAAGGAGGCTGCCTTTCTAGTATGGTAATTACATGTGAATACATGTAAATTAATATCCTCCAAGTTGCTGAACTGTGTATTTATCTTGTTTAATTTTCTTTTCAGTTCTTCTGAACACTTTACATAGTCACTGCTGTATGAGTGTCTGGGTGCTCTGTTGCTGAGAACCTTGAACTAGGTAGTGAAGGAACTGGATTAATTCAAGATCATGAAGACTCCATCACAAAATGTATGCCACTTAATCTTGACATGTTACTGTATATACATATAAAACTATATATATATACGTTCATAGTATGATAATAAATGCACTGCAGTGTATTTGGTAAAGGTGCTTAGGTCTTACTGAGATCTCACTGTTATGGTCAATACGTCATCTTTGGTGGGAAGCAAGACATGGCTCCAGTTTTCTGTGAAAACTGTTGAGCTAAGGAAACAGTCAGGTGGAAGTTAGCCATTTGAAAGGCAGAAATAAAGTTCCATGTAATTTCTTTGCCTGTTTTGAAGAGATAACAGTGAATATCATATGTAAGCCAATCCAGAATGTGCTTCTATCAGACAGGAATTAAGTATGACAATTCCTGAACGAAATGCAACCCAAATTCTTGCTCTTTAAGGTCAGACAGCTGTCCAGAGTCCATGTCCTCCTATGGCAGGAGGACACAATAACAGCACAAGGAAGTTATTTCTTCCAAGGCTGTCTTGGTTCTAGAGAAAGCAGGGGAGAATGCTCCTTGTTAAATGAATCTAACATGGGTTACTCCCCCTGATGCACTTGCTCAAGTAAGGGCCTCTTTATGCTCAACAGGAGCACTTTAATGAAGAAGCATCTACTAAATGAAGCAACAACATGACACCCTCACCCTGTCAAACAGGGAAAGGAATCAAGATGAATATCAATAGAAGAGAAGAGAAGGTGTGGGTATGGGAAAAGCACAGAGGGTGAAAAGGAGATGGGAAAAAAGCAAAATGGTCACAACCATAAACCAGGACATGCAGGAATGTATGACCACCCAGCCTGCTTTCTATTGCAAAGCATCTCCAATAAGCAAGCACACAAGCAGCCATCAGTGGCACTATGGTCCACATAAAGCTCTTATTGCAATTGGTCCTCTTATGGATGGGCTGAAGCCTGGAAAGACTCTTGCAGCTCTAATCCTACATGTGCCTTTCAGTTATTTCAGTAAATATCCAGTAACATTAAGACCCTCCTGTATAAGATATCCTACGGTCAGAACACTGCCAAGTTACAAGAAACCTCAACTCTTTTCTACTTCAGGAAAAGGAATATAATATTCAGAATGAACACTGCTGAAAAGAATACAATACTCAGAAAAACAATAGTAACTATAATTTCACCTCTCCATCATGGAGGACACAAAACTGCAGTGTCTTTGCTCATTTGCTTTTCGTCTGTGAGAGATGGGGAAGGAATTAAAGAGGGAATAAAGGCAGAACTGCTACCTTCTGTAAGAGAACACAGAGACAGCTTTGCACTGCCTTGCCAGACCCCATGGGCCCTTACTGGCAGTAGGCAAGGCAACTTCCCCTGGCTTCTAGGGTATTTCACAGGTTGTGAGCAGCTGTCAAAAAGCCCTGATGAAACTGTGCTTTTCAGCTGCCACTACCAGAAATTGGGCTTTCCACTGAGTCATGGAGTCAGGGCAAGCCTCTGGGCTCTCTCTAGGTGAAACTCAGGCAAAAGTTTGGGGAAAGAACCACAGCACACAGACTGGTCCCAAATTTATATAGGTTATGTCTGCCACCATAGGAACAAATGTAATTGTTGTTCCCTCCAAAACAGTTAATGCATGTACATTCTGTCTTGCAGCAGAACTACAGATTTTGGTTATTGTGCATTTGAACCAGGAATCTCTTCTGGAATGTCCAACACTGGGCTAATGAGCCTTTCCCATTACTATCCATGTCCTAGTTCTCTGAGAAGCCTGAGCTAAAATACACTACAGTCAAGTAAGGCATTTGTAAATACCTTTATTATTTGTGTCCAAGGCTTGCATTCTGCTATCATGATTTAGCACCAAGGGTAAAATTAAATCTCTGTGGGACCACATCAAGGGCATGCCATGCCAGTTGCTCATGATGCTCCCAGATGGAGAGCAAGGGAAGCAATACTATACACCTTCTGCTGATTATTAGCACTGAGATGGATGCCAAACACAACAATGTATTTTCCACAAATTCATCTCTGAATAATTAATTTTATGAATTATATAATATATAGTGGGAAAATCTTATGGTTTTTATTTTCAAGATTTAAATGTATTTAAAATTATTATTTTATGTTAACGCTATATGATCACTGTTCATATTAATTGTGATAATAACAGCATTATGTAAACAAAGAAAGAGAAAAATGCTCTAATTTAAATGAAAGCTAGAACCACAGCACACAGACTGGCCCCAAATTTCTATAAGCATGAGGTGAGATGCTGGTTCTAGAATTCAATCATCTTCACTATTCTGAAATAATGGATAATATTTTTATACTGTGCAATGGTATCAAGAAGCAGTCTATGTGCAACTGAGCCTAAATCCTTTTGTTCTGTATTGCCAATACAAAGAAGAAGAGAGAAGAATTAATCTCTGTATAGGAAGAAATGGTTGTATTTAGTCTAAGGACTGACTAACAGAAGAATCACAACAACTTTTGACTATCATGCTAATACATTGTGGCTCAGAAGAATCAGAAGCAGAAGAATGAGAGGACGGGATAAGCAGAATAAGGAATCAACAAGGCAATAGGAAAGTTCCCCTCGTACTTCTGAACTAAGAATGTCTCCCCTGAACCTTCTCTTTCCCAATAAATCCAAACTAATTTAAATTTAAATGAACTTCTACCTAGGCTACTTACAGTACCCTTATTATTCCATTCAACAAAACCATTGTGGTCATAAAAAGAAGCGCTTTTCTTTTTGAGAATTACTGATGTTTTGAAATGCCTTTGATTCTGTATCAGGCAAAACTACTCACCATTTTCTCATAATTTTGAGCACAGTTTTGAGCAAGAAATTTCAAAAAGAAAAATGTTGGTGTTTCCCAGCAAAACAAAGCAGCCAGATGCTCCCGAAAGATTTCCGTTTTAATGGAAACTTAACACAAAATGTACTCAGATAATTAAAAAGAAAATGTGACTGATACTCAATTTAGGTTACACGTTCTACTGCATGCTTTTTAGTATTGTGCATCCTCTAAATGGGTTCTGAAATGAAGCAAAGACCTACAGAGGTCTGTTCAGAAAAATCTCAGCAGTGGCTGCTGCTGGAGGGCTGGGAGGTGGAAGGGAACATTATGCTTTTGGAAGGCATCTTCCTGCAGACAGTGGTACCTCCTTGAATATGTAGGAATGCAACATTCAGGGGATTCCCGGAGTGTTTCAAGCCCTGGACAGTTTGGCATGAGAGGTTGGAAGGGGCATGAGGAGTGCCTCAATGCAATACCACTGGTTTCTAAACTATTTCCATTATTACTTCCAGGAGGAATTCCTCCCCTGCTCAAAAGTGCTCTGTATACAACTTAGATACTCAAGATATGCACTGAGGAAAGGTACATTTTACAGAGATTCACAGGAGAAAAAACAAAAAAAACAAGCTTCACACTAGATCAATGAAACATGTCTTAAAACAACTGGATCCCAGGTAAAGCATTAAAATATACTATAGGGATCAAACACATATTGGGAAGAGAATGGATTATCTTACAGCCTAAACAAAAGCAAGCAACAACAAAATGATTAATTAATAGGCAACTCCTTCTGAAATTTCTCTAGGCAGACTCTTTCCAGGGAAAGTGAAATGATGGGAGAAAGTGGCCATTAGTTGTTAAAAGAAAATCAAAATCTGAAATACCAGCAGTTAATGTCCTATTAAGGTACTTAGAATGCTTTCCTTCTAGAGATTAAATATTTCAGCATGACCGTATCACAACAGAATCAATCCATCTAACAGTCTCTGACTCTGTCCTGGTTTCAGCTCTGATAGAGTTAATTTTCTTCTTACTATCTAGTACAGTGCTTTGTTTTGGATTTAATATGAGAATAATGTTGATAACACACTGATGTTTTAGTTGTTGCCAAGTAGTGCTTACCCTGAGTCAAGGACTTTCCAGTTTCCCATGCTCTGCCAGCCAACAGGTGCACAAGAAGCCAGGAGGGATCACAGCCAGGACAACTGACCCAAAGTGGCCAAAAGGACATTCCATACCGTAGAATGTCATGCTCGGTATATAAACTTGGGGCAGTTGGCTGGGAGCCACCGATCACTCCTCAGGGATGAGCTGGCATTGGCAGTGAGTAATTGTACTGTGCATCTTTCCTTAGGTTTTATTTCTCTCTCTCCCCTTTTCATTACATTAATAATATTATTAATAATATAAATACTAAATACAATATTTATTAGAATATTCTACTTTATGTCAATGATTAAACTGATCTTATTTCAACCCACAAGTTTTACTTCTTTCTGATTCTCCCTCCCATCCCACCAGAGATGGGGAGTGAGCATAGGCCTGCATGGTAATTAGTTGCCAGCTGGGGTTAAACCATGGTAGACTGTCACATTGCATTGTCTATTCAGAAACATCACAGAAAATGTACAGTTGCTGTGCATCTGCATAAAATACAGACAGCTCTTACTGAAATATTGTCAACCCAGGACAAAATGTTGCAACCATTTAAGAGAACAGAGAATTTTTTTAAAAACCCACCAGACTAGGCAAAGAAATTAAGGAAAAGATTATGTCCAACAGAAACTGGATGCTCTAAACAGGAGGGGGCAGCATGCTGCTTGGCATCAAAACCACAGTCTAGCAGGGCCCTGTTCTTTGTTCCTGTGAAAATACACTGGTCTTCAAGCTGCATCTTTTCCATTAGTTGAATTCTGCCATGTGCTACAAGCTAAGAGGCAGCAGAGAAAATATAAAATCTTAATCTGACTTCACTTTCTCTTCTTCTTCTCCTCTCTGCTGAATGCCATCATGGTACCTGGCTGGTCATCAAATGCACAAATTTCAGAATGCATAATTTTTGTCCCTGTTCCTGCCCAGTGGAAATTAGGGGATTTCCCTATTTTCAGATCCCATTTAGCTTGTGGGGTGTGAATGATGCTGGAGAGCTCATCTGTAAGAGAGTGGGTAGGTGTCTGGTGTGGTACTCTGCCCTTCAGCTCCCGCCTCCTGCAGCCATCTTCCCCTGGTTGCCATGCAGCCCAGGAACCCCTACTGCTGCCACTGCAGCCTGGCCCTGCATACTAATTGGCACATTTAATGACTTTCTCTTGCTCTCCTTCCCTTCTCCTTCTAAGCTGCTGTCTGGGAGCAGGAGAGCCTGGCTGCCATGGAAACCAAGCCTTGAAACGCCCTGAACTTCCAGCACCAGCCTTGGGAGAGGATTCCAGTGGTGAAGCTCAAAGAAGGGGATGCTGGAGGAGGTGTAAAGGTGGAGGAGTGGGAAGGTGTAAGGTTGACTGTGGCAGGAACAGGTCTGGGCTGTTCTGCCATGGCACTGCACAAGGTGAGTGTGTACTGGGCATAAGAAATCAGACATTTATGGGAAAAAGAGGTTAACCCTCTGTTACCGATCTTTTTCTTCCGAATGTTTCAAGTGTCTTTCTGCCCCTCTCTACCATCTACTTAATGTCTGGATCAAATACCCTGAATACATGCACATACCATGTCATCAAAGGGGTTTTTGACTCACACATTTCAAGGACTGTTTGTAGCCAGAAAAAGTGCTGATTTCAGTGAGCAAAAGGTTTGAGGGGGCCTCAGGCACAAGCTGCCAGAAGACAAACTGCTGTCTAGGCAATAAGGCTGTGATCCTGTGCCCAGCCTTTCAGTCCTGCCTCCCTTTCCCAGGCCAGCCACTGGACTGGAGTTGCATGAAAATGAAGCACTTGTGGCACTGTCTGTATGCGCTGATGCCTTTTCTGGGCTGGCATCTAGTTCAACTCCAGCTCTGTGTCCAAAAGCATTCTGGTCCCTTCTTCAGGCTGTGTGGCTGTGGGAATCGCACTTTTATCTTCAGTTCTGTCTGCTGAGGATTGCTGGCCATATAACGAGGGTAAGATGAGTGTACACTTCAATCTGAGCTAGCACCCAAATTTCAGCCTTCGAAATACATTGTCACTTGCACCCAGTCTTCTTGTAAGCTTTCAGGCCAGCAATGGAGAATGTCCTTGTGTGTTGTTTTTCTAAGCAAAGCTCCCTATGATATGATTTATTCATGAAGGGAGCCCTCAGAAGGTCAATAAAACTGGCGTGCTCCCAAAAACACACAAACAAAACAGGGAAGACCTCACTGGGTCAGCACTTTTCTGAAGACTAGATGGAGCTGTTTATATCTCAGGCAGACCCATGTGAGGGACATAAATGTTTCAGCTCTCCTTCGCTGTCCCAATCACTTGAACAACCAGTTTAATACTGAAAATTTACTTCAGATACAAGTGAAAACTTGCTAAGCCATGAAACGCTGCAGGGTTTTGAAGCTGACACCCAACAAAGGTACTACTTGGTATTCCTGTGAAACAGGGGGATCTACTGCAGCACAGGCTGAAGAGCACAGTGAGACAGGTCTTAGGCATGACAACAAAGGACAGCTCAACCAGCTTCCCACATATATACTTCCTCTTTAGCTAAGACCAGCAAAAGAAGACTTCTGCTTGGATTTTTTCTTTCAGGGACTTGCACCTGATTTTGCCATTGACTTGAAAAGGAAGAGGACTGCCCCATTATAAATTTCAATACGCTAGGTCTATCACGCGTGACCTGCTACTACAGCACAAATTGGTACATAAAAGTTGAAGAAGTGCAGAAGGAGTATTTGCAAGACATAAGAATGCCTAAACTAAGAGAGAAAACTGTTTTACAGGGCCATCCCTTTAATGCAACTTAAGAGTGATTTTATTTAATAGAAAGTAAGGTTTGAAACAGAAAATGTTAGAGGATTACAGGAAGGAAAATGTTTTTTCAAGCAAAGAGAGAAGCCGGTTAACATCACCAGGACTAAATGACATTCACCTGAATTTGAAGGTATGCAGGTGGGAAACTGCAGGTGTATGACTACCATTAAAAAGAGCAGCTATGTGAGAGAGCTGATGCATGGACAAAACCAGTCTGTCTGTATCCTGAGCAGAGTGTGAAAGAAAACCTTGTGTAGAAAGGGATCCCACTCTACCAGCCCAGTGGTGGTCCATAGGATGAATGTGAACAAAGGTGATACAGCAGACAAAGCATATGCGGATTTTCAAAACAGCTTTGATAAGGCTCTACATCAAAGGTTATTAAAAAAAAAAAACCTGCTGCAAAGGCCTTTTAATGGACTGAAGGCTAGTTAAAGGACAAGAAGCAGAAAGGAGGACAGGAGGACTTCAAGATGACTTCTCAGGACAGAGAGGAAGCACTAGTGGAGTCCCCAAAGGTCAGTGTTAGGATCAGCTACATTCAATGTCTTCAATGGCCCGAAGATGGGAAGGCATTGTCAATTAGTCCAAGTGACAGGGTCATACTAAGTTTTTGAAGAGGCTTTTTAAACTGAGAGAGCAGGCAGCAGATGAGCTTAATGCAGTTAACTAAGCGCATGATAAACAGGTGTAATAACTAGTAATCTATGTTTACACCCTGCACTGGCAGCTACAAATTGGGAAGGAGGTTTTGGAGCCATCTCCAACACCAGTAGATCAGCAAGAAACAGCTACCAGAAAAACCCAAGACACTGAGCATCACCACAACAAGTACCAACAACATGGCACAGGGCATAAGTCTACCACATTACAAAGCCATGGCCTTTATATGACTTTAGTGTGCACTGGTCTTCACAGCTTGAGGAGGATATAATGTAACTGGAGATGCACAGAATAGGAGAACTAAACTTAGGTTGAGGCTTACGAACTCATTAAAGTGATGCATAAACTGAGGTCAATCAGGAACAACCGCAGAATTGTTATTAACAAAGTCTCAAATACTGTAACAGGAGAATACTCAACAAAATTAGTAAGAAATAAATTCAGAACAGATGAAAGCACTTTTTTACATAATGAGTACTAGAATTCTGGAACTTGCTGCCACAGTTATGAATGTAGACAGTACTAGCAGGTGCAAACACAGATGGGACAAATCCATGAACTGGTTCATATACAGATAGTTACGGGAACTGTCAGGAATAAACCCTAACATCCCACATCCTGAGATCATAGATTCTGGCACAGCATAAGAAAATGCCCTCAAAAATGGCCAAAGATAGGGCAGATAGCTTACAAGCAAATGTGATTTACAATTAAAAACAGGCTCAGTCATTTCTTACAAAGGCTGGAGAGGCACATGCATATTGGGCTGTCTTGGGCAAGTCAGGAGAGTATCTGCCTAGTCAGAGAGAATTAGGTCAAAATGGAAAGCCCCATGTATCTATGAGATGTCTAATTTTGAAGATGGGCCCAGTTTGCACTTTGTTGCTTGTTTTTATGTACCATGTGTATTTTGCATCAGTGGGTTAAACCTTTCATTTGGTATGGTAACATAAAATCTCCCTTGCATGTTGAATTAAAACATAATGAAATGTTTGAAGATCTTTGGCATTTTACAAAAAGTCCTGAGGAGTTCAGCTTCTGAGTGGTCAACAACACTTACGTGTCATGGATAAAAGTAGAAGCATTTCTGAATATAATTCATCACTGCAACTGCTCACATGTTTACAACTGTATAATTTCTATATAAATATTTTTATATCACATATATGATGTATAAGGAGGTTTTTTTGCTCTGGGGTGAAAGATTCCACCACTATTAGGAATCTAAATACACATTATGGAAAACATTTTTAATTACAGGATCTAATAATGTTTTTCCACAGAATCTCTTTTTAATTCTGTACATTTGCTAGACTGTGTTCAGCAAATGAGGGAGCTGTTAAATATTACTTAATCTCACCAGTCGGTGTGTATGTGGCCACCTGGCTAACTCCTTCCACATCTAATTTTATCCAAACACAACAGTTCCCTGCAACGTATCAGAAATTACATTTGACCATGGAAGGTTCAAACTGCAGCACTGACACCTGGTTCCTCTTTTACCAGATTAACTAGGCTGTCCTGGAACTACTATACTAAAAGAATGTAGAATGGGTCAGCACTGGGACCAAGTACTGGCACAGCAGTTACTGCAAATCTGTTGCCTTTTTGCTGATTTTCAGAAGGACAGATGCTCATCCTACTTGTGGAATGCCCAGGAGGAGAATATACTGCCTTGATAGGAATACAATGGGAGAGTAGGAGGGAACACAGCTCAAGTTTCTCCAGATACTACTGTGGGAGCCAAGCCCTTCTCAGCAGTATGCTGGAGTGGCTTGGGTAGTCATGCAAGCTCAGCCTTAAGCAATGCAGCAGAGGAGGCTAGGGGAACCTTTTATATCAGGAAGTGTTTAGCAACCTACTCCCATACATCATCATCATAGAACGGTTATGTTTTAACAGGACCTTAAAGATCACGTAGTTCCAATCCCCTTGCCATGGGCAGGGACAATTTCCACTAGACCAGATTTCTCAAAGCCCCATCCAATCTGGCCTTGAACATTTCCAGGGATGGGGCATCCACAACTTCTCTGGGCAACCTGTTCCAGCGCCTCACCACCCACACAGTAAAGAATTTCTTCCTAATATCTAAATTAAACCTACCCTCTTTCACTTTAAAGACATTTCCCCTTATTCTATCACTACCTGTCCTTGTAAAAAGTCCCTCTCCAGTTCTCTTGTAGCCCCTTTAGTTACAGGGCCCCAGAGCTGGATGCAGCACTCCAGGTGGAGTTTCACAAAACTGGAAAAAAACAACAATACAGATTTAGTTATGCACACCTCCCCCCACTCTCCCAATGCCTGCCTTCCCCACCCCACTCTTTCATGCACATGAAAGAAACAATTTTAGCATTTACACATCAAAAATTATTGAAACCAAATGAGTATCTATGTCTTTTAATTTCAGGACCTTAATCTGACATACTGGAAACTTTAAAGATCAGGTTTTTTCCTACAAAGAAAGTGTTGAGGTGAAGGGCTGCAAATTGCAAGTTACAAGTTGAACACCAGAAAAACCTTGGAAGGACAAGTAAACTCATTGTTTTGTTTGCATTTCATGGGGGTGGGGGATTATTATAGTAATAATTATAATCTAACTTGCCTGTCCCCAGAAGTCTCCAGACTCCTTTTACATTCTGAGTAGTTGCTCTTTAAAAGGCACAGAATCATCCTATATAATTAAAATTACAGTTGCAGAGTGATAAGTCTCTGGGTTTTCAAGGTGGAGCAAAATTTCTACAGCCACCCTGAGACTTGTGTTTCCTGCTATTCAAGGCTCCCAATGCTTGCAATGAAGAGCAAGACCAAAAAAATGCACCCAGACACCTGCTAGAAATCAAATAAGTCATCTTGATGCTATTCAACAGGGTCCTAGCCTCAGCAATAGAAGAAAGAATGAACCATTAAGTGAACTTCAAGGCAACTTCCATTAGTCCCTTTCTAAGAGAATATTATTTTTTTTCTAGAAGTTGTGGGAGCTATTGGGAAGGTGGATTGAGAGAAAAATACCATTCACCTTTTGGGAACAACAGGTATAGGTTTGTTTTATTACATTTTCTGATGTTCCATCCATTAGAAAAATTAGCCTTTATCCATTTCCCCATCTCCACCATGCAAGATTGAGGAAGACTGCCTGACTGAGTGCCCTGTTTGTCATATCAGTGTTGGGTTGCTGGACTTCATCATCATATTGGGAATCTCCAGAACCTGAACAGACTTTTGGAAATTGAATGCTCCAGATTGGCTAAGGTTGTAATGACTTTGTGCTCTCTGCGAAAGAAGTTCGGAGCATGGCATATAATATACAATAATGAATGTGACGAATCTGCTATATATTAAAACTCCAGGGAGAACCCAGCATAATCTAGGGCGGAAGCCCCAGTGTTCCATTTTGCAGGTGAAGCTGTAGCTTTTTGACCTAAAGTGATCTTCCACCTCACCGAACCAGGGCCGCAATAAACCTTGTCACCAACAGAAGCCATTCATGTTCTGAGATGGGCACAGCTGAAAAGGTAAGTTTAATTGTCACCCATCTTGAAAAAACAACAACAACAAAAAAAAGAAAATGTGAAGAAAATAGAAAGCAGATACAGCTGGACCAGAAGCAGATCTATTTACATGTTTTCATCATTTAAGATCTTCTTCTGACTTTTACTAATAACAAATGCAGGATACAGGGAAACAAGGTCAAAGCAATATGTCCTTCAGCTATAGTCAAACAGAAGCATCTGTAGAACTGGAACCCAACCTGCCTGGAACATTGAGGGTTAAAGTCTAATTAAACCTAACCAAAATCAAGGGTGGGAAGACTGCATGAGGAATTAAAGAATAGGTTTTCCCTGTTCATAGACAAGATACAGTCAGGCCTGATTTTCTGTTGTTTGTGTACTTTTGTACACAGTTAGAAAAGATAAGAAGTTCCAAATAAGAGCTGCAGAACTATTGGCAAGTATTTTCATAAATAAGAAATATTTATTTTCAAAACTTTTTCCTTGCCATGAAAAATCAGCCCCTGTGAACTGTCTTTCATAAATACTAGAAACTCTACTTTGAATATTCTGTGCAAACTAAAGATGGAGTAAATTGATCTAGACAAAATAAAATATTTATGCTTCAAATTGCTACTCATGCTGGTGCTCTGATGAACCAAATACTTCTGACACTATCAGGAGTTTTGGTTCTTTATATGCTTCAAGGTACCTGCTAAGAATTACACGGGGCACACTGAGTCCTGTGGTCCTCTTGCACCCTATCACACAATTCATCTACATCAAATCATTCTCTCCATAAATTGGACAGTACCACCTTAAAACAAGACAATTTTCTTCCCAGTTCACAGGCTGTCAAAGAACTTCATTCCTCTGAGAGAAATCTTTTCTCGTCTCTTGCTTAAATTCTTTCATCCCTAATGTTTATTTTATTCTTTTGATGCACTCATATAGCACAGTTCCTTTAGACTATCCTTCATCAAAGATCTTAATCAGGAATGCCCTTGTACTGTGCTTTGGTTTGGAGAAGTATTCTGTCTACTCTGCAACCAGGGGAAAAAAAATGCTTGTTTTTCAGCTGGATTGTTTAATTAACAAAGTTATTTCAGTGGCTGCAGAAACACCTGTGCTGGTGCAGAAAAGCAGATGATGCAGATAGCTGTCAAGACCAACAGGAGAGCAAGACCTCTACTTTAGGCATCAGGGCTGGTTCATGCTACTTGAAGTGTTCACTGACCTCTTTGTCTCCAGTCATAAAACAGGCTGTCATTGTACCTGACTCCTTGAGGATCTCCTCTCTATACCTGCTCCGGGTTTAGCTTTCACATGTTCTTAGTCTCATTGGCCACTTTGCCTATATCTTCATATTTATCACTCTCCTTTCAAGACCTGATGTTAAGAATAAATTTTGCTTCCAGGCCAAACTAACTGTCCTTCCCACATCATCATGTCTGTAGTGGCAATACTTTCCTTCTCATACTCTTGACATTTAAACAGTCAAGAGACTGTTAATATAAACTTCTCTTGTTTATTTTAGTATTCTTTTCAAAGTCAATCTCAAATGCTTTTTGGCACTTTTCACTCTATCCCTGTTTGTCCATTAGCCTTTCCTTCTTCAGTGTTTTTGCTTACTTCAGGTGTCCTTTATGAGGTAAAAACACCAATAGTTTTGCAACCTATTGCTACTCACTTTCTCCTGTGATTTAGGGATACAACTTCCATCTACTTTCTGCACCTCTATTTAAAGAAAATCCACATTTCCTCAATTCTTAAGCTGATCCTAAGAACTAATTCTCTCTATTTTTCAGAGTAGAAAGGCTGAAAAAGCAGCAGCAGAAGGTCAATAAGAAAAGAGGTACTCCCAAAATTTTGAGTTCTCAATTATTTTAAAGCCAGGAATTCTGAGAATATCAGGCAGCTTTTAAATCCATCAATACCCCTGTGAACTGTACTTACAATGGGAAGTTATTCAACTACAGGTGCAGACTAATTGCCTGTTTATGTAATCCAAAGGCTAAACAGATCCAGACCTATTCCTTTTTTGTTTTCTATTTTTCCTGTCTTTCATCTTAAAGAAATCTATTAAGATGTAAAATACTGCCAGATTAAAAAGAATAACTAAGGAAAGAGGCATTATTTACATATCTTTTTTTTCTGATTGTGCTAATTAACATAATGCTGTTTTCCATATCCCTAATGACATAACTGAGTACATATAAACACAAGCTACCTTTAAGGCAGCTAGCTTAGACTTTATGAGTAGCACAAAGAAGTGTATGCCCAGAAAAGGAATATTCATCCTGCTTCTGAATAGCTTTGCAGTCTACATCAAGCTCATGTCACAGTTTTTGAGCTAGCAGTGTCTGCAGACGAGACATACCTTCAGTCTCACAATCTACAGTGAATTTGTATAAACCTCTCTCACTCACTCATTTCTATTTTCTAGTTTATGCCATTTTAGCTCTGCTTAAATCTGTATTTGAAGAGCTTTTTACTGTGTGTAGTATACAGCATAGCTTTCAGTTTTCTCCTTTTTTATTTAGTGTTTTATTCTAACTAGAGTTAGTTGATCGAGATGGGAAACAAGGTTAATACTGAATATGTGGGCATATGCAAGCTCCAAACCCACCATTTAGTCTAGTCCATCCACATTGTGATGGAAACATTTGTTGGTCAAAAATGTATGTTGTTCCAAACATGACTGGTGTAAAAAATCATAATTGTATGTGTCTATGCAGTCAGACAGAATTCTGCAAGATGGATTTTTAATTACTTTCAACAGAATTCCCTTTGCAGAAAATGGCAATCTTGGGCCTACATATCTTAAACAATATCTAAGCTCTATTTTGCAGATTCAAGTAGTATCTATTTGTTTTCTGCTGAGAGACACATTCCACTCACTCTGTATTGGCACTGACCTTTACGGTAACACAGTTATGCTTTTCCCACACAAGTATGCAACATTAGATTCTTTTCTCTAAAAATGACTGATATGGCATGAGAGAATATTTGAGGATACTCATGGAGCATGGAAAAGTCATGCAACTGAAAACTTCAAAATTCCCTTTTTCAATGGTGCTTTCAATCTAGAAGACAAGACGAGATGTGCTGCCAAAATTATGACATATTTAGCTCTATTTTGATCTCTCTTTTTTCTCTGTGTCTTGCTTTGCTAAAGATGATTTAAAACTCTGCTTCTTGAATCCAGAAAACAAACAGCTCATGCTTAGGACAGTCTGCCAAGAATGCAGGCCCTGCCCTTTGCTTAGCTCATAAGCAAGAAAAATGTCCTACATGGACAGTGCCAGCCAGAATGCTGCACTAAATCTCACCATCAGAAAATAACACTGAGAGCATAATCAGCTGCAAAAGGACTGGATACAGAGCAGTAATTTGCAAAGAGCCCAGCCTATCAGTTAGCCTTTCAAAGAGACTTGGTGGTGACAGGCATCTGGTAAATCAATCTGGAAAGAATCCATATTCTCCAGATAACATCACAATTTTATTTTGTGGGCCTGGGCTGAGGCAGTATGAGGAACGTAGATGACAAAAACATTAGGACGAATGATTTGTAATCATCATGACTGTCATTCATTTATCTCTTTCCCCCCTCGCCCCCCCGTAATATTTATACTGGCTCTGAAATAATTGCAACACTGATGTGTTATTGAAGAATATCTGACAACATATTGAATGAACAGTTCTTTATCTTCTTAAAATTCTACCAGGAAAAAAAAAAAGAAAAAGAGAAAGAAAACAAGAGTGATTTCTTCACTCTGATAAAATTTCTTCCTTTCTGTGTACACCATTTAATCCAGATTTACACAGACATAATCTTGCAGGTGATAAAATAATCTGAAGGACTTTCTTCACACACGTCTTGGAAGGGACTACATGAAGTTATAAAATAATTCCTTAAGGGAGGCTCAGATTGCATCACATTTTGCATATCAGTTGAACCACCCATCAGCTTATGTTTCCAGCAAAACATTGGTTTGCGTCATGCTGTGGTATGCAAGGATTGGATCACAGCTGATGCGATTTTTTTTTCCCCATCCCTTGGATTCAGCAGTGAACACAGAAGTGAAATCAGATATAAAGCCATTACAAATCTGCAATTAATAAAATTAAAAATCCTGGTTCAGTGATATCAATGCCAGTTTGCTCATTGGTCTCGAAGGTAGACAAGTTTACATTCTTTAACTATGTACCAGTGTCTTTCTGTCTTCTATAAAAATTGTACAGGCTACAAAACTAACTGCTTAGGTCACAGTAATTTTCAACAGCAAAAGAAAAACCAGTATTTTGTGCTTTACAGCATTGCAGTCTCAAGGTTCCTTTATCTCTAAATGGCTTTTAATCTGTTTTATTTTCATTATGTACTCCTTTATTACAAAGGATTATTATTTTTTGTAGATACAGATCTGCAGCCTTTTACACTATTATCAATAGTCTTGTACCATAGCTCTTCCTTACGGTCCTGGCTTCTAAACATGTGATTATGTGAATAATTGAAATTACATTAATTTTAAAATGTTCACTTCTGGAACTTGCAGTTATACAGAAAACCTTGAATGCAGCTATGTGGAACAGAGGACTACATAGGGTTTGATGAGGCCCAAGTATCATGGGTGCATATAATTTAAACTTCTTCCACCTCTACCTTTAAAGTAGTTGGGTTTCTTTGTGCTCTGTTCCTTTCACTACAAAATTCTCTCATACACTCTCAGTCATGCCAGTGTATATTTATTTGTTCCTGAGGCAGCAATGACCTTTTGCTTGAATTGTTCTTTAGCTTCTTGGTTATATATACATCTTGCCCTATTATATTTCTTGTTCACAACTCTTGCCATTAGCAACATTGCCCAGGAAAGCAAAGATACCTTATAGAATCCAGCAATTATTTGCTTGTTTAAGTGTAAGAATTTAAGCTTCCTCTGAGTTAGCCAGTAGGGAAGTGATTAAAGTAAGGATTTATTTCAGTAATTAGAGCAACCAATGTTGTAGCATTTCCGCATGGAAAAAATGGCACCACATGTATTTTCTGGAATGTTGCTGGAAATGTTTTGGTCTGAACTTGCTACATCAGCAAGGATACAGATTCTTGAAAATCACTTATTAGTTGCTTCTCTGACTCAACTCTGAATAGGGTGGTTTAGACAAACTCCTCAGATTAATCTCAGAAAGCACTCTTACTTCCAGAGTTCCTCGGCACATAATGCATACAGGAATGTAGCACTGTAAACAAAACCAAATTCAAACAGTCTTTCCTCAAAATTGTCACAAAGGAAAAAATGCCACAGCAAATTAAAAGCATGATGATTACATGTCAAATCAAGAGTTAAAATACCAACTAAAAACTAACTACATTGATCAGCAAAGACAGGAAATGTAACTTCAATTAAGTTCAAGTGTTTTCATAGGTGTTAAAGTGCGGCTTGTCTACTCACTGTTAAACTTCTGACCAATGTAAATACATGTTGGGAAATTGCTTGAAAACCGACAATATAAATTTTATATCTCTCCAGAGGACTACACAAATATAAGACTAAATAAGGTAATAGTTTTAAAACTTCATTTGCATCACCTCTATCTGAGCACTTCAATGGGTCTGACTCTGCTCCCAGTCCAAACATCTAAGACACCACTGTGGCAATATAAACTCCTGGATGAAATAAAGTGGAAGAGAAGTAGGAACTGACTGTAAATCAAATTTAATGCAAGCTCATCAAATCCTCAAGGACTGGACAGCAGTGTTACAAGGATACTTTTAAGGGGCAAATAAATTGTAACTTTTCAAAGCAAATTCAAGAGTAGGCTAGGTATTTTTCTTGAAAGCATTTCAGTACACTGGGAAGAATGAAGTTACTTCCCACTCATGTGGCTTTTCTTTTGCAGGTTTGTTTATCTACCTGAAGGAGACAGAAGCATTTGAGTCACCACAATCTTCCTAACTCTTTTATACCTGTCCTTGGTATCAGATGAACATTCCCTCATGCACCTTAAATCAGGCCTTCATCTCTTCTGAAAGTTAGGCCACAGCAAGAAGCTTGACAGATTTTATAGGTGTTTTGGCTCCATTTTATGTAAGACTAGATTAACACAAAACCAAGTTACCTCTGAATTCTAATTACAAAGTTCCTGAAACTGCAAGATGCAGTATCAATTAATTTCTGGGGCCCTCACCTTTTGGGAAGCTTGGAGAGCTGTTCCTGACAACTTGTCAAAAACTTTGTTACTGTTCATCATGTCTGGTATTGAAAAGACTTCACAAAGGTATATGTGTTACAGCTACATAGGTAATCTAAAGCATAGGTTCTCTGTCTCTGTGTTCTCTGTCACTGACGCCAATAGCCTCAGATGGACCCAAGTCTTTCCTTTCCTTCCACTCCATGCTGTCCCATGAGGCAGACAAAGGACTCAGAGGACAGTGAACATCTAAATGATCTGCAGTATCAAACAGGGCTTCCCCATTTTCATCACCACCAGCAGCTCTTTGCTATGCACACATGAATTTACACAGCCAGGTTTGTAGGCTCTGCTCTAGTCCTAGCTGGTGCTGTCCTCTCATCTTCTTCATCTGTTCTGTTACACATACCACTTCATAGTCTAATTGTGTAGTTCTTCCTTCCCATGCTTCCTGAGTTCTGTGAGTCAAAAGAGTGCCATTGTTCTTCAGGCCCAGGGTAAAAAATGCATATTTAGGAAAACTGCCTAGCAACTGCTTCCCTAGTGTAAGGAGAGAGGCCATTTGCATAAGAAAACCTTCCAGCTGGAAGCCTGCAAAGACTCTGCTGGGAGCTGATTCTGTGACCAGACATCAAA
Organism: Neopelma chrysocephalum; assembly: GCF_003984885.1. Taxonomy (NCBI): domain Eukaryota; kingdom Metazoa; phylum Chordata; class Aves; order Passeriformes; family Pipridae; genus Neopelma; species Neopelma chrysocephalum. The sequence continues at coordinate 2,195,179 of NW_020925579.1, read as the reverse complement.
GGAGTCCAGTTTAAGTCCTGCTCCCGCTGGGTGGCTTTTCTTCGCTGTTCCCATCATCAGTGGGGCAGTGGCACGGCTGCACAGAGAGCACGAGTACTCTGCACAGAGGCCAAGAGCTGCCGCTCAGGTTTCTGACTGTGGTCCCAGAGATCTTTTACTCATTTTATTCCCACATCATCTTTTCCTCACACTGTGCACATCACACATCAAACAGTCAACAGTTTCAGCTGCTAACCTTTGGAGTTCCGTAATTTGCTTTCCAGATTTCCTGACAAAAGTGACATTCTGTTGCACTACAGTATAGTATCTCCAGTATTCACACATGGTTCCTCTCCATAATTACTAAAAGGCATTATTAGTCTGCACAAAGGCCCAAGAAGAAAAAACTACAGAAATTAATTCATCATTTCTCTTGCCTGGTCTGTAGAAAAAGCTGCCCATAAACTTTTCAGTTTCTAAAGCCCTGGACAAAACATTGACTCTAGTAAACTCAATGGAAATAGCCTCTACCAATACTCCAAGTACAATCCAGCAAATTGTGAACAGGGATGGGATTGAGGACATGGCTCTCTTATGTGCTAATCATCAAACAACGGATAAATCGTTTCAGCACCTGCAAAAAATAGCTTTGTAGAGCTGTGCTGCTACTTAATGGAATGGGGTGATTACGATCAGAGTTCTGCAAAGCTCTCCAAATTGCAGTTCCTAAGGCTAATTTCAATGTGTGAATCACTGCTTTCCTGCAATTTATATCCATATGTGTGGTTATTTTTGAGAATGATTCAGTTTTGTATGTATAATTTTAAAAGGACTTTTAAAGTTAATGAACATCTGTGCTAAGAGCCTCTCAACAGAAAAGCTTGTGTCAGCCACTGGTGATGCTGACTGTGCAAACTTCCTCTTATCCTATAGGCATACATGTGGATCCTAAGGCTCTTATCAGCTGCATACTGCAGGAGTAACCCAGCTGAAAACCACACCATTAAAATGCTTTGACAATCGTGTGGGAAACCCAAAATTTCCATGAATTTGAAAACTCTAATATCTGTTTTATAACCAAAACAGGACCAATCAGTAAATTTGCAATGCTTTTAGCAGAAGCAAACAGAGGGAAAAATTTCCATTTGAAAATTTTAAAACAATTTGATATTTTGGTTGGCATACATTCAACACTTTTAACTATAGTGTCGTTCAACAGGATTTCTGCATAACATATATTTCTAGGCACTGCCTTCTGGCTTGAACTTTTTTTCTCAAGATGAACCTATATCTTGACATCCTGCATGAGAGCTACGTTGGTATAAATCTAATGGGGGTAGATTTACAAAGGAATAATTAGACACTGAAATTCAATGGGTAATCAAGTAACTGGTCCCAGAGCAAGATCACTCTTCTTTAGATTGTCTTTTAATCAGCTTCATTTTTCAACCTCGTTATTACAGGTTTTTGTTTCTGCCCTCTTTACACTCTTTGATCTCACAGACTGAAGGAGAATATACACCAGAAGCCATGAAACTGTCTTCCCGTTTGCATATTTCCTGGGAAAGGGGCCTTAAATCTGGCAAAGTGAAGTATGTCACAACCTCCCAGTTAAAAATCTCACTTTCTGTATTACCGACCTGTCATTAATCCTGCAAGAAGGATGTTAATAAGAACTCACTGTTAAATACCGCATACTACACATGTTGGACATCTGATGTTCCTTCTCCTAACAGTAACATGGAAAACTTTCTTGTACTCCCCTCTCAGGATCTGTCTCAGTGAAAACAGATGGAAACGGAAGTGTAAGTAGGACCAATGATCCTGGTGTGAAGATGATGAGAAAACTTCACTTAGGAGGTGACTACATCTACAGCTGTGCTAAAAAAGATGGAACTGTACTTCCTTGAGACAAAGCTGAAATTGGGTTTTCTGTGAAGACCTGAGCAGGTTAGACAACTGCAATTCCAGATAAAACACCAGCAGTCAAGATTGTGTAAGTAAAAGCTGGGGAAAGAGCATGCCTCCTACATGCCACAGAATATACTCTGGCATGGGCAAGTAGTAACAGGTATCAAGCCATGGGGCTAATCCTTTTTCATCAGGATAATGCCATGTCCTGGTGCATACAAGTTTCTAAATGATGACATTGTGGTGACCTTTAGGAAGCCCTCTAAAAATCATTAGGCCTAATTCTTCTTGTGATTACGTTACTTAAACTTCAGAGCTACTGCACTGACTTTAAGGCAGTTGGTTTGGATTTACATCTCTCAAGCTGGCCTATTATTTCCTGTATTGTTTCCAGTTGCATGAAATCATCTGTGCACGTCCTCCAGGGCTGCTGGAACCCTCTGTCCTCCCCAGCACTACACATGATGCAATGAGCCTCTGATGGAGGAGGAAAGCTGAGAAGTCCATGTAGGGAAGCAGATAATTTCCTTTAGAGCAATGGATGCAAAAATAGCAGCTAATAAAAAGCCTTCAAACTGTGCCTTCAAACTGTGACAATTCAATACACACACCTACAAGGATGCCTTGACAAGCTGCTTGACTTCCCAGTAACTCTTTCTTGTTTTCTTTAGTGTAGCCTCCTCCAAACTCCCATACAAAGGTATTCATCTCTGCAGTGACAGCTGAGACCTGCAGGTGTTTGCTGCTATTGCCCTTTCAGAATAGACAGTTGTTCCTCACTGTAAACATTTGTACCATGGTGTTTGCCTGGCTAGTTACAGCCCAAATAATGATAAACCAGCCTTTTGTTTTTTTAGCCCCTTGCTGTCATGCATTAATTCTCTTTGCAAATAGACATTTGGTACTGGAAATAGCTTAAGCGAGACCACTCTCTGATGATTATTTTACTAGCCCTACCTTTTAGAAAATGTTTCATATAGAGTATCACCAGAAAAGTGTATTATGCAGTTGCCAGAAATACAGCACTCTACAATATTAGGTTCACACATGAAGAAAGGGCTATGGCTAGTCGGCAAGATGCTCTTTGCAATTCACTCCCCTAATACTAATGTTATTTCACTGTTCTTCAAACTGCTACTCTGACCTTGATAAGAAACAGCAAAGATCAGAATCAGAACTGTCAGCTGAGGACTCTAACACTCACAAGCATCAAAATGGTTTCTCAAAAGGGGTTTTGATCTTTTTTATGCAGCAAGAAGGTCCAGAATCTATGAATTTTTAAAATTGTCCTGGAATAGTAAATTGTGTAACCCTTAGTTTATCTGGAAGTCTATCTGGGAGGCTAAGGAGTGCAAAAACTTCTTCTTTCAGTTTTGACTGAAAATATATGGTAACTCTATGTTTTAAAAGACATCTTTCCCCAAAATACTCATTTAACATTAACATTAAACAGAAATTATCAGGAAAACATTAAGAAAAAAAGCTACAAAAATTTAGGAAACTTTCTTACAAACATCTCCCCCTCCCTCAGCTGTTTACTTTTTGGTACCATGATTCTGTTTTTTTATTTCCTTACTCATCACCAAACTGGACAAGACCTGAATTTTAATTTAAAGAAAAAAAAAAAGCACTCCCCAAAGAAGCTAAACATAAAGGAGAAACAACAGTCTTTCTCAATCACTAGAGGTACAAAATGTGCCAGTATGAACTGCAAAGTCATTTACTGAGGGACTGAAACCAAAAAGTTTTTTTAAAAAAAGGATGTTCTTCATTTGGAAGGAATGGAAGATGAGAGAGGCCCAAGGCACTGCTTGACAATACAGTGACCATGTGCCAATGACACAGCCTATGCAAGTCTATGATGTACTGCGCAGCATGTTTTCATTAGAGGCTGAGAAGTACCTCTAATCCAAGAATGGGCAAAATCTGATTTGGAAAATACTATTTACAGTTCAGGTGATGTCTGTAGCAGGAAGAGACACCAAAACTGCTCTTTCACACACTGAAAGTCATTGGAGAAGGCTACTGTGAAGAGAAGAAAAATGAAGAAACTTTTTTTCCTGACAGTGTGCCTTCTTTAACCCTCTAAAACAGTCTGATAGGGACAGGAATACTTTCTCTAAATACACTTGTGATTTAAGGGCTATAAAGGGAGGAGAATAATGTGATCAAGTAGGTGTATATTGGTCATGAGTTAATTCAGATTGCTGATTTAAAAAAAAAATGCATCTGTTAGGACAGAGAGACTGTGGTACAGCTGTCTGGGGAAAAATGCTGGCAGCAGGATCCTACTTATTTGCAGCATCCACTTTGGCAGAAGCGGCTGTATGACAGGACAGGAGTAATGCAGGAGTTAGAAATCCAGACTTCCGAGACACAAGACTGATGCTATCCAATTTTGTGGTATACCTGAGAGACATTTGAGAAGAACCCTGTCAGTGTTTTGCAGGCTGCTCCTTATTCATTTATTTAACTAAAGTCTTTCTTCAGGACTTGCACAGGTTACCTGCCTTTTTGTTTTCCCTCTTGTTATATGATTAGGCTCTGGGTCAGCTTCAGTTTCCACTCTGCTCTAAGGCACTGAGGACAGGTGACACAGCCAGATGTGCTCTGAGGGGCATCACCAAATTCCAGTTATGCCACTGGCTGGTGCAGCTGGCTTGGGCCCACCTAATGTTATACAGTTTGCCAGCTCAGCAGGTAATTTTCAGAGGAAAGACTGATGGGGATTGCTGTCACCTCCTGCTGTGCGTCAGGTGCGACTGACTTCCTGTGCTGGTTTAAAGGTAAACCGGCAGGGGAAATGAACCCAACTCAAAAGAGAGATTATAAGTCAGAATAACAATTTAATAAAATAATACGATAAGTATGATTATACCAACAAACAATTGGTTTTAACCCACAAAACCCAAATGTATAACCCAGCACCCTGGGGCACGAACACGAATGGTGTTTGTTGGGCCCCCTGAGTCCAAAGTAAAAGAAGAGGGGAAAACCTGTTGGTGAGAGTGCTGTTGCAGTCTGGTCAAGAGTGGTGATTGCAGTCCGGTCGAGGGTGGTGGTTGCAGGCTGGTTGAAAAGTGATGGTTGCAGTCCAGTCGAGAGTGGTGGTCTGCAGTCTGGTTGAGAGTGGTGGTCTGCAGTCTTCCTCTGGATCACACAAGTGGTTAAAAAAGCTCCAAGATTATATATATCCTCCAGTCCAGGCAGGAATGCCCAGTACTTCCCTCAGGGCGGGGAGTTCCACAATGGGTGTGAGGACAGGAGCATCCTCCTACCTCACAGGCCTCTTAACACCTAGTTTATAGCCTGAGGAGTCAGGCTGCTCTGGGCAGAGGGTGTAAATGCTCTATTGATAACAGTTTCTGGGAAATGGCATGGAAGGCTATAGAATACACAGGTTTGGGTTACACCCATACAGTGATGAACTGGTCCCAGCTGTTCTAACTGGGACACTTCCTAAAATCTCTCAGGAATTTTTGCCAAGCATAGTTTCTCTTTAGGGGCTTAGGACACTGTTGACACTCTTGACATCTTCTCTTTTTCCCTGGCAGACTGAAATTTTTATGGGTTTGGTGCCTTACATAGAAGGGGTTAAAGTACTGGTGAGTGTTGGGGTTTTTCCTGTAACATGATGAGGTCTCAGGTTCTTATTGCTCCTATCCTTAACTCCTATTGCATGGCTTCCTGCAAGAGTGAAAGGCTTAGGCTCAGTAACCTATACCTCTTCTTCCAATCTGAAGATAATGAATATATCCAATTCGCTCTCCTTAAATAGCAAAGCATGGTACAAAATATGTAGAAGACTTTAAAGAGAAATGGGGTCATTTATACTTTATCCTCAGAACTTTATACTGAACTGCATCCTCTTGGTCTTCTGCCTCATCTGTGCCAGAAGTGGAGGAAACTAATTTCAAGAAGGACCCCAGAAACCATAGGCCTGTTAGTCTCACCTCAGTGTCAGGTAAAGTTATGAAGAATATTATTCTAAAAGTATTGAAAGATGCCTTAAAGACAACGCAGTCTTTGGTCACAGCCAGCATGGCTTCATGAGACGAAAATCCTGCTTATCAAATTTCCTTTTATGACAAGGCTACCCACCTGGTTGATCAAGGAAAGTCAGTTGATATAATCTTTTTGGATTTCAGTAAAGCTTTCAATACTGTCTCTCCCAGGATACTTCTTGACAAAATGTCCAGCACACAGCTGGATAAACACATCATGTGGTAGGAGAGCAATTGGCTCATGGGTCAAGCACAGAGGGTAACAGTGAATGGCGTAACATCAGACTGGTGACCTGTCACTAGTGGGGTTCCACAGGACTCCATCTTAGGCCCAGTGCTCTTCCATATCTTCATAAATGACTTGGATGCAGGACTGGAAGGGATACTAAGCAAGTTTGCAGATGACACAAAACTCGAAGGAGCTGTTGACTCCCTCAAAGGCAGGGAGGCCCTGCAGAGACCTCGACAAATGAGAGGACTGGGCAATCACCAACCAGATGGAAAGTGCTGGATTCTGCACCTGGGATGGGGCAACCCTGGAAGTACCTACAAACTGGAGTTCTGGTCGATGGCAAGTTGAATATGAGTCAGCAGTGCCCTGGCAGCCAGGAGGGCCAACCGTGTCCTGGGGGGCATCAGGCACAGCATCGCCAACCGGTCAAGGGAGGGGATTATCCCTCTCTGCTCTGCACTGGTGCAGCCTCACCTGGAATATTGTGTGCAGTTTTGGGCACCACAATAGAAGAGAGATTTTAGGCTCTTAGAGAGTATCCAAAGCAGGGCAACAAAGATGGTGAAGGGCCTTAAGGGTAAGTCATGTGAGGAGCGGCTGAGGTCACTTGGTGTGTTCAGCTTGGAGAAGAGGAGACTGAGGGGAGACCTCATTGCAGTCTACAACTTCCTTGTGAGGGGAAGAGGAGGGGCAGGCACTGATCTCTTCCCTGTGGTGATCAGGGACAGGACCCAAGGGAATGGCCTGAAGTTGTGTCAGGGGAGGTTTAGGTTGGATATTAGAAAAAGGTTCTCCACCCAGAGGGTGGTTGGGCGCTGGAACAGGCTCCTCGGGGAAGTGGTCACAGCATCGAGCCTGGCAGAGTTCAAGAAGTGTTTGGATGATACTCTCAGGCACACACTGTGACTGTTGGGGTTGGACCTGTGCAGGGCTAAGAGTTGGACTTGATGATCCTTTTGTGTCCCTTCCAACTCGGCATATTCTGTGACTCTGTAAATTGTGAACCTCCCTGCTGTTTAGGGCAAAGTAGGCCTAAAGGAAGATGGAAACATCACTAACAGGCCCAGCCTTTTGACAGAGTTTTGAGTGATTTGTACCAGCAGAGGAAGGGATTCCTTATTTTCTCCACTGTTCCTTGTGCTGTTGCATAAAGGCAAGTAGGTTATACAATAACTAAATAGGGATTACACAACTGAGTTCCATAAATCTAAATCAGAAACAGAGTCCCTATCCTGCACTGGACAAACAAAAACGTGGACGGGTGAAATTCTGGTCCTAATGAAGTTAATGGCAAAGTTCTTGCTTAGTCTTGTGAGATCACAGTTTCATCCAAAATCTTATCTCAAACCTGTAGTTGGCTGACTAGGCTGGATATTTAAAGCATATCCCTGTTAAATTTTTCCAAGTACAAGATGACTTCTTTTTTCCTTTTTTCTTTTTTTTTTCTTTTTTTTTTCTTTTTTTTTTTTTAAGCTTTTTGCTTATGATAAAGAAATGCAGAAAATATTTTAAGACCAAGTACTAAGCAACCACTTGCAAACCTGAACTGGAAGACTAAAAGGCCCTAATACATTATCTCTCAGTGCAAGAACAAATAATACCAAAGTAGTTGTTTCCATGATTCAGTGTCAATACTTTAAAGCACTGAAAGCTGTTTTGAAGCAATATCTGTGTATCTGAGGGAAAGACGGGAAACTCTGACCTGTGGAGCTGGGAATCAAACAACAAAAACCAGTCACCAACAAAACAAATAAAAGCCCCTAATGAACCTGAGACCTAAGATCTGCAAGTAAATAACTTTGCGAAAGGATCCTCTGTGCTACAAGGACTGCAGTGCAGCACAGTGTTGCTGGAGTTGTTTGGCATGCAGACCAAACCAATTACTTGACAGTTTTACTTTGGCCTGGGGTGGACAGCAGTTCCGGGTAAGAAAAGTCTTCGCAGTTTCTTCATGTCCCCAGGCTCATCTGGCCTGATTATTGAAAACTACTGCTGTTACAGTGGATGCTAGCATGTACATCAGGGCTTCCCCCACCCACAAGACTCCTGCCCAATGAAAAAGAAAGGAAAAAAGAACTGGGGAGAAAGAAGAAAGCTTGCGCAATCAGGGCCACACATCACATGCACTCTCAGCTCAAGGCTTAGCTCTCTCCCCCTCTTCCCTGAAGTATCTCTCAACAACTGAGCTCACTCAATGCATAATGTTGTTTACAATCTAACAGCGCACAATGACTTGGGATCATCCTTATCTTACAGAAGCAAGCGATAAATAATAATCTTGGGCAAATCTAACATCATGACCGAGAGGTAGGATCCCAAAAAAACAATTCCAATGTATCAATAAACACAAATGCCAAACCATTTATTGCAGAACATTTTGGAGTTGTGTAAATCCCTGTCAGGGTTGGGGATGAATTGCTTCTCCGTATGTGTTTAAGCCTGAGCAGTTAAAAAGACTTAGCCTGCTATAAACAATTGGCTATGGTAGGTCAGTGCCATTCCAGTATTATCGCTGACTTAGGCCTGCCATGGATGTAATTCTCCAGGCAGCCATCTGGGAAGTTGTCATTGCCTTGACTATTTCATGACCAGGCTCTGATCAGCTCACATATGGCCCAAGCAGGGCAAGCCAAAACCTCACAGGCTCAGCTGTAACTTCCAACTTTTATCACTGTGAAATACGATGGTGTGGCAGGCTGTGGCTCTGTCCCTCCTCTGCACCAGTTACGAGCCAGCTGAAACATGAGAGGCCAGATAAATGATCCTTTTTTTTTTTCTTACTGTGTAGAACAAATAACTGAAGTTTCATATCCAACCATCTCCCTGAAAGCTTACACCATCAACTTGGATGTAGCCATGTTATTTTACATTAGCCCCTCTGACACTTGTTTATTTCTTTCTCCCTTCATTCATGTTTGTGTCTTTTACTAACACTTCTTTACATTTACCTTTCCCACCTTATTTGTTCCCTCCCTCACATCCATGACTGCACCCTCTTCACACTATTCCCTCTTCCTTTTCCTTTGTTACCCAGTGGACCACACAGAACCCCTCCGTGACCTCAAAAGTAAGTGATGATGATGGAGAGAAGAAGGAAAGAAGAGAGTGATTCTGTATGAGAGGCAGTGGGAAATGCAGTGTACCCCTTGAATGAGGTCTTTCGAGAGGTATTGAAGGACTATCTGGGTTATGCAGAATTTCCTTTGGTGAACTGGTGCTTTCTCCAGGTCATGGGTCTTGTTCTAAATCCATGTTTCACTGGGTAGAAGCTTTGCTTGAATACTCATGTGTAAGACTCAAGGATTAAATCCAGATGTATACGAGCAGGTAAGATGATGCCAGAGTCAGTACACTATTATGTGCCTAAGTCAGGCCTCAGTTGACTCCTGGAAGCCCCTATGATTACTGAGCTTCTATCCCTTTTTGCAGGTAGTTTTTATGTAGCTGGGAGTTACTATTTTTTTTCCAAAAATAAGCAATGCATATGTTTAAAAATGCTGCCTCTGACTGTAAAGATCTTTGCAATGGTCACTGTTCAGCATACACATTCATTCTTAAGGGTGACAACTAACATGGTAAACACTGAAGTACAGAACAGAGATGCCTTCAGTCCCAACAACTATTGCAAAAATGCAATATGCAAAATCAGATGCAAAATAAGAAACCCTGGCCCTTGGTGTTCACTGGTGTCCTTGCAAACAGAGGCACTGATTACCATCCTGTATATTTTTTCTAAGTTCTAAAGAGCAGTCAGGCTTGTTTTACATTGATCAAATAACTTGTTTTTACATTGATCAAAGTGCCAAGTTTCCAAAATAACAATTTATAAGAGGAATCTGGATCATATGCTTACTAAAAGACTAGGTTTGTCTTTGAAAGCAAAGACCATTAACAGAGGAGACTTACTTCTCAGTTCTCAAGTGAATCAGCATTCATCAATAATTCTTGTGTGTAGCTTCCTTTGCCCTGTTCAGCCTCAGCCAGATGTAGAGACAATTTCTTTCCAGACATCCCACAAACACTGATGCTGAGGTGACACTCTCCTTTACTAACACAGCAGGCCAAATTGAGTGGCTAAGAAAGAGGCCTTTATTTTATCTCTAAGGAATTCACTGGCAACAAGTCATGTGAGAGGCAGATACATAACATGTGGTTAAAGATGATGAGTTAGTTTATCTTACAGGATAAACTCTAGGGTTTGTAAATTAACAGCTTGGCCATGGATTGCCTTTCCCAAGCTACAAACACCTGACAGCTTAAGTTCCAATCATGAAATTACAAATATGATAGCAAACAACAAATGCTGTCAACTACATGACTTGCCATATAGCACCAAGACAATGACAACAACAGTAATTAATGCACACAGTTACCTTTATCCCAGCAATTCTAGAAGGTCTTTGGAAACTTCAGACATCATTTTATGGCAACCACGTTCAGCAAAACCAGCAAGAATGAACAAGCGCAACCGGCTATTCTTACCCTCTGCAAAACAACTTTTCAACCATAAGAAGTAGGTCTAAAGCCCTGGCTTAAGGCAGGAAAAGCTTAATGACAGCCTTTCAGGTGCTGAGTGTATAAAAATTTCTCACCTAGTTTCCTCTTGAGTAAAATAACTGGTCATGCTGTTGTCCAGTACTCACACTTTCTCTAGTTAACTGAAATATTCTAAACCTCCCCAAAGTAAAAATTTCCATTTGTCTTTGCAATATTTATTTAAGAACATATTTTAATAACTTCAAAGTGTTGAACCAAATTTGATTACCAACTCTTTGTTTTCATCTGCTGCTTTTTCTTCACTAAAGCCAATGCAAAATTTTCGCGCAGAGAAAAAGACCTTTCTGTAATTTATTATTAAAATCTAAACCTAACATATATAAAAAACAAGACATAACAATCTTACCCTGATTAACTCTCCAAATTTACCAAAACTTTTTAAGTCAAAACCAGGTTCTCCATATGCCAGCCTCTAAATTACTTGACAGACAGATAGTTGAGTGTAAAAGCAGAATCAGTCATACCAATATGGTAAGAAGACTGAACAAGATCTAGGTTATTTCCTGTTATAGCAGTTCACTTACCCTATAGTAGTCTGTGCTGTATACATCTCTAGACATCCCAAAATCCCCAATCTTCACCAGTAGGTTTTCACCAACCAGACAATTCCGGGTAGCAAGATCCCGATGCACGAAGTGCTGTGATGCCAGGTAAACCATACCAGATGCAATCTGCTGGGCAATGTGAAGCATCTGGGATTGGGTCAGCTCAGCAGGACGGTTGCCTTCTGCCATCAGTCCTGCATCTGGTCCATGCGCCCTGCACCAAAACACAAGCAGATAAACTGACAGGCCACTTGTAACTTGGAGAGGTGAAGGACATTAGTGAGTTTAAATCCACACAATGCAGTCAAAAGGGCCACAAATTCCTTGGTGAAATAGAGAAAAAATTGTATCTTGGCTTTTTTCATTTGCTATTTCCTTCATTGTGGGAAAGATAGGTGGTGTGAAGAGCCTTACACAATAGGATATGTATTACTCAACGAAATAAGGCACATGTGTTCACAATAATACGCATCTGTCAGAAAACACCACCTTTCTCCTGTTCCAATCTAGCAATCCAGAGAAAGGCTGACAAAAACACCTGTTTGGTAACACTATAAGTGTGAAAGACAATTGAGGGAAAGGCAATGAAGTGGCATGCATAGCATCACCTTTCCTATGACTGGCATGCCTTGATTTCTAGAGGGAGACAGGACATTGACCCCTTCCATCCTTTCTTTAAGAAGAAAAAGCTCACTTCCTTCTGAGAAACAAGGGCAATGATCTTAGATTTATACTTCTAGTTTCCTATCCAAATGCACAGCAGGAAAGAATTTTTGCTTATTTCGTCACCAAGGGTGAGTCCTATCTGAGATGGGAATTCTTGAGGATAGGATGAGGATACAAAACACACACTATTTGAAACACCAAAAAACCAGCTTCAGAAATACAAGGTAGCAAGTCTCTAAGATGCAGCAATCAACTGATTAAGGAGAATACTTCTATGCACTCCAGCAAAACCAGAGAAGTTTTGCATTAGAAAGGCCCAGTGAAGTACTGGGACACATGTTAGCTCTGGTATGCATGTACATTCCAGTATCTTGAAGATTCTATATGCACAACATTTTACAGTAAGAATTACTAGCTAATCCTTATCCAATTAGCAGGATCATCTGGCAATCATTCTTCATTTGATACAGCTTATAATATTCTGAATATCCTTTCCCTTTCATTCAATTTTCCTGTGTTTTCAGAAGCCTTTTTTATTCCTTTTCTGAAGACTATTCTTTCTAATAGACCACCTCTCTTTTTCTCTCATCAACTTTTGCTTTTGAAAAATGCTCTAGAACTGATTTTTATTTCCTCTCAAAGCCCTTCCTTCCTTTAAAGGGGAGTTTCAGAGAATTGCCTTCCTAATCAACAGAGGTGAGGCCTTAATTTATCTCTAGGGGAAGGGTGCAGGAGTTTGGAAAAGAGTTGCAAATTAATTAAATCTGTGAGATCAGTTCTGACACTACCTATTAGAAACACGATATTAAAATTGCCCCAAGGGAAGAATTTCATGAGAAAAGTGACAGAAAAGAAAATGGAGGGTGTGTAGCACTGCTGGGACTGCATCTGGTACCAGGCAAAGCCAGCTCTCTGCCACAGGGCATGTACATGCAGCCATTCACCTGGTCTGGTTGGTAGAGGGGAATAAATGGGAGGATAAGAAATCTCCAACTAAAACTCACAGGCAAATTCCTAGTGAAACACATTGTACCTTTATCATGCATGGATTTTTTAATAACTGTTCCCAGACATGAGACTCAGTAGCTAAATTAGAGAACTCATCACATTTTGCTAGCCTTCATGAGAACATGGTCTGTATCTAATGAAACTTTTAGATTATTCCTAATGCTCCGTCCACCTTGCTTGTTCTCTTGGTGCTGGTCATAAATGAGGTGATCCTCAGTGTCTACATCAGCCAGGAACATTGACAGAGATATTCTCTGCAGCAACAACAGACTCCACCAGTCAGAACAAGCACTGGGCAGGCATGACTTTGAGGCTTTAGTCCTAGACCTAAACAGCCTTTGGCTGCATGCAGACAGCCAGGCTCATTTGGGTTAAACTTTTGGATCAATTTTTCCCCAACAGCCTTTGGCGGCGCTGCAGGGTAAGAAATACAGGCTCTTATAGCCCGCTTTGCTACAAACCTGTGGTCTGCAGCACAAGCTGCAGCAAATATGAGAGGAAAGACAAACTGGAGCCGAGGTTTAACAGCTTGTCCCAGCATAATCATTTTATGTAGGAAATATACTGTCTGCTGAACTACTTTTCTGTACAATAATTCAAAATCAGAGTTAAAAGGTAAAAAAAGGCCAATCAAAAAGAATCAAAGCTTAAGTATTTCTTATGAAATAAGAAATTATTTCTCATCAGCTGAGAATCTGGCTTCTTCTAATGGAAATTCAATGTTCTGAAAACATGCTAGAATGGCATCTAGGGAAACTGCAGTTTTTCCAAACTTCTGATTCACAGCAGAAGACCAATCAGGCCAATGTAAATGCCCTGAATTCTTAAATATATTTAAATTCTCTGCCAGAAAGACAATCAGTCTGGGAAAAGTAGTAGTCTGCATCCCCAGTTCAGACCCCAGTCTCCAGGCCAAACTTGTCAGCCCTGCCAATAAGGGAGCATGCTAATTGATGTCACTGGTTTTTATGATGTTCCTATTTGTTCAACAGTGATCAGAAAGACAGCAAACTCGTTTCACATAGGCTACCGAAAGTGCATTTATGGTGACTAGTAATCACTAGTCATTTCAATCAGGGACATCAGGTTTGATTTACAGCTTTGTTACAGATATCTTTCCAAAGTGGTGGTAACTCCTAGTTATCTTCAGCAGGAGAGATCTCTGTATGTTGAAAGGTCTTCATGATATACTTTGATGAAAATTACATAGAAGGTGCTGAAACAACAGTCCCTTATATTTTTAATATAGTAGCAAAAGCTATGCCTTAACTGCTTATTTTTATGTTAATGAGTGCAGGCTAGCAGAAAAGGCATATATATGAAGCCTCTGTTCACAACTTCCTGGTTCATAAGTTACCTATTATTGTGAATCTTAGGTATCATCTATTTATTTATGACTGCTTTACTGTCAAATTTCAGTTTCTGATGCACATTCCTGAACAGTTTTATGAAATAAAGCCCTAATCCAAACCCCAAGACGCAGCATTTTCCAATTCACAGAAGCTTCCATGGCTCACATTTTTTTTGCTGTAGACTTATGGTAGTCTTTCCAAAACACTGAAAAGAAGGAAGAGAAAAGGGTTTAGACCTCAAAAGCTCTTAGACGCCTACAGATAGCGATAGGTGTTGAGTGGGATCTTCCAAGTGCTATCAGAAAGCCTGCAAGAAAATAATTCCTACTGTAGGATTTATAACAAAATATTTCAGAATACACTGAAATATATTGGAAACAATATTTCTTTGGTTCACATTTGTTTGGTAAAAACTATAAGGCTTTACTTAATGGTACTTCCAAAAAGGCAAAGAGACAGAGCCCCACATCCCAGTACAGAAGACGAGAGTCACACAATTTGTACTCCTAGATGTCAGTATTTGCCAGTGGTAGTAGTTAATTTGACATTAAGTACCAGTAACACCTACCTTCTCTGCCCACTTTTGGCTCAGCAGCACAATATATGTTCATGGGTTTACCTGAGGAATTTGTTAAGATCTCCATGCTTCATATATTCAAAGACCATGATGAGCGGATCACCCTCCACACAGACGCCATAGAACTTGACAATGTGCTCATGCTGCAGGTTAGTGAGCAGCTCTGCCTCACGGTGGAAGTCCTTGCGGGCATTGTCGCTGGCATCCTTCAGTGTCTGGTGGAGAAAATAAAAATGTAAAGGACAGATGTTCACAGAAGGTAGGGAACATGTAAGACAGCATTGTAAGGGCAAGACAAGGACATTCTACTGCACAGAGGATGAAGTAAGTATTTTCTTAATAACTCTTTTAGAAATGTAGATGTGATCCTTAAGTGCAATTAAAAAATGGCAGTACAGTTTTCATTCCTCTGCCACATGTTATCCTAAACAACATTTTTTCTTGTAAGATGATGTAGGAATACTCATGCTCTTGCTGTGGCAAGTGTTTTCCAAACACAGAGCAAATAAAATGATCTCATCCAAAAATATACTCATATACAGCTGGTTTGTATGTTTTAGCATTTAACTTATAGAACCCCTAGTATCCTGTTTGCATTTATCTTTCTTGTTAGTTCCTTAAAATACAACTCTGCTTGCTTAAAATAATTGGTGGTAACATAGATGCATTCTTTATGTATTATTAACGTTGCTGTTGCTGATGTTAGTCCCTGTGGTGTGCTACACATTAGGTAGATTTACAAAAGCTTATGTCCCTGGATCAGAACTTACAACCTGAGCCAGAAACTCCTTTGAAGTTCTGTAAATCTATTCACATGCCTAAAATTAGGCATAAGTAACTGCAGGATCACTCTTGAAGTGATAGGCAGAGAGGAAGGCAGATGCAGAATTCTGATGCCAGATCAGAATTCTGGAGTGTCACTTTTTCTTACCCCTTTTTATTTATATAGTTCTAAATTCTGGCACATTTTAATTTTGAAAGAAATATATCAACACTGGATCAAATAGGAGGCTTAAATGTTGTATAATGAAATAATACTAATTAAACTGCCAAATACAGGCTGTTTCAGATTTCTTCTCAAGAACTACAGTTCATGAACAGGGCAACACTTTCATGCACCAAAAAAAAAGCAAGTTCTGACACCAGTTACATGAGGAATGATTATAATTGGCAATAAACCACTAATAGACTCTATATTCAAGTGGTATGGTGGTTGCACTATAATAGTTCAAACAATATTTTTAAAACTGCAAAGGAAAGATGGCAAGTCACCAATGTTCACAAATTATTCTTCACAGAAACTGCTGTCTAGGCTCTCTACATCTGGATTTTAACAACACCTAGGCTTAATACTATAGAAGACAAGACACAAAAGTAGTTGCAAAGTTTTAGCTAAAGATGCTTTTTCCTGGCCATCTAGTCACTTTATTTTCCATCCTGAATTAATATACAGAGCATGGGATCAACCACATTCATCAGAAGAGACACAGAACAAACTGATACTGTGCAATCATTGTACCAACAAACTGAATTTTTAGCTACAATAGTCATGGTTTGTTCAAAATTTTTGTTCCCTAGGGACAATTCTGCCCATTTTTTTAATTTTATATGTATGCATGTGGAACATACGAACTAGTAGATGACTGTCATTAAAAAAGACTTGCTTTACTTGTGAAACCGCAACCCCAGGTCTTGAAAAATGAAAAGCTACCACAACAAGATTCAGATGGGGGAACAAAGAGCAGGGCAGATTAGATAGCTGTCTTTCAAGTTCATGGGCTTTTCCCTGTGGATTTCAGGCTCTGTGGATTCTAGAGGCGAGAGAAATCACTTATGCCACAGCTGTCTCTTCCCTGAAGGATGGACTTACGAATCTTAAATGCCTTCAGGCCCAGAATCCTTCTTCCGTAAGTTTTACCAATAATGATGCAACAAGGATATTGCATTGTCAAGGCTTCACTAGGCACGATATGTCAGTATACACAGCTATGTCATGTGTATCAAATTTGCTGCCCACTATGGTCTACACACAATCACGTCTGAACTGAGTGAAGACATTTCCAAGCTCTGGGATGCGGCTTTAACATGATACAGGCACCAACCCACAGTCCAGTCTACATTATATGTAATGAAACCACGGGGAATAATTCTGTTGTCACTTGAGTTTCCTCTGGTAGTTTAACGTATAAAGTGATTGGACTGTAATTCCTCTCAACAGAATTAGAAAAACAATTAATATAAAACCAATTTTTAAATAATAGCAACCTGGAAAAAAACTGACAGGGAAAAACAGAGGCTGATCCTCTTTCCAGTGGGCTCTTTCCCTGCAAGGACAGTAAAAATGCTGATAGCTCTGCCCTGTGAGGATGGCATATTGCATATTTGAGAGGACGCTTTTTATCTCACAGAAACTGCAAAATTATCATATGACAGAGCAGTTGCCATGGCAATTCTGCATTTTCTGTCAAACAGCAAAATGCAGAAAGGTCTAAAATTCAGGTAAAACTCATGCAGCGTTTCACCAAGGGGTGACTTGAATTTTTATCACCCACCATTGCAAAATCTCCTTTTTGTTATTTCATGCAGTGCACAGAATAGACGCAATGCATGAGAAAGAGCCGGCACACTCAGGCAAAGAGGAGACTGGAAGGTGAAAAAAATTATAAGTATGTAAAATTTACATAAAAATGACACTGACTAATGCATTTAACTTGATCTCAGCACAAGAGAAAAAATAAAACCAAAATAAAACCGTAAGTGCACTAAGAGAGAAAAAGACATATTAATTACTATTATCATTACTGACAACTATGCCAAAGCTCTGCATACAAAGCGCTCTCACCAGTCGACAGGAGGTTTTCCCAAGTAGGATCTGAGATTCAACCACATGTACTTTCCAGCCACTCAAGCCAGCAATTAAGGAAGGACAGGCTTCCTTGGGCAACAGAGGGAGCTCCCAGCTCTTATAAAAGCTCCACATCTGCTGCGTTCATCATTGTGACAGTTGGACCACTACCCCTTGCTTAGTCTCTTCCATAGAGTCCTTGTCCATCTGGTCTGCGCAGACTTGTGCTCTGTAGTGAGTGTGAACTGCCAGCTCCTTACCCCATGCTGACACCACAAAGCTGCATTCATGGGCAAGTCAGAGTAAGAGGAGGAGGATGTGGTTGTCACCAACATCAGCAGGACTTGGTATTGAAACTCTTATGACATATGACCTTTCTACTGTTCCAGCCTTCCCCTATGAAATCATTGCCACTGCTCCCCAACACCATACAAAGCTGAGTGGTATGTGCCCTCAAGAAATGAAGGGGTGGTTTTCCACCTTCTTGGAAATGAAGATCCAAAGATTTGGAAACCTTTGGTTTTCCTATGCGGGTGCCATGGAAATGTTCTTGATCTCATGCACATAGCAGTCTGATAGCTGAGCTCTATCCTTGAGCAGAACAGGGTGAATCCCCTTCCAACCTCCCAAGGGAGCCAGAGGCAGCTGCTAACCTGTGCCTTGTCAGTCAGCCTCACTTCCAGCTCTGGACAGGTTAAACTAGTGCGAGATTATGCCTGGGGATCCAGTCCTATAAGGAGACAG
Source organism: Neopelma chrysocephalum (assembly GCF_003984885.1). Classification (NCBI taxonomy): domain Eukaryota; kingdom Metazoa; phylum Chordata; class Aves; order Passeriformes; family Pipridae; genus Neopelma; species Neopelma chrysocephalum. The sequence goes on along the minus strand of NW_020925579.1, from coordinate 2,176,759 downwards.
CACTGAGCCAGGCCCGAACAACCACAGTGGCACAGCAAAATGCCTCTCAAGGAAAGAGTAACTTTTCCTTCCTCCATCTTCTGTTCTCTAAAAGTGCCTGCAGCAAATAGTGTGCTGAAATGATGTGGTAATTCACATGGGGGAAAGCTAGTACAATGCCCACGCTCACAGGGTTTGTCTTATGGCAAGCATTTCTAAACACTCCATACTGCCCTCAAAAGACTAAACTAATCAAAACTAATTTAAACAAATTGTCTTTCTCCTCTCCCAAGGAGCAAAAGCTCAAGCTCTTTGTGTTGTTTATGCTAAGCCTGATTTTTTTTATCTTCCCAGAGTTTTCTGGGCCTCTTAGCTCCTAAATAATTTGCTGCAGCAATGTCAGCATTTTGGATACCAGCTGACTGAAAAGAAGAAGCAAACATGTTGAGTTATAAGAAGGGATGCTCAGAGCCAGGCATGAACCTTACAGTTGTCCAGCAACTGGCAGGCACAGGCAGCCACCAGGGACCACCAGCATCCTGATGCACATTGTGCAGGTGAGACTGTGCCTCCTTGCTGCTGAAATCCCCTTGGCACTAGCTCTTACTCCTCACCAAGTACATATTCCACTGGTCTCACCAAATCTATGTCATGGTGATGAATATGTTCTGGTTTTGCCCATGGGCTAAAGCTCTCTAAAGCCCTTGCTGTGTGTCAGGAGGAGCTGCCCACTGCTGCTGGCATCAAAATCTGCTCCTCTAAGACTAAAACTAAGACACTGCCAAACCCTGTGCTCAGCAGTGGGGTCCAAACACAGTCCTCCGGATAGTTGTCTGCATTCCAGTTAGGTCCCATCCCTTGACCTCCACTGTGACTGAAGGATACTTGTGATCTATGTTGGTACCACAGGAAAAGAGAGAAGTGTTAGGCAATTAACCCCTCTTACATAACGATCAATCCAGTGGCTCAGTTCACCAAAAAATTTGCTCTTTGACAGCAGCCAGAGTCACATCTTTAAGAGCCAATGGCAGAAACATAAAATGGGCATAACCTGCCCCCAGAGATAATTCTTCTCACAGCTGCCTGCAAGATGTTTATTAAGGACACTACAAAGAGTGGATTTGGCAAAAAAAAAAAAAAGAAAAAAAAAAGAAGAAGGTATGGCAACTTGTCCAGAAAACTGACACATTTCTCATCTAAATCCATGGAGACATCTCTACCTTTAAAGGCTGAATGCTCTTCCTTTTGAACTATGCAGAGAGGAAGTGCAGTGCAGCATTGAATAGCAGAAGTGCTAGGCTCCATTCGGTCAGGACTTTGAGACGGAGCAAGTGAATAGAAGTATTTTTATTTTGCTATCAAGGAGTTCCCTAAAGTGATAGAGGAAACGCAATTTCTACTGTAGCTTCACCAAAATACAACAGAAAATTCATTCAGATCTAGTTTTGTCATCTCTTATCTCTTGCTTTCTCCTTTCTATGTTATATCCCTTCAGGGTTTAATTTTTTCTCACGAGTCAACATGACCGAACAACTTCCAAGTATCATAAAGACTGTAACCTTGGCAAACCCAAAAATGTGTTATTTTTGATAGAGCACTCTACAGGTCTATCCTCCTTTCTTGTTCTCTCACTGTCAGGTCCAAAACTCTACTTCTTGTTACCAAACTCAAAAATATGATCTACTCTGTTTCTTTTACTGTATGATTTCATCCATGTACACATGGTTGCCTAACTGCGACTGGTCAGATAAAATTATTTTCTGATCCCTAGGCACAGCCCAAATTCCAAACATCTATTCCACCTGCATTTCATGAGATACTTCAAATGCTGGACACCTTGTTCAGTTTTTGGCAGAACACTACAGATGGAGATAAGAGATTGTTTCCAGGGAAGCTTTGCAAATTTTGAGAGAGCAGTTTCACCCATATTGTTTTCTAGCTACATCCTGAGCTGAGATCAACAGCCAACCTGAGCTCTTGAATTTTAGGAGGATGAAAAGACTTGGTGCAGTGAAGCAGGCTTGGTCTCCAAGCTCTGAGATCAATCTGGAAATCTTTTTAATCCTTGGTAGATTCCCAACATAGCAGGTGCTCTTTGCCTTTTAGGAGAATCAGACAAATCTCTTTTTTCCCCCCTCAGAAATGTAAAAGTCGTCTGTATACTTGAAACTCGAAACATGTTTTCATACACTGTCCTCATCCTTTGGACTTTATTTTGGGATCACTGATTGGAGCTGTATATAATCAAGAATCACTCCTCCAGGTCTGACATATGATGACTTTTGGATTTCCATACTGCCAGTGTTTAACAGTACATGACAATACTATTCACAAGTTTGTTTTAATATTCCTGGCAGCTATATTAATGACAATTACCCTCAGATAATTTCAGTTGCTGACTTGAAGAATGTCATTGTCCTGAAAAAGAAAGGCGTTCTTTGCCTAGAAATTATACACATAACCTATTCACTTAGCTAGTAATAGATTACTTTTTTAGACATGTAACACATATGTCACTTATATTTTTAATGACCTAGACATTATTTTTCACTAATTGTACTCTAGATAGACCATAAAAGATTTTGTCCCCTTGTGACACAATCTGTTTTCCTCCTTTTTCTTATGAGATTCAGGTCTCATTTTATAATCCACAACAAGATCAAATACCGCATTCTCTTAACATTCAATTAGCATTGTGAACTCTTCCACATATATCAGAGCAGTTACACTGTATTATGGAATAGGCAAAGATGATAAATTACAAATAAAATAGCATCAGTTGCAACCATGAATTAGTAATGGAAACCCTAGATTCTTTTACCTTCACTGCCACCAAGATCTTGCTCTGCTCAGGACACAGGTTATAGCATTCTGCCAGAAACACTTTCCCAAAGGCTCCTTCTCCCAGTTCTCTTTTGAGAACAATATTGTGGCGCTTGATGTGATGCACAACTGTGAAAAGAAGACAAAATGGAGGTCAGAAAGGAGTGGCAAGGCCAGGATGGGACAGAGTCCGTGCTTGCAGCCACATGGAGACAAGCTTGCCTGTAAAGTAGGATGCGTACTGTGGAAAGAATCAAAGTCCCCATGTGCCATTTATTAGTGCTTTGTGCAAAAAGACTGAGCTTATATATTTATAGTTGGAGAGTAGCACATTTGCTGGATAAGAAGACATGGAATTCAGAGTCAGCTGGGAAAAGGCCAGTTATCATCATGATAGGAGGATTGCTGCAGAGCAACACATAGGAGCCAATGCTGCTTTTTTAAAAACATTAAGAAAATTAATTAGAAAATAAAGCAAACCTTTCTCACACCTCTTCTAATTTTATGCCTTTAACAATAAGAGAACTCTTGTCCAAAGCCAAAAAGTTTTAAAATTAAGCTAATCCAAGAAAACCAAATGTGCCCTCTTTTAACTAAATGCAAATTAATACTCTGGTTTACTTACCACTTGTTCAACTGCTTTCCTTCTCAGTGCTATATATAGTTACAATAACATAAATTTTATTCTCGCAAACATGATCTACAGTATTACTCTGAAGTAAAAGAAAAGATGGACAAATGTTTTAGTCCACACAGTGGACAGAAACTTCATTGAAGTCCTTGAGCTTTTCAACTTATTTTACATTCTCCTTTCAGCAAAAGCTTCCATTAAAACCTTTAATATTTAAGAGACTCTACTAAATTTTGTACAATACATTATCAGTTTGCAATGTGCAAGCTTAGTAAAGCAGCTGTAAGGGCAGTTTAGCTGCCAATTGGATGGACAGCTTGTGTTGCTGAATCTGTACAACACAGACAGAATCCATTGATGAATTTAACCTCAGTGCACTTAGCTGCCTTTGCAAACACTGAAATTAACCCCTGCCTGGAAAAGGCCCATTTGCAACTTAAATCCTAGACACAGTGAATTAAATCGGGGCGCACAGGCATCAAGCTGGCTTCCGCTAGGGTTTGAATCTTACCTTGGCTGCTTAACTGCAGAACTGAACCCTGCCAATAATTTAGGATCTATGCAGATGCAGACCAACTGCTGTTGCCATATTTGGCCACAAATCTGTTCCAGAGTGGGTGATCACCTATGCAAAAAATACCTTGCCTCCATGACTAAAAGATGGAAAATGGAGTGCTGATGGTAACAACAGTGGGGAGAAATGGCACAGCCTATCCCCATTCCTATCACCAGCATTTGCAAAAAAGGACCACAGCCTACAAGAGAAAAATATGTGCGTCCCACACCCTAAGCCTACAGAAACATAAAACCAGTGCACTGCATATAAATACACTTTGTATTTATATGCTAGCACACAAGGGGAACCTGGTGCTGGAGCAAGGTCGGAAAGTGAGAAATCCATTAGAAGTCTGCTAGGTGGGCAGCATACCCAGGGAGCAGATCTCCACCAGACCAAGCTGGCACCTGCCAGAAACCTCCCATCAGTGTGCAAGCAGGCCCTCCATTGCCTGTGCATAGCATGAGGAAAGCTGGATTCTCCCTGCAGCACACCAGGCTCACCAGGGCTCGCTGCAGTCCCCGCAGCTGGTGGCTGCAGGGCGGAGCACTGCCAGTCTCCTCCTCCAATCCCAAGTCTTCCGGAAGAGGGCATATGTCTCATTAATAGCCAGGTAGACATCAAATAAGACTTCACGATACCTACGTTTTTCACTTTTGTCAAACTCTGGTCTAGCATAAGCTTAAGTTTTGTTGTGGAGATGCATTTATATGGGTACACTTTGTTTGGCCAGCTACCCTAGCAGCTCCTCTGCAGTCATCAGGAATTGTTTTCTATGTTCACTCCCTCCTCAGTACTGGCTTTGCAAGTAAAGCCGAAAATGCAGTCAGCACAAGATAGGTCTGAACCAAAACACACTTTTTTCCCCCACAGACAGAAGTTAACCAGTATCTGTTGCCTTTACTAACACTGGTCACAACACAGACCAGCAGAGGCAGAACTGCTGCCCTGGCATGCCACTTGAGCTCTGGAGTGTGGCATACCTTGTGACCTGTGCTTTAAAAATAATTGCTACTAAATGAGGGCTAGTTCCTATCCCCTGAAAAACTTGTCATCCAACCCTGCCTCTTGGTGAATTCTCTTACCCTCTGCTTTACCAGTACTGCCAGAAGAATGCCTCTCTTCCTTTCCCAGAAAGAAAAGTTCAGTTCCATGTTACCAGTATTACCATCTTAAAAAGTACACAAATGCTAGAGAAGGGAATGGGGCTGAGAACCTGTCCTACTGGCATCAGTAGGAAAATTCCAGTAAAGGCAGTTTTTCACTTGGTTCTCTCCACAGCTGCCAAAGACTCAGTGATGAACTGAGTCTGAATTTTGTGTGGGTCCTCTCCATTTTGAGCCCATCCTATCCAAGTGTTGGCCCTAGCAGTACAAAGGGGGGTTTTGTAAAGCTCCTGGAGGACTTCACAAACAATAGAGTAAAAATAAATAAAAAACATATCAAATACTTCTCTGCAGTACACTTACATATAAGCCAAGCATTTGACTGAACAATCCCTCCCGTAAACCACTGTCAAAACTGAGACACAGAAAGGTGCAGAAGAGGTCTGCACAGAATGCATTTTAACTTGTTATGCTCTATCCACTCCTGTAACGTTTTTGAGCTGCATTGTGTAACTAAACAAATAAAAAATGACAGTAAATATGACTAAATGGGCAGAAATTAAATGTAAGAACAATGTAAGTAAATCAAACACATAAGATGTGATGGGTATATGAGCTAAGGAAAAAATCCATTTAGCAAACTCAGGGCCCCAGCCATAATGACACCATCTTCAGTAGGAGGATATTGCAGCAGCAGATGCACTGGAAAATTCAGGTCAAAATCTGATTTCAGTGAGTATCAGGATAAAGCAAATTCTCTCTGCCGAAATTCAAGAGATTATCCTGGATTTACACTGAAGAAACAAAGCAGAATTTGGCCAAAGAGGTGGAATAAACAAAGAAGTCATCTCACAACATTGTCTCATAGGCAAACACAGACAAACATTCAAATGGCAGCTATATATTTTTCTCCTTTTGATTCTAAATGGAAATTGCACTTGACCTGCTATTTGTACTTTTAAGAGCACATCATCTCTGGTTTAAAATCTTGACTGATTACTGCAAAAAATATGTTCCGTTAAGCTAAAAGCTGAGTTGAAACACTTCAGAGAGAAATGAAATATAGAATATGAAGCAAGACAACAAATTAAAGAAGGGTAAATGCTGAAAAGAGGCTGTGGTGTTAAATAATAACCACACAGCTGTACCTTTAGAAGCAGGCAGCTCCCATGGATGACTGCAGGGAATCAGAAGGCAATGGGGAGCATACCACAGAAAAAGTCTCTCTTCTCATTTCAAGGTCGCAGAGACACCCCACCAACAGAGTTGGACTTCTAGGTACTTCGCTCACTAGCAAACATCATGTCACACTGGAGATGATGCATCAGCCTCATCCTGCAAAACTTATCTGCAGGCACAAGACTGCACTCCCCAGGTAACCTACCTTTGATAATGAGGCTGAACAGAGAGGGTCACACCACATTCTGGAATGGGTCCCAGCAGAACAGGCAACTCAGGATCACCTCACCACATTGAAATCACTGAGTTGGATGTGACTGAATCCAGCCATGGACGACAGGACACTTAGCATATAAATTATTAAAAACTTTCTGCCCGTAATTTAAAAATTCAATGTGACAGAGTAAAAGTTTTTCCCCTTGGTCACAAACAATAGGTCTTAACATTTTACCCCCATATGTGACCATTATACCACCCAAGCTGACCTTCTACACTGCACAGAGCATAGTACTGAGCTAAATGACTTGTGCTTAGCAGGACTGCCTCCAGAAAGTGACTGTGCCAGTATTGATTTGAAAGTCTGAACTATCCACTTGTTTTAATGTGTAATCATTTTCATTGCTAATAAAAATGCATGCCTTTTTCTTTGTCTCTTAATCATTAACTTATCTGGCTTGCACCTCCCTTGGGCTCCCTTGGGCTCCAGGAGACTTTCTCTGATAGTTTAGCAGCCTTTTAAGATGTGGTCTTTAACACACATAATCAACACTCTTCTTACTCTTCTTGGAGAGGCAAAGAGACAGAAGTCCCTCCTCCCAGGAAAACATCCTCTCCAATTGTTTTCATGACTTTTCTCTGGAATATTTTCAACAACCTTTTAAAATAAGTTGTTTCCAGTTGTTTTTCCTAACTGGAAGGCACATTCTTTAATCACTCTCGACAAGGTTGTGATAAAAACATAAAATCAGCTCCCTGTATCTCTGTACATCCATATATTATGCCAGTCCTTTTAAGGCTAGGTTTCCTACACACTTATGTGGTATGCATGACAGTGTCTCATCTAGAACACCTCACCCAATTACAACACCACAAGTGCTGTAAGTCTCAAATGTGTTCCCATATGCCTCATGAGAAGAGCAGAGGAGATTTAGGGGGAGGCTGAAACACAGCCTCACTGCTTGACAGACACTAAGAGCCACAGCAGACAGGCTCCATCATCACCGCTCATTGAACTACCAACACTAGAAAATCCTGTTGTGTTGCATGCCCACTTAAATAATTTCCTGAGTCTGCTTTTGAGAATACTGTTCAAAATTTTGCTAGCAGTATACATGTGGAACAGTCCTGATGAAATTTGTTGTGCCAGGACTCTGAGAAGAGAATGAAGATCTTCAAGATGCCAAGCAAACAGGCAGGGTAATATTATAAACATACTCACAGGTGCATAAGAAAAAAGCAGTCATAGAAAAGACTCAGCTTGTGATGTGACATGAGGTGCCATAGAAAGACATTTTGCAAGTTTCTTAATTTCTTTTCCCACTATTTCTATTTCAATTGTGAAGACTCAAATATTTCTAAGATCTTGCTAGAAAAAACAGGTGTAAATGGCCAAGTGATTGTTCAGGTAGTATTCCAAATTTGTACAGCATTTCTCATCCACATAAAAGGAGGGGTGGAATTTCTGATGGAATCCCATAGCAGAAGAATACAAAATCACTGTGAAGAGCAGAGAGCAAGTCTAGACTGATGGCCATCTGGTAATGCAATAGCAGCAGCTCTACAGTTTCTACAAGCTATTGCCAGAACAGAAATTTTGGCATGTTGAAGTATCTACTCTCTAACATGGCAATAAAAGCCAATAACAACGCCTTTTTTTCTTTTGGTAACCTTTTATAACCTTTTAACTTGTCAGCCTTGCCTGGATCCAGAAGTAGGCCAGCTCAGTTACATATTTCTGATTATTTGAAGTATTTACCACATACAACATTCATTATTTATTATTCTGTATATATTTTTGCGTAGTGCTATTGTTGTTTAATTTTTACCATATAGCAACAACAAATGCTCATGCAAGACTGGTGCCCAGATGTTGTAGGTACAAACAAATAAACAGCATGTTTACATGTGCTCCCCAGGTACTCTACTCTAAATGAAAGGTCCTGGTACAGGCTATAGAAATCTGAGTATGGAGGATCCAGAATGAGGCCAGAAAGGCACTTGGGCCTTGTCACATTACCTGTGCAAATACAGCTTCTGAAGCATTTTGATTTTTGTTTCTTTGAAAAAAACCCCCAGTTTAATTCAGCAGTTGTAAAAGAGTTATCCTTGAGTGGCCATCAGTGATTTGTCAGGTTTTTCATAGGCATCAGAGTCTAAGTGGACCTTAAGGAGGTCCTTTGACCTTAATGGTCAAATTGAATAGGAAGTGATCTTCCAGGAAGAACTGAAGGCATTTATGCAAGACAAACCACTGATTATCACAGGAATGTCATAATTCCCAGGCACTTACTTCCTACTTGCCTGGAGATACATCTGATGAAAAATCAAATAAATCTGTGATTGCTGCAGCTTAACCTTTCAGTTGCTTCTTTTACAACTTAAATCCTCACAGGATCTATACTTTAAACCCCAGATTTTCTATCTTTATGGGTTAGAATTAGGCTTCCTTATGTAACACAGTGCTGCAGGTCTTTGAAAGATGCCCATCCCTCTCCCAACTGCCCACAGCAGCAGGGGCACCATAGCTCTTACCCATTGTAGACTCATTTTGCTATAGCTTGCAGAGCGCTTCTCACTTGGCTGAAACTCAAGTGTTTGCTGTCTTTTGGGGTTAATAATTGATTTCTGGTGAGGCCTTTGATTTTACTCTTATTTTACTGTAATTGATTTGGTTTATTTGGCCAACGTTCTCTCTGCTTGGCTATGGTCTTATGACCATACTTGGTTAGACCCTTACACACAAATGAACACTACTTAAGAATAAATTACAATAACAATGCTATCATTGTTTTAAATGCATGAGCCTTATGAGCTAAATTCACCCTTCAGGAAAAAAAAATAATTAATTGACAGTTTACCCATACATAAATTTGCCCTTGCATACTAAAACTAAGGTACACAAGGCCTTCAAGCCTTAGCAACCTAAAAATGATCTTTTACACTGGGATATATCAGAATAGCTGAAAGCTAGATTTGGCCCTCTATTTTCAGAATAAGTAGCAGGTATTAATCACCCTGCATTTCTCTTTCTGTGCTGCTTCCAGCCTCCTAAAAGCTTCTCAGCACAGTATGTTAAATCTGCTTTAAGCAGAAAACTGCATTTGAATTTTGGCAAAACACTGCCTTTGCAGATATGTATGCACTTAATTTGTAAATGCCAATCTCAATGCACTTCTTCCAAACGATTAATGATTGTACAACTTAAAGGCTATTGTGTGTGAGTTACTGTATAAAACCTCTGCTGGTATTATTTTACAGTGGCAAATCTGGTCCATCTTCCATGTTTAACTGGAGACTATGATCTCACCACCAACACCCTTCTCTTAGTTCAGATGATGAAGGGCATGATACTAACCTTTAGAGATCTTTGCTATAGAAACAGAAGTACTCTGCAAAGGATGGGGGAGTACCATGTAGCAAGTCTCATATAATAGACGCTTGCAGAGGGGGAAGGGCTAATAGAAATACTGTCTCCAAAATATTAACTCTTTTCTATCTCTGTTTTCAGAAATACAGATAGCCCAGTACAAGCATCCCAGGACACCAGTCTGAGAAGCAGGACCTGAAAGAAACTTACATTCAGAGACTGAGTCATATTCAAGCCTGGAGGAAGTGGGTATAAAGGTGAAATTCAAAGGAGATTGCTCCAGTTTTGATGTACTTTTGTCTGCTTTGCTTTTTCTCTTCTTATTTTAAAAGGAAAAGGAAATAATGTTGTACCTCAACATGAGGAAGGGTTTTACTGGTGGCCTTTCAAAAAGAAATATGAAAAGTAAATGGAGCTTTCAAGCCTGGGAAGGAATAAACCATATACTTGGCTCACAGTTCCAAATTCTATCCTCTTATATAAAACTTAAGCACATATCCAGTCTTTACCTTTTGCTGAACTATTTTACTGAAAGATAGCATAGCATCTGGTCAGCCATGTTAGATGGCAAGGTCAGCCCTGTTGCAGCTAATTATGCATAGAAAGAAAAGGGAACATTAGAGAAAATATCACAAGAACATGAAAGAACTCAGGTTTTTATAGATCACTTCTGAGCATATTATTTACCCTTTTCCTAATATTTTTTTTCCTTCTACAGTTCTATCAGGCTGCAGTACACTGTGTAGCTTTCTCTGAGGAAAGCTGAATCTTATGCATTTTTTATCTTATGGTTTGCTTTCTTTGGGCCAACTGAGGTAAACTCCTAAGCAGCAGGTTAAGTCTCTGCCCGCTTCCTTAACTGCATACAGTTATGGCTTTGCTACTACATGGTTATTTGCTCTTATGATTCTGTGTATACCACCTCCTTTCCTGGGTTTTGACCATAAGTGGCCTTTAAACACCGAGAAAAGTTTTAGGTTTGTCTATCTCTGAGGAGGACCCAAAAATGACACATAAAGGCATTGGACATTGCAAACAAGCAAAATATGAAACTTTCCTCACCCTTTGATTGGATCCCCGCATTATTCACTGAAAAACAAAATCACCAGGCAAAAGAGAAAACAAGTCTCAAGTCTTCCTATGCACTGAAAAGGAAAGAACCTCAGTTTGCCTTCTGTCTTCTGGGAACACAGAAGGGGTTAGCACTAACAATTATACTGTCCCACAGCCCCATGTGACAGGAGAGATGACCAAAACATTATAAAAGATGAACGAACCTGAAAAAGCGGCTACTCCCTTTTACAGACTTGCTCTCCTTCAGCATTTCAGCCTTCTTCCACAGTGAGGCACTTGTTCTGCTTTTGTTCCACTGACAGGCTGGCACACCTTTCTGCTAGGGCATGCCATATACAGAGACTTATGTCCCTATTGGGCATTTCCCCCTTGGCCTCTGCTACTGTTTCAGAATTCCAACATTATGATGTAATTGGCAGCATATGAGTGCAAGGGAACCCAGAAAATTCATCTTTACTCCTGGGCTGTGATAGATACCTCTACGGCAGCCACAATGCAGTCAAAAGATTATTACATTGTACTAGCTTCAAACAAAAGACCTGCAAGTTCTTACTTATAGGTCAACCAAATGAAGTCATGAAGGGTTTGCAAGACTGAACGTGGTGAGGCTTTTTCAGGATTAGATCCTCAAAAATTGCAAAGTAAAGATGGCTTTTCCTTTGTCTTGTTGCAAATGCACTGGGAAAAAAAAATCTTCCTCTGTTTCCACATTAACATAACACATGCTTAACTTTTCAAGCTTGAAAAAATCTGCTTACTACAGACCACACATTACCTCCTCTGCTGACCTGGTTCTTCCATCCTCCAAAGTACTAATACCATAAAGTGTACGTTTATACAACACAAATTATTCCACGTGTAAAGGTCATGAGGTTTCTACAGTCTGGGTGACTTCTCATAATTTTTCAAGGTCTGACAACTCCCCCAAATCCTAGTGAAGGATGCAAATGAGACTGTGCCATGCTCCTTGCACTGAGATTTGCTTATGCAAACAATGGTGCTCCTACTTGGAACTGCTATCTAAATTACACTAAACTATAGCCCAGCCAGATTTGAGAACACTTTAAATGCTTTTTTAATAGCAGCAAGATGAGTGCCTATTCTAATTGTCCTGATAGAAAAGCCAGCCTGCCTCATAATATGTAGAGAAAAGAAAAGCTGTGACTTGTCAATGGGAACAGGAGGACTTCACAGGTAATTTCTCTTGCAAAAGAAAGTAATGTATTTTCTCTTCTCCCGTCTTGGATTTGCATGTTATTTTCACATAACACGAAAGCTAACACATCTAGCTAACAGATCTAGCAGAGAATATGAGAAATCTCCTTCCACTCACTTGAGCTCTGGATTGTGTTATCTGTCAGCTGAAACTATGTTTCTCTACATTTCAGACAAATGAAGAGGAATATGCCTTCTTTGCTAAAACAAGTTTGGTGAGGAAGCAGAAGACTCTACTATGTATAGCCCTTTGCAACTGGTCTGCACGACGGAGCCCAGGGCCACTTGCCCTTTAGCAGACCAGAGCCAATGCCATGCCCTGTATGTCTCCATGGCTTCGGGCAGTGAGGCATCAGTCGCTCAATCTGCACGTAGCAGGTCTGTCAAATGGAGGTACGATTAAAGTAGCATCAGAGAGTCCCTTGGTTCCACCATGGACAACAAACCCATACACCTGTTTCTGGGCAAAGCTTCCTTCAGATATCTGTTTAAATAAAGGCTTTGTAAATTCTCAATAAATCCCCTCCCACATACCAATAAAACTTTATTTTAGAGAAAAAGAATGAACACAGATACATTAATCAAAAGTTAACTATACAGTATGTCAGCATCTAATGAAAAAGACCTGTACTCCTTTAGGATAACAACAGCTTCCCACAGGGTCCAGTGTGATAACTGTCAACCCCCCTGTACCAACAGTGACAAAACAACAACAAATGGTATCTTTTAAAGCTGTGACCCATGACGAAGTTTAGGACAAGTTCAGTCTCTGCCAATATGTTTTCACTACCTAAAAGCATCTCGGTTTTGACTTGATAATTACAGTCTGCTGAGCCAGGCAGCTGCCACTAAGGAACAGGAGCTGCCCAAATGAAGCAAAATGCATAGAAGTTTACTGCTGATTTATCACACAATAATGAACCCAGTTACAGCCTTTTGAGGCATAGAACTGAAAAACAAAAAGAGAGAGGGAAAAAAAAGAGGAAAGAGAGGAAGAAAGAGCTTTGAACATTTTGTTCCAGTCAGTTTCTAAGAATGAAGAAAACACCAGGCATGATTCAATCAAAGGATGCCCTCCTACAGTCCCACTGTTGCTGGAGAAGTGGCCACTGGGCAGATAACGAGACACGTATTTCTCAAAGCACACAGACCCAGTCTTTGCTGAGACATGAACTCTTGCTGATGGCAGCACATACACATACCAGGGCAAACAAGAAGAACGGCAGAAATGGCTGAATGAACTTTATTCAGAATCTGACATACAATGTCAGTATAATAAATGTGACCTAAAGAAGAGTATTACACCCATAAGCAGACTGAGTTGGCAGCTCTGACCAATTAGTACCAGTTAATTTTATGTTGATAGCTAGTACATATATATGATATTCTGTAAAAACTTAATAGCTGTCACCATAAAACATAGTTCTCTTTCTCCCCTTTTGTCCTCATATTTGGGAAGTACTTTCAGTTGAATCCTCTTTAGTACTTACTGTAGACCGAAATAAATGCAAATGTAATTCTGGCAGTCTCTGCAAGACACCAAAAATGCATGGAGCAGAAAAGTTCTTTTCTCACCTAACATCTCTATGACTATTGCTTTTAAAAATCAAAATTGTTTTGTTCCAACTACTGTACACCATGATATTTACAGCAACTGTAGTCTCCACAGAACTAAGATAGGCAAAATGTAGGGTTTTTCTCCCCTTCCTTCTGAAGTTCAAGTTCTCTCCCAGAGCAATAAATACCAACTGCCTACATAGTCATGTACTTGGGAAACATTTTGAGCAGCAGTAACCAACACAAACAGCTGCTACATTTGTTGAACTGAATGGCAGACTTCCTGCTGTGCTTATCAGTAACAGAAATATTAAAAATTGCCATAATTTTTATTGTTACCAATGGAACAGCTGGATTTTTGCCTCAAGTTGCTGAAACTGACAGTTGCAGCTAAGGAAATGGGTGTTGTCCTTTGATATGCACCCAGTCTGCACTTAGCTAAAACACAGAAATACACAAAACATTATTATTAACCCTACAGACAAGATGTTACCATGGTACATTAAAAGACCACTTTACAAGCAGTGTTTATTAATTACTGCGCCCTGCAAGACCACCACCAGCAGGAGGGCAAGTACAGACCTGCTTTTAGGAGAGACATGTCTGAAGTCTGTTGCGAAGCTGGAGGGATAATTTGCCTTTTGGTAGTCCAACATCCACAAAATGGCCCTCAAGCAGTTTCCAGGACTCTGTATTTCTAGCCTGTCCTTCTGGTCAGAATTTTAAATAGAAGAGGAAGGGTCAGAAACTGACAATTATTTATAAACAATGGCAATACTTGTTGGGTAGTCTTTCCAGTGTTTTCCCACATACAACTGTCAACTAACTTATAGGTTAGTGTGTTGTTTTCACCATTGCTTGTCACTTTTATTCTTCCCTTGTAATATTTTCTTCAGCAAGAGAACTGTAATTCAGCCACATGTTCCAAGAATATAACAGGATCTAACTGCAAAAATAACCAGTACTGATTTGCATTTTTCCTTACAGAGAAACTACACAGAGGCAACATTGTTTGCTTCTGAAACCTAGACACGCACACATAGATGAAAAGGTATTTGTCATCAGCGCTTTGGCAAACAATTCTTATGAGCTTCTGGCAAGTGAATCCCTTTCTGACTGTTTCCCCTACCTAGAAAATAAGGCTAGAAATGCATATCTAGATGTTTCATAATAGTGGTGAGGATTTTTTAAAATATTAATTACTTTCTATTTGAACAGTGTCACAAAACTATGAAGTGTAGAGTGACGTATTCGCCAAGGTTCTTATTTGGTATATTTTGAAAACAATGGCAAAACTCCTTGCTGCCATCACTTTCTTAATTTCAAATGCTCAAGTGGAAACTCCTCAGATATAGATTTGGCTTCAATAAATATTTCCTTGTAATTTTACAGATTCTGACCTCCTTAAAGTGTATTATAACACACTCAAAAAAAGAATATAGCGTTGTCTTGTATGTCATAAAAGTAATTCTCACTCACAAAATGTGAGCTGGGAAAGTGAGTGGAGTTCTTCTAGATTAACAGTCACAAAGAGAAAGCTGCTAAGAAAACAATTAAGAAACCCACAGCATGCCCTAATTTAAAACACAGACACACACAGAAAAAAGACTTGCCATGAACAAAAGAAAGCATGAGGTCTGCTGCTAGCTAAGTGCCCTCATTCTCTGGTTATTCCAGTCTGTATGTTGCTAGTATACAGTATTTTATGTACTATCCTGCACAAAAATAAACAGGCCCTCAGGGATTAACATACCACAACGAACACTCCAAAACTACTTGCAGTAGCTCCCTTTCCACACCTTCATAGACGTAAACAAATAAAGATTTCTGAACAGGAGCTACTGGAATCATTTGCCTTCATATTGTGGCAAGTAGGCACTTGTTGTGGAAACTAAAGAAAATGGTAAATTGCATCTTAATGAGGGCTATTCTAGCTAAGCATCCGAGAAACATCATCAGGAAAAATCTCTTCTTGATACTATTTTAAAAGGTTTTTGCCTATAATTAACCGAGTTGAAAGCTAGGACAGTAGCTAGGAGCAAGTGGTTTGAAAACCTGCATTATCTCTGCTAATGTACAAAAAGTACTGTGCTTTCACATGTAGACCTTGCTGGAAGCCCTAGTTAAAGACAGTCACAGTTAGCTGTGACAACTCCTGCTCCAGTACAGTGCTTTTAGTTCAAGTCCAGCTCTGCAGGATTCTGATATAACTTCCCAAAGCAGTGACAGACTTGTCACTGACACTGAGGAGAACCTGAAACAAGAAGTCTCACAGAAAAAACGGACATCTTGCCTCAGAAATACCTCAGATATTGGACAGGTTGTGAGTTTGAACAAAAAGACAGTACATACACAGAAAATGTGCTTGCTACATGCTGCAACTCTCCACCTAGTAACTCATATCTGCAGATATATATATGCAGAGAGGAGGATGATCCACACTGTGGAGTTTACTGAGAAGGAACACAGTGAAGAAATAAAATATGTGCAGGGTACAGCATGAACTCAGAAGAAAAAAAAAAGGAAAAGGAAGATGACTAAACTGCTCCAGTTGAAATGAAGAGGAATCTCCAGACCTCAGTTGATTAGTACTGCTAATCAGATTTCCCCATTTTCTCACTTAAGCATTTTAGGTCCTGTTAATTTAGATATCTTCATTCTGAATAGCCTTTTACAGCTGATCAAGAACAAGACAAACATCTGCCCTGCAAAGACTTCACTTAAAGATTTTATGCAATATTTTAAATAAATACTGTGCCTAATATAGCAAGACTTTGTCCATATCCAAACCAATGACTCAAGCCACTTGTCTCTGCATAGTGATTTTCTTTCTGTTAGAGTAGACAATCATATTTGGGATATATTTAGAAAAAAAGACAGAAACTTTTGCTAGCTTCTATATCACTACTTCTTAGTGACTCAACTTTATTTTAATGCCACATATTGCACAGCTGCCAGCCTGTTGGAAATATTTCTGCATCCTATTTAGTTAGTTATCCTACAATTTCAGAAGCTTGTGATCTCTTATGGAAGTTCGCAGATGTAGTCCCCTCATCCTCCCCAGCTATAGCATGACAATGCATGCCAGAACATAGGCTCTGGCAGACTTTGGAGATGGATGTGGAAAGGTTACACAATTTTGCAATAAATTCATTATGATCAAGCAGCACCAGTTAAAGCAATCACTCTCCTGGCCAAAGAAATAAGTGAGGAAAAGAAAAAACAAAAAACCCAAGTCTTCGCTTTTCTGATGTCCTGTTGCATCAAAGCACAGGTTGCAACAAGCTGAGAAAGTGTAATGTGCTTCAACGTCTTTTTCAGCTGCTATGGTACAGTTTCTTATGGAAAATTCCTTGTTCTGCGTGATGTTTTTCCTGCCTCATTTGGGATGGCAGAACCGTTCCTTGTGTCACCTGAGAAACCGGGCTGTCAGTTTCCACCTATTGGTGAGAAAGAAACTCATCAGCAGCAGAACTGAATGGAAAATTCCTCAGTTAGAAGTTTCTGCGCTGGAGGCCAACATGACACGGGGGAGCAAGGATGGATGGATGGGCCAGGGGATGAGGGTGCCACACAGGAGATCTGGCTTCCACCTCAGGGTCAGCCACAGATTTCCTGTGTGATTTGGGAAAAGGGATTTAATTCCTGAGACTCCCTGCTCATACAGGCAGGACAACCAAGCATCCTTCCCCCATTCTTCACCACATGTGTGAAGCCCCAGGTCTGTAACCTGCCCACAGGACAACCAAGTAGCTCCAGGTTACAGGAGTGGGGCCATAGTCCAAAAGCTCTTCAGGCAAGGGTTATTTGCAGATGTGCAGTCCCCCAATGCTTTGTACAGAGAGGTCTTGTTTGGATCTCAGGGCTCTAAAGTAATGGACAAAAGTAAAGATAAACAATTTCATTGCTCTCTGTTGTTAAGGAAAAATATCAATACAGGCAAGGAGGAAAAACTCCAACTTTACTCCAACTTACTCCAACTTTTCCAAGCAGGAAAAAATATTTGGCTTTTGGAGGAGATCTGCAATCTATTTTCTGCATAGATAATACTGAAAATTGCCAGAAACATGGTATAAAAATGGTACTATAGCATCACGCTAGTGACACAGAGCAATCAGGGATAAGGGGAATTTCTTTAATGGATTAGTTGGAAGTAATCTGATTTTAATGTGACATTTTTTCCTGCTGCAATGTTTGCCCTTCTAATCAAAAAATAATTAGATTCTACCACTTTTGATTCATGACAAAAACAAAGCATGGCTAAAAAGAAAAACTAAAAAAAAGGTGTTAACATTTTAATGCAGTTGGATACCTATGGTACTTCAGAATGCCGAAATTCCCATGGGCTCCCTAAGGTGGTGAGAAGAGCTTTTGACCTCTCTTGAGGAAATGGGTTTTGAAAATAATAAATGTAAAAGTGCTTGAAAAGAGACTCCTTTAGTAATGTCTGTCATGAGAATGAAAAGCATTCAAAATGTGACAATGCAATTTGCATTCCACAGGACAAATTTTCTGGTGGTGCCAAAATTTAAAGCTCCATTGACTTCAGTGGAGTTTCACCCTTTAATCCAAGAAAGTTTGGACTTGTTGGATATCACTTGCAGTAACATACAATCCCTTTTGTCTTTCAGAGTCCCTTCCCTTACCAGATAAGTTCAACAAGAAAATTAATGGAAACAGGTACAGGAACAAAAGAAAATATACTAATATTTAATTGAACACCAGTCAGGACATTCAAAATTCTGATTCCCACAGCACTACTTTCAGCATAAAGCCAGTCAAAAATTTCACTGAGAAATATTAATGACATAAAATAAAGTTTCAAAGATTTGGCAGCAGAAAAATGATGATTTTTAGTTATGTTTTTGGTTTCCTGAAACAAAGAATAAAATTTAACATTCCAAAGTGGAAAAATCCTTCCCCTCCCCCATAAAAAAACACATGATTTTGAAATATTTTCCCTGGTGAATATTTAAAAAGAAATAATTTTAAAAATACCAAATTATTTAAATTTTACTGAAGATGCACATTTTTTCCATTTCAACATTTCAAATTGAAACTTGAGACAAAATTTAACCAAGTGCCCTCTGCCTTCACTTACATTTTAAAGCTGAAAGTAATGGGAGGAAAACTCCATTTTTGAACAGCTTTACTTCTGTGCATTTGAAATCTCACTTACTACCCTGAAACTCTGGAGGGAAGGAGTTGTATTGAAGTTGGAATAATTCAATAAAGGCTGTACAAAGTGGTAAAGTAGGACCTTCTTCTCACACTTTGTATTATGGTGGAGGAACCACCCTTTCAAGGCTGTCATCAGATGAAGAACGGGTTGCCAGTCTCATACAGAAGCCTACGCAGGATGCCTGCACATCAGCATATTGCTTCACTGATCATTTTCCTCATTCTTATCCAGAAGCTAACAAATTTAACTCCCAGTAAATTTACCCAGTAAAAATCATGAGCAAGTCAAGGGGATGCTGAGAACGGAAGTCAAAACTCAGCTTTAAGCACAGCAGAGTTTTAACCAAGATCTAATGAAGATATAGAAGTTCAAACCAAAATCCAAGATTTGAGTACAACTTACTTTTGACAAACTTTAGTTCCTGATCTGAATTCTGTGAGTTAAAAGCAATTGCTCTGAAAATCTCTCCCAGACTGAGCAAATGATAAATATCAAAGAAAGATTCTGCAATTTAATTGCTATGCTACTGCAAATACTTGTCTATGTACAAATCCTTTGGAACAGTAAAAGTTTTGCATACAGAAGTATTTGTGTGTTAGAACAATCTGGATTATGATGGGCCATCTCATCTTCAGTAAGGTTGGTGCTGTTATATTAATATTCCTGATCCAAAGAAAATCTAAAAAACAGCTTCTCTGTTTTTCAACAACTAAAGCAAACCATGATATCTATTAAATACCCAATTCCTTTGATAATCACAAGCACCCTAATAATCTTTCTCCTTTTATCTCCAGGAGCACAAGTAGCAGCTGGTGTCAGGAGGTGGGGGTCAGATACAGAAATAAACAGTGACCCAGAAGAGGTTTCTGTTCTTCATCTGTCTTGTACCCTATTGATCTTTTCACATCTCCAAAGATCCACGGCATTTTATAGTTATGACCATAATGAAATGCTATCACGGACTTAAAATCTCCCTCTTGAACATCTAGAAAAGCAATAATCATCAGTTTAAAAGCTATAAAACCAAGCCAACAAATGGTTAAAGGCTCTGTCATGTCAACCTCTAGTTCTGTTCACTAGGGCTAGAGAGGAGTGTGGGTAAAATTCCCTTCCCAATCCAACCATCCTGGTTGTCAGGATGAAATGTATGAAAAAGAGAAAACTTGACGAACACATCAGGCTAGTGAAAGGCAATTAAAAAAACCCTTAATCAAACACTGCTGCTTTTAACAAGTCAGGTAATGTATTAAATGCAAACCCTATTTGCCTAAACCCTTCTGCTCTCTGAATCCTAGTCCTGAAGTCAGCAAGGACAAAACCTTGACAGTGACCTCAATCACTTGAACTCTGAGCAGTATAGCTGCAAAATACGGCTTAATCAGAGTAAACTGCCAACAGGCCTACCCTTTTGTCTTTCTTATCTTTTATTTCCTTTTTCCTCCCCCACCCTCTCCTTCCTTCTCTTTGTTTGGGAGAAGGAGATTTATCCACATCACAGTCTCACAGGGTGCCACTTCTTACTGGAGGTCTCTTTGGTTATTGCTCGAGTACGTGCAAGATGCAGGCTTTTGTATTTTCCTACTAGTTTCCCAATTGTCTGAGCACGATTTAGCAGTTTTATCTTTGTGATGTTAGTTCAGTTTTGTCCTTTCTAATGAGTTTTATCAGTAATTGTGACTCAGAGTTTATATTATTGACTCCAGTGTCACCCTTAACATGCTTGCTGGCATAAACAGCACCTAAAGATAAGAATTTTTTCTCCATGTTTGCAACATGGGAGGTATTCCCCGTAGCAAAGGCTGAGGACATACATCAAATTGTGCCCATACAGAGTAGCTGCCAGTTAAAGGTAACAAGCAAAATGTTAAAGAGTTTGCATTGCCTTATCTTTTTTCCATAATCTTTCTATAAGAGAGTACCACATCAAGATATACTTTGTATTTTTTGCATTCAGGTACAGGGTGCATTTTGTAAGTCTTTGTTATTTTTCCCAGATGTTTTGCTCCATCATTGGGTTGAAGAGGAAGGGAGAAGAAACTTTTGTCTCCTATGAATCAAACTATCACCTTCTGGAGATCAGACTGAGTACTAGCTGCTCAAAAATGTGATTTTATTTACAGTCATACTACAGCTTGCACAACTTAACCACACACACCAAGAACCTCAGTAATTCAAGTGTATCAGAATGCAGAAATGCTTAGCTTGCACAGTATTAAATGGCTCATTAGTTTACTTAAAAGCAGTAACCCAAAAGCTAATTCCAAATACAAAGAAAACAGTACTTGCTGGGTTTGGCTCAAATATGTTCAAATAGGCTTTGATCTATGGCCTTCTTAGTCTGATTAGCCAGAGAGTTAACATGCCATGCAAAACTCCCCGAGTTCAGCTCAGCACTGACACAGCCTCTCAGAATTTCAAGCAGAAAGCAGCACAGGGAAAAAAGGGCAGCTTGTGACCATGGAGGGTTTATATCCTAGCTTGTAAACTAGTATTTCCTTTTCTTATTATAAGAGTGTGAAGATCTAGGTAAGATTTAAACTCAAGACTGCATTTCCATTTAAATAATTGCCTTTCTTTCTTAAAAATGAAAATGCATCTCTTGAGATGCTTTAGCTAATGAACAGTGTGGATTTTAACATGTATGCTTGTATATAGTAGACCCATAGAGAAATGCCACAGAAAGCATAACAAAATGTTTCTTAAAGGCTTTTGCAGACATTTAGGTGGGACAACTGGTCTGATGAGGCAAAGAGCTCAGTGTGGGTGGGCACAGCCTTTTCTATATGATGAAGAATAAATATTACACAGTCAAGCAGAGACCCCATCCCAAGGCTAGACCAACAAAAAATTCAAATATTTCTCTGTACACTTTCTCTCCATTATTATGAAAAACACACTACGCTTTTCTGTGCTTCTCCAATAGAAAGTGCTCTCCATGTTTCTGTGTACATATTCTATCAATAAACAGATGCTGCAAAGTTGAGATGGCAAAGTTGTCTTCTGCAGGACCAGTGAACACCTGTGTGCTTTATTCTATCTAGAAAACACCCTATCTTACAGTCAAGAAAATTTACCAGTTCAAAATAAATCTCTTACCAGTTTGTTTAATGTTGCCATTTACCACAGTCCTGTTTCAGATGTTGAGGCCAAACTCAAAACACACAGAGATCAAGAGGTAGGAAAGACTCACTGGTTAAAATTAGAAATCTGTTCTGAACTGGGCCTCTAGAGGAAAGCTCTCACTGCAAAGAAAAGTTGAAACTACTCTTGTCTTTCTTATTTGGTCAAAGGTTGGACTACGTGATCGTGGAGGTCTTTTCCAACCTTAATGAGTCTATGATTCTATAATTTCTAAAAGATATTTTATTTTGGCACTGTGTTTATTCGTCAGTGTGGCAAAATTCCAGGGTTCTCTAAAATGCTGCCATTAAAAGAGGCTAAAAATTGTAAACCCAAAGTGCAATACAACATTGTGGTAAATGTAGGAAACCATTTCCAGCGAGGAGACGTGCTGCATCAGAATGCATAATGCAAAAGACTTCAATGAATTGGGAAATAGTCATCTTTCTCTTCAGAAAAAAAAAAAAGTCTAAGACAAAAAAGAAACATGTTCTCCAAGGACCGTGTGAATTTCAGTCTTAAGTCTGTGCTCCTCTACCACATCTTCAGCAAAAGAACTGTAATTTACTGTGTTGAAACCACACCTCACTGAAAACATGCACCTGATCTCTTGTCTCAGGGTTGGGCTCAAGACTGAAAGGTTGAGTTGATAATAGTTGGTGACAAGCCCCAAGGTTGAGTTAAGCACAGAGCTCTTGAGTTTCACCTCTGATGCCTGCTGGGGCTGGCTGTGGCAGCTGAAGGAGTCCAGCCCATGAATCCACCCTCCGCAGTGGTGGCTAGAGAACTGATATGACTTGAAGCCAAAGGCAGTTTTCACCTGTAGTAGGCCATGGGCTGCAGAAGTTGAAGGAGGGCAAACGTGCCTCTGCTGTTCCCCTGCTCAAGAGGTTGGCAGCAGTCCCTTCTCCAGGCACATTGTTAAAGCTCTGGGTGTTCAGAGCCCTCAGGGCAGTACCAAAGGCTCAATCCCACGATTCCACTGGGCGCAGAACACTAAGGCACCTCTGGTGATGCTAAAATTGTTTCACATCATGACCTGCCAGGGCAGATGAGCCTCAGCTCTCTGCTGCAGTGGCTGGGGATGAGCCGTGAGCCTTTGGCCTTTGAGCTTTTGATCCCTCCTCTCCTCTGCTCTCCTGGTCCTGTTGCTGTTAATGTCAGGGAAGGTGCTATATAGCATTCAGGGAATATCTGCTCGTTTATTAGACAGGGTTAGTATTTACAAAAGGACATCAATATGTCACTGAGCATTAACCAATCTTCATGTGTTAGAAGACGTGGAAAAAGTACATGCCTTAAGGCTTATTGAATACTTATTTAAAGAAAGGTTTCTAATAGCTACTGCTATTTTAAGGTACTGGCAGAGTTACTATTGTGATCCACTGCAGCAATTTGTCCACTCCCAAACTGAGCCTTTTCCTGCACCCAATGCAACTAACTGACTTACAACAGTTTCCAGCAATCAGGTTTCAAAAGGCATTTAGGTAGTTAAGGTGAAGCCATCACTTACTGGAATTTCACAAAGTACTAAGCTGACTGAGACACTGAATTTTATTGACCAGACTTTACACTTCAAAGCTGTTTAAGGTTATTTCAAAAATTAATTATTTGATTTTATTTAGCACCAGAATGCCCTTTCATAGGCCTAGCTAACATCTGAAAAAGGAATTTAGATTCCCCAAATGCAGAAACTACAAAAAACCAAATTCCCCAGACTATTAATTATACAAAGATATGCTGCAATTTAGAGAAATAGGCAATAATTGGTATGCATACACCACATATTTTTACTAAATGCAAACAACACCTCCATGCAATATGTCTTCAGTTTAATTTTTTAATTGCCCCCCAAAGGTACTGGGCAAGTCGCTACCAGAGGTACTGCACAACTTTTCATCCACAGAGCTTTAACAACTTCAGACTTTGTTGCAAGGTCTTGACTTAGGTTATTCGACACGTATTTTCCCCTGTAGGAGTTTTGTACTTCGATCACAGTGAAAACCTCTCAATCTGCAAATTATTGTCTTCAATTCTTATGGGCATTGATGGGCTAGAAATAAGACCAAGCCAGTGTTCACCTCATACCAGATCTGTATGCCTCATGATTCAATCCACATTCTGACCTTTGAAGACCAATAATCCATCCTCTGTGGAATGTCAAGCTCAATCACAGGCTGAGAAATTCCCACCAGCTCTCACTGCCAAGTACTACTGAGCTCAAGGGCTGCCTGTCTCTCTTCCTGCCCCTCAGTTATCATCCCACAGTGTAGAGGTCCCTTAACTGAGAAAGCAGATGGTAATAAAAGTTGCTCTCACTTCTGCCCAACAAACCAAAAGAAAACCAGCTTAAGAAAAAGCGACAAAGGGAGGGCTCTAAAAAATGTTCATAAAATACATTTCAGCTGTTGAGGCTTTATTTCTACTACTTAATGACGGAAAAGTGTTCCTTGAATTGTCTATTGATGTAATTGTAGTTTTTATACAAGTTAGAAATGCTGAACTCAGGTATTTTATTATACAGAATATATGTCTAAACTAAAATTGGCAAATTAATTAAACACCTTCCAGTGAGGAACAATAACCTTAAAATTTTTTCCCAACTGATTTTGTAAAACATGAGAAGCCTGTTAGGAGGTTAATTAACAAGCTAATGCTGAAAAAAAATATTTGAAGAACATTACAGAGTATTTAGTAATATTGCCAACTGTGTTATTTTTATCTCTGACAACATTTTAAATGTCTGTTAGGTTCCACTTACTGCTGGTCTACCCTATGCTTGTAAAACACATGCAGCTAAATCTGAGACAATGAGGAGCTCCCCAGCAAAAACCTATGAAAACCAAACATACTTAAACCTTATGAACCTCGTGGCATTTTTGCTGGGAAAGGTTCCTCAAGGCAGATGATAATCAAGATGCAGAGGCCACAGAATAAAAAAGATGTCTGGGAGATCAACCAGCAAGAGCAGCAGATACGCACTTCTGGGTGGGAGCACAAGCGTTCTGCATCCCCACCCTCAAAGCCCCCACCAGTGGGAAGCAGTGGGGAAAGCAGCTCTCTCACAGAATCTGGCAGCCAGCATGCAAATGATGTAGTAAAGGGAGGGACAATACAGAGCAGGTGAACTCTTGCTGGGTGTGCGGACTGCCTCACAAGTCACCCCCATTCATATACAGAAACACAAGGGCCATGCATATATTCAGAGTGGGCCATGGAACCTTCTGCAGTTCTGATGGCAGCATAACAGGCCATCCAGAGTCTCCCTGCCCTGGGCAGATCTGCAGACTTGCAAAGCCAACCACATGGTGTGCTGCAGGATAGAAACTGCTAAACCTCTCTCAAACATCAGTCTTAAAGCACTGACAGCCTTAATTCCTCAGAGACAGCTGCTGGCAACAGTAGTGAAGATGTTAAAACTGTGTTTAAACACAGTTGAAAAACACTGCAATTGCAATAAATACTACTCTGTCTTAACTGATGCTTACTGTGGACAATTGTATTCCTGATAATTCTCTCCCAAAATTCAGCTTTGGTTGGGTTTATGCTCAGATTAAAGTGCATTTTTACACACTCATGTTTCTTAATAATGATGCACTAGCTTGTTGGTGAATTAAAGAAAATTAGAAGTAGGGTTTATGAAATAATTTTGGCTACAAAGTTATTTATTTATTTCTAACTTTCTCAGACTTTTGTATTTATCAGACTTCGAATTTCTCGGTTTATTCTTATTTAGACTACCTTGCTTCCCTGGGATCTGTGTTTCTCATTTAGCCAAAACTTTCACTGACACAAAGAAATAAATCCAAGGTCCAATCCTGCTCCCAAGCACAGGCTTATGATAAGGAGGTTTTCAGAATGGATTACCCTTTCCGCCATTCAGCTTAATGTAAGTACTACCCATGCAGGTTTTTGTATATAAAATCAGCATCCACAGAACCTAGCATGCAGCACAGAGTCTGAAAGGCATAATCTAATCATTACAATATAAATGGTGCTATTTGTCATTTACATATTACAGATTTAGCTAGGTGTTTTGATGCTAAGACACTGTGTGTATTTCTGATACAGATGTATTATGAAATGACAAACTGAATGTAGCCACAGAGATTAAACCTAATGTAAAAGCACCATGTTTGTTTTTTTGACCTCAACTAATACACTAAATTGCAGAGAATGCTTGAGCATATGTTTAATTTCACTTATCTTTCATAAAGTGTGCTCTTCCCCTTTAGCCCATGGTTCGGCTTCATGGAGACAGTGCTCTGCTGAGGAAGAACAGTGTTCTTATCTGAAGTTTACCTGACAAATTTAAACAAGAAGGTGCATGCTTTACCTTAATTTTGACCCTGGAAACTTCCCTGAGAGTGCATGTTTCATTTTGTCTTGCCTCGCACTCCCCTGTTGAAATGTATACTTTGGATCTTCATTGCTCAGATGTCCTCTGCTATTTACCCTGAAGTATGTTTCATGTGCTGCTGTTTCCAGGTAGTAAAACACTCATGCTTTCCACAAAGTAGAGATCAAAGACAAAGCTGTTCTTTCTTGCAGTTACATTTCCAGCATTTGGACTCTCAGTGCAAATAATTTACTGAATAATTTGGGTCACCGAACAACATTCTGTGTGATGAAATGCAAATATTTTGCAGAGAGCATGATGTCTTCCTCTTTTTTATTAGATGTTAATGGACTTCAAGGACAAATCAAGACAGCAACACAAGTAACATCTTGGGGAAAAAGTCATTCTATGGGTTCACCTCAACACAAAATGAGGAAATTTATAAGCCTTTCTTTCAAATTCTGAATTCCTAATGAGGGAGAAACCCACACCTTTCAAGTTGAAGGCTCCTACCTTTCTTCCACCTGATTAGAAAACAAAAAAAATGCAGGTCTGATAAGTCTCAGAATGAGCAGCAGGAGTAAAAGTATCTGATTCTCATAAATTTATTTATTCCCCATTACATTTTATTAGTTGGACAAAGGAAATAAGTGACCACATTTTTGGGAAAAATATCTAAGACTCAGTATGCTATGGTCTGGGAGAAAAATCTCTTGCCCAGTTAACAAAAGTCAAATACAACTAATGGAAATATATCACTGATGTATATGGCTGTCATTTCTGACATGACTTGATGAACAATTGTAAAGACACAAATTTTAAATGGTAGCTGCAATCACGGATTGAAACATGCAATCAAAATACAAAAGTATTTAGTCAAGATAACAAAATATACCTCCATTTATCTTTATATCCTTATTCAGCCAATAAAATGTCTCCAAAGTAAACCACACAGGACAATAAGTAAATATAATATGTATATCCCTCCTTGTAATCTCAACTGCATTCATGTTTGGCTTTCATTATCTCAAGTTTTTTGATTTTTATCATCTGAAGATCTCAACATGAGTGCCCTGTTAAGCCTTGCAATCCCGACTAACAATGAATGCCAGGAATGGCAAGTTCAGCTTGGACAGGTTTTTCATGCCAGTCTGGATTTCACTAAGATTCATCAGTTTTGCCTCTCTGCATTCTGGCTGTTGAGGACATGGTCTCTTTTATAGGTAAATGAGCTGCTTATAAATTTTCAGCTCTGCAAACTTTGGAAGTTGATGGAAAACCCCCAGCCTTAGGGCTTAGCTGGCTAAGAAAACACTACAGCAGCCTTTTTTTTTTTTTTTTTTTGTAATCACTCAAATATAAAAGCCTTTCAAAAGAGATGATAATGCTCATAGTTTGTCTTAGGAGATTCTCCTTCTGTGCACAGGGACCAACTCGATTAATTTTTTACCTTTTCATGTCTGTTGAAAATTACCCCTATTCCTCCAAACTGTAGGGAAGTGTAAGGTGACAGATAAAACCTGAAATAAAGTCAAATGGAGACTATTCGCTGCAGGCAGTCTGCTCATTGCACATTGCTATTTTCTAAGGGACACTGTGTGTGCAGATGAGCAGCACCCAGAAACAGACAAATCTGCTGCTCTGGGTCAGAGGCCTGGTAGATCCCTGAATAGCAGAGACTCTCTTGGTGAATTTTCCTTTTTGACAGCAGCTTTTGTATTACCAGTCTGTCCTGTCCCTGCTCAGCAGTGAGAGCGTCCGCGCCCAGTGAAGAAACATATGTGCTGGGGCCAGGCTCTGCTGTGGGACTCCTTAGGCAAGGATGCCTGGGAAATACGGACCAGGTGATCACAATTCCTTCTTCTGTTAAACCTACCCTGGAAATACAGACAACTACTTCTTTTTTCACATTAAATGACCCATTGCTAGTGATTTGGGAGAAGGTCGTCAACATACTCCAAAATGAAGAGAAACCAGGCTGTCTTGCAAGGTGTGAGTGGTCAGAGACACAAAAACAACCAGGTATTGAACCACATCCAGCTGCACCCTTCCACAAACAGCCTGGAAGGAGAAATACAACTCAGTGGGTAAATGCCATTCTGCCAACCTGTAATCAGCTTCAGACTTTCCCTAATGGAGGCCAACTGGAAGTACAATAACTATTACATAAACTGTATATTCAGACTCCTATACTTGAAAGAACAATATCTTAAACTGTAGAAATATGGATGAAACGTTAAGACCACCTCAAGAATATACCTAAATTTCCCATATGAAAGTCACAATCCACACCACATCATCTGAAATGCAATGGCCATTTATATGGCTAGTCACTGAAAACATCTTGCCACTAAACCATCCACTGACTAATTAATAAGCCTACCCAAGTACAGTATGCTCTTTTCCAACATTGAAATCAATGAAATTGATAAAATAGAGTTGCAAGTACAGATTAGCTGGGAAGTGCAAACTGATGTCAGCACAGCTATTTATCTACCTTAGGGGGTCTGAAACCTTGAGCTTGTAAATATGTCTATTAAAGGGCAAAGCTCCAACCTTCCTTTCACTTGCACCCAAGCAACCACAGTGCCTTTGTGGGGCAGGTGTTGGGGTCACTGGGGTAAGACTCAGAGAACAATTTGATTCTCAAAATCCCAAAACCACCTGCAAGAAGTTTCTTACCCAAGTTCTGCCCTGAGAATCTCAGCCTGGGCACTCCTACTGATGTTTTATGCCCTCTCCTCAGGTTTGGCTTTTCACATTACTAAAAAAACAGCAATATTATTTACTGACTATATTCCCACCATTAATCATGGAAATCTAACAATAATGGACTGATATATTACAAGTGCTGGGCTGCAAACTAAGTGATGAAGAAAGTCCACAGTCACTCCTTGAGAAAATAGCTTTGTTTCTTCTGCCCTGTTTCAATAGGTCTGGTAGGCTTAGTTGATAATTTTAGCAACTACAAATTCTGTGCAGAGATGCAGAAAACTAATTTTTGAAATACCATGGCACTAATGAAAGTATCAAACATCTTAGAGTCTGTGACAGCTCGTCAGATTAGTGAAGCTAACCACCTAATAAAGGTTAGAACCTATGCCCATTGTCCAGCTGATTTCAGGGGACAAAAATCTTTGCAAGGTTTGCCATCCATGCAAGGTTTCTGGACCTGGTGGTGTTACTTCATTATAAAGTTATGGTTCAATTTTCAACAGCACCAACTGGACCTTGTTTGTAATTTCCAGGCAAGAGGTTTGCAGGCTGACACTAACACAGCACAACCAAGTTTATAATGCCTTAAGTGGAAAGAGCATTTCAGCATGTCCAGACTTCAGACTCTCTCTCACACATCTGAAATCAGAGTTGGCACTGTTAGCTAAGTACTGGCAAATGGAAATACCTTCTGATTTCATACAAAAAGGAATCAAGAAATCTGGTACATCTCAAACTTCTCTATGCACCTTTCAAGGTGAAAATATTCAAGATATTGGAGTGGTAGATAAATCCACCAGCCAGCAGCAATGAACAATACATGGCATAGAAAGGAAAAGCCAGGAGTACTGGGATAGCATGTCAGACAGACAAGTGCTGAAGAAGCATCAGTGGGTTTTGTGGTGAGAAAAATAGGTAGTTAAGATGATGAGCAGTCGGAGTGGGAAATATCATCCAATCCCAATTGGAAGATGTAGAGTAAGCTTCTACTGTTATGTTATTAATTGAAGGTACAGATGAGCCATTGTGCTGAAACCTGAAATACAGTCCTTCTGAGTAATGACTGGAACCTGATCCCTGAAGTCCATAGGTCTTTGGTCTTCATCAGGTTGCTTTTCCCACCTTGAAGGCTGTATCTCAAGAGGAAGAAAGTGCTATAACTTTTAGCCTGATGCTGATCCTTTAGAAGCCATCACTCTTTGGATTTAGTTAATCAGTAGTGAAAGGATCAGTTTACTGATACAGTGATAGAATTTCAAATGAAATTGATTGTAATGAACTTTTTAATTTTCTTTTAAACCCATGCACTTCTAATACTTTGCAATGAAGCTTGATACACTGCAATCAGAAATGGTTTTCTGTGGATAAGTCAAAATATGGCTTACACAGATAATATAAAATAAAATAAATTTGCTACTCACAGCATATGTATTCCTTCAATTTCTGTGAAAACTGCAACAGTATCTGTGTACAGTTTCACCTAGCTTGGTGTCTCACCACCTTCCACAGACCAACATATGCTGAATACATAAGAAACCTTTTCCAGTGTGTCTATCAGTGATTGTTGTGTTTAATGCTAGTGCAAAACGGAACTTAAACCAGAGGAAATAAACATAAATGTTAACTGTCTTGCTGGAGATGAGAAACCAGATGATGTCTGGAGCTGGCATTATTCTAAACAGGAACAAGGTATGAAAGCTACTTGGCTTAGAGGTTTATAAATACCAGATATACACATTAGGAGGAAGTTGGCAGGTTAAGAAAGGACAAGCACAGCTCTATAATAATAAATGAGAAAGATGGAAAGAGTGCATATGTGAAATTATATCTGGGAAGTCCATTTTTGTCCAAGACAATTTTAATTATGCTTTTTATTGGACAGATGCTCAAAGTAGTAGAAGAAATCTGCCTTGGTTTATACACTGCCGCAGTTTACCTGATTCTCTCTGCTAAAGCAAAAAGAACACAAGAAAAATCCCCAAAACGACAAAGACTGGGACCACTGTGGCAATGTGGCAGAATGCAAAGCATCAGTTCCACAAACCTCCCTGGAGCACCATAGTAAAGTCCCAAGATGTCTCCTGCAAGCATTTATAGACCTACTGAACTTCATGTATTGTGATTAATTTCCCTGACACCATGTGGGTTTCATTGCAGCATACAAAACCAAACACAGACTTACGTAATTTTAGGATCAGGACATACTTGACACAAGTCAGCCGTGATTTAATGTGCCTGTACTTAACATGCAACTTACTAAATGTGAGAGAATTCTGTATTTTGGTACAGTTTGTGTTTTTCCCCAGAACAGCATGTATGTTGTTTCAACATTAATGCTGAAGTTCAAAACTCTGTAGTTACTGATGTTTATTTTAACAATTATAAAGTTGTCTAATGCAGCTGGAAACAGAGGTACAGTAGCCTCATATTTAAAAGCATAGCCTTTTATACAACATTAAAGAGCACTAATGGGCATGTTGCCCATTTCTGATTATCTAGCAGCTTCTATTCTTTACAGGAATTAATGTTCCAATCAGAATGCATCTGTCTAACATTTTCCTGGTGCTGATCAAGTATCATCAATTCAGTGATTTCCTTGTGATCCCACTGCATATGCTGGGCCAGATTATTTAGATTATTATCATTATTATCTGCTGGTAGAAGAGATAATGGGGCATTTCTAATCACAAAATAGTGCCACACAAAAAACTACTGTAAGTGTGAACATCAAGGATGTACAATAAAAAGGCAGAAGAAGATCTTGTGTTACAGGAACATGCTTCTGGACTGTGCTTAGTGCAACAATCTAGATGTAGATAAGCATTAATATTCACAAGACAAGTGGATAGTTCAGCATCAGTCCTTGTTTGCAGTGTTAGAAGCTATGCATATGTGCGATGCATGCATGCCCTCATGTGCAGGTCAAGAAGGACTCCTGCAACAGCTTTTAAACTTTGCAAAGCTGGGGGCAAAGGTTTTTGACCTTGGCAGTAAGCCTCTGTACTACAGTTTGTGCTAGGAAGTGATATCATTCAGGGTAGGATACAGACAGTGTCCCTTAGTTGCAGGCCCAATGCTCACTAGCTATACTGAAAATCTCTGGAGTGACTTCTCAGAGAAACAGTTCAGACTTCCAGTTACACTTCAGAAATGTATGTACATTCACACACACACACACAAACACACAAAAATAGGAAAAAAAAGGCGGGAGCAACCTTCTCTGAAACACTTAAAGAATTCAGTGTCCTGACAAGAAATAGTAAGCAGTGCAGTTACTATTAATTACAATATCTTTTAGGTATTTTTTCAGTTATGTGCAGTGCTAATCACTGGTTCAAAAATCAGCGTTTTACATGTTCACTTCTAAAACTGTTACTAGTTTTGAAAAATAGCATCTGAATAGGGATACTCTTTTTTCAACACTTCATAGTTAATCATGTTTAACTCTTCATATTTTTTCACATTCCACCTGCTTCCAGCTGAACATGAAAGAATTTGTATGTGACATTTATTGTCCATCATGTAACCTTCTGCTCTACTTTTAAATATTAAACATCTTTTCTGTCTGCAGGGGTTGAATTGTACAATGGAATTAAAAGAATTGAAGTTTTAACCCTTGTCATTCTTTAGACTTTGCAAATACTCAGATTTCAAAGCTAGGTTATGTTAATTGCCAATATGATCAATTTAACTGTAGCACATACGTAACGATACTGACTTTTGCTTCTGACCCAAGATTTGTTTTCTCCCAAGAATATACATTCAGTGCACAGGACTGGCTAAAGACCACTGAAATCAATGGAAAGGCTACCAGTGACTTGAAGAAATATGGACTGGGCTTTAAGCGTAATACAGCTGACTTCATTGACTCATCACAAGGGCTGAATTTTGGTTAAACAGACATAAAGCGCTTCATCCCATGTACCTATAACAAACTCCATACATTTTAACTCCACCCTTCCACTCCCAGGAATTTACAGTATTGTATTATGCTAATTCTGTTAAGGAGTCACAACACTTGCACAGATAAAATGAATGACTGAAACACATACAGTTGTTTGTACTTACAAGTGTCTGGCTTGAGCTGACTGTTGGTAATTCCAAAATACTGGGGATTTTCAATGACAGGAATCTTCGTCATCCCAATGATGACTGCATCAGGACCCCCCTCAGAAGAAGATGGAGTGTTACTGCCATTTGAGATGTGGTGGAGGGGACTGGCTGAATCGTCATCATTGCTGATAACTGAAGAAGGACCTAGAGTTAGAAACAAAGATTTTCTTGTAACTTGGCATATGCTATCCTTCCCTTAGACAATTCCTTTATCTTTGTTTTGACCGCTTTTATTTTGAACAGTTTTGACCAGTTGTCCATGGTCAACAGCTCTCTTCGTGTGCCTTGTTGACCTTACCTCAGAGATTTTATATTTCTGGATGCAGATGGAGAATGGTGCAATGTGAAACAAATTTTTATACTGGCACATTACCTAGACTAAATATGTCAGTGTCCAGCACAGTCTGTCACTGTGAAAGATGTCAGAATTTCTGAACTCATTCTGTCAGTCTCAGAATTAAGCTATAAAATACATGCACTAACTTTTTCACCTTGTGACCTACTTGAATCACACAGCAGTAACAGCCCAATGGGAATGCCTGCCCTACCTGGCATTATAACAAGACAAAAGACACAGAGGAGATGGGCTCATCCTGATGTGAGAAGCCGGTAACTTCTGAAACAAACATGGTTCAGGGTCAAAAAATCTAGGGAACAATTTGCACAGTCACAGAGCTGCAGAGAAGATGGATGCTGAGTTGATTAGTGGGAAAGACACATCCCACCACACTGCAAAACTTGGAGTAACTGCAGAGAGGCTCATCGAACCCAGAGGAACATCCCACTGGCTCCCCCATCCATACCTGAGTCTGTCACCTTCCAAAAAGAGGTCTATTGTGAACAGTAATTCAGTGACAGTTTTTGTTTTGTTTCCACTCTGTGGTTTGTATTTTTAATGGAAGTACCAATGAGATAATACCTTGTAAATGGATTTTTAAAAAATCCTCCATAGCGCAGTGTTCCACTTCTGTGAGCTGCAGGAACCTTTGAACTAACAGCACGATCAGCACAGACAACATTTGAACTCCTGACATTTAAATTCTATGCCATTTAAATGTCATTTCATTTAAATTCCACATCACTTTTCCCGTTTGTATCCAGTATTCAGAGAAAACCAGAAGCACCATTTAGCAGTAATGACATTTTGCCTCATCTCCCGACTGAAGAGCCAGCAGAGATCACACACGTCATATTTCACTTCATTGTCCATTCATGTTAACTAGGGTTTTGGGGATGACATTCACATCTTCTAATTGTAACATCAAAAGAAGGTGCTAGAAACAGATGGAAAAATTCACCCCCTGGAAGTGTTCATCCTGGAATATCATCCTTACACAATAGTTGTGTTTAGCCTTTGGGCAGCAGTGAGAAGTTGAGCAAATGTTCCCCCAAAGAAGGGGGCAGCAGAGAGGACCTTAAGGACAATAAAAAGCTGTGTTTACTCAGTAAGCAGTAACCGGTAACCCCCTGCAACATGTTGCAGTCCCAGAATGAGTTTTGGCTGGACAGAAGAACACTGCAGAGTCAAGACAGAGCTGAGTAACCTGCCACTTAGGTGGCATCTGCGTCTGCAGGAGAGATAGGGAATGCAGAGAAAGAGAGAGCAAGAATGGGGCCAGCAGCAGGTTCTGTATACACATTACTGAGGACATGACCGAAGACAGGCAGGATTCACCGCAGCAGACATACAATTAAGGAATACAATAAGAAAAAGGACAGTCCCAAACACAGCAAAGAAAAGGTAGCTTTAAAGAAACTCCTACTCTTCTGTGGCTCCTGTATTGTTAACAAAATCACTTCATCACTACATGCCATGGCTCACAGGAATAAAGCTTAAATATTCTGGTATGTGGCTATTCAACCCTATATTTTGAGACTCAAGCGTATTCACATCCCTGTCCTGGTGTCCTTTCTTCCCAGTTGGTTTAATGGTGCATGAGGAATAGGTTCTTGTAGTTTGAAAAAGTACTTCCCCCCAGCTTGAAATATTAGAAGTAATTTTTCAAATACCTTGCACTTCACTGTAAAGTCACTGTTGACAAATGTAAGTAAAGCCTAGATCTCTGGAATTTATCAAGTGAAACACTAATACCAAGGCTGGTTTTGTCATTACTGATCACCCAGATCCTCAAACGACTGATTCTACTGGGAAAACTGCCAGGATAAAGTTTTTGGTGAAGATTTCTCTAATGAAGGGCAGAGCCTAATAAATTGTGGGAAAGGGTCCCTCGGATGGGACAGAAGATACTTAAATTAGATCACAACAAATTTTTCAGATGCATGAGTGTTGTTTGTAGAAGCATTAGAGTGCAACCCATTTAAAACTGCATTCAATTTTTGGTAGATAACATCCTTGCATCTCTAAGCTTTCTGAATATCAACTTAATTGCTCCAAAGAAGCAGGCTGACTAATACATACTTTCTTGGGAAAACAAGGACTTTTTATACTGAAATAGCTTTACTATGAGGGTCAAATCTCTTCTGTCACAGTAAACAAGCAAATTCTCTTGGCTCTGAAGCTTAATAGAAGCAAGTCTTGAAGTCCTTTTCAGCCCTGCTGTTCTCTGCCGCACAGGGGACACTTTTTTGTTGTTGTTTGCTTCCACCATACATGCAGCGATGGCAAGGAAAAGTGACCATTAGACATTTCTAGATGTTAAAGCAGGATAATGAATAGGACCTCTGTTCATCGAATAATTTTCGCACTACCTCAAGACCCAATTTTGTATGGTGAGCTATTTTTCCAATCGGTATAAACCACAAAGTGCTGCAGGTGAAAAGTAGACAATTGTTCCATAACTCTATTTACTCAATTAAGCTAGCTGGTAAAAGCTGCTCTTCTGTGTGGTATGAAGCAGGCTCCAAGTATATTCAGCTCTCTGATGCAAGTAAGGAAAACCTGGAAAATTAAGTGATTTTCAGAACAATTCCTGGCACTACAAAACAGTATAAGACAAATTCAACAGTAGGAACTTTGTTGCTGCATCACTTTGTGATCCCCCTTACTAATGTATTAGCAAGTGAACATCTCATGTAATGGTGTTTCTGAATAGCTGTTTGAGTTCAAAAATCCTATTTCCTGTCTATTTCTTCTCTAATTAAGTCAGTTCCATCAACAGATGGAAATTTTTATGTATCAGAGGCAGCTGAGCTCACATTCTTTCCAACTCGCCCTTTGCTGGGACTTTTTTTTCTATGTGAGTAAACTTGTACATAGACTTTTATTTGCTGGACTATCTACTCATCATAAAGCTACATTTAATTTTTTGAACTCACTAAGCCACACTACAATTACTGACCAGCACTGCAGCTGGCTATGATATTCAAGTAATGCAAAACCATTTCTGGGATGCAAGATGAGAGCATCACCTGTACTGACAAGAAGCTAGAGCTGCACTTTTCTGAATAGGCACTGAGTTCAAAATGAATGGTAATTTCTTAGAGCACCTTGGAGTGTGGTTCCATCCAGATGAAATGTGGTCACTGAATTACTTGTCAAAGGCAGAATGAGTATGGTAATTACACTTAATCACCTGTTACTCCTTCTGGTTTTTATAAAATCTGCTTTTTGTTTTACACCTGATATCTGCAAATTTTAGACAAAATGTCATAGATGGAGTGAAAATCATGGGTTGTCAGTAGTTATTAGCTATTGCCAATACCTGATTCACAGTCAGGTTGAGCTTTTAAGAAAACTCCAGAGACCTTTTGCACCTTTCAACGTGCTTCCCAGCATCTTTCCTTGATTTCATTTTTAGACAATACTTCTTGAGAGGACAGAAGTTGGTGCCAGACAAGAAATGGTAGCCTGCCTTGGATATGATATAAACTATACTGCAGGGATTAGTTTCACCTTTATTTAATGTTAAGCTAAAGACCTCTCCATTCTGCATCACCTAGGCTCAAGAAAAATCCCTTCTGTGTACAAAAAACTGCTATCAGCTCTTTAAAAAAAAAGTGGTGACATGTAAGAAAACCAATTATATTTGAAACTGATGAGCTATAATAAAACCAAAATACCTCCAACAACTAGGTGGGGAATTATCCTCAGCACATAATATGGGGACAGGCAGAAACAGTAAACTTCTCTTACTGCATATTCCATAGAGAACTGGAGACAGTCAAACACTACTGTGGTTGGGGTGTGGTTTACCTTCAACAGTGTCAGCACTCCTGTCTGAAATATAACTTGCTTCTGTGCTACCTCTTGAACAGTGCATGTTTGCACTGTCCTCAATCTTGGTGGTGCCAACAAATGTGGGTTTTCTTACATTAAGAAATAAAATTTATTTAAGCTATTTTCAAGGTGTGCCGCTATTTCTGGACAAAAGAAGGAGATTTATGATTATTATATACAGCCTTTCATGATGGGAAAGGCTAAAAAAAATGGGATTGTTCAGCCTGGAGAAGAGAAGGCTTCAGGGTGACGTAATTGTGGCCTTCCAGTACCTGAAGGGAGCCTACAAGAAAGATGGAGCGAAAACTATTTACAAAAGCACATAGATACAGGAAAAGAGGGAAATGTGATTAAATTAGATACCAGGAAGAAATTTTTTACTGTGGGGAGGTGGTAAGGCACTGGAACAGGTTACAGAGTGAAGTTGTGGCTGCCCCATCCTTGGAAGTGTTCAAAGCCAGGTTGGATGTGGCTGTGAGCAACCTGATCTAGCAAAAGGTGTCCCTGCCCATAGCAAGGGAGTTGGAACTAGATGAACTTTAAGGTCTCTTCCAACCCAAGCCATTCTGTGATTATATTATATGATTCATGATACTCGTATCACCATCAGAGTTAATGCAGGTTTAACATGCATGCTACGAAGACCTATCTACACTGCTATTTGTTGGGGCTAAATTTGCTTTGCAATTTCAGACTTCTGCTAATATTGAGGTAGTTGGTTGCAGCAATACATCTGACTACTGCCTGCCACTGGAATAATGCACATGACCTTCCTGTTATGAGACACCAGATTATTATATTAATTATTGGGTCAGAACAACTCAGGTGTGTGTGTAGGAGGGGGGAGAGACAAGTTGAATCTCACGGAGGGGAGGTCATGCCTTGTCCCACATGTCCCTTAAGACTCCTGGGGTGACCCCAGAGCAATTGTCAGTCAAAGGCAGCCCAGAAGCACGGTCTACACCACATCCTGGAGCCCCTAACCCAACCTTAGATTGGCTCACATCATGGGAGCACCACTCCTCACCTCACTCCAGAGTCCCTGAGTGGCCAGTGGGCTGGAAATCCCGTCTGCCAGAGCACATAAAAACAAAGACATGTGATGTCCACATGTTTGAACCCACCATTTCTAGACTCCTGTGGCTGGATCTACACTAGATCTAGGAATGGTAGCTATATGTCTCCTTCTATCTCTCTTTCTTTTCTTCTCTTTCTTCTAATCTCTTTTCTTAATATTTTGAGTAGTTGGATACTGGATAGGTTGGCTTTGCTAAGTTGTATGTGCTAAGTCAGTGTTTTGTGGAATGCTTTGTTCTGGCTGTATATTATCTTTCAAACTTTTGCCAAGAACTCTTATTTTTTCTAAAGTTTACCAGTGAAGTCCCGCCTGAGAAAATATATGTAGCATTTCTCCTCTGCTCTCTCTTAAGGTGTTAAAAGAACCAAAGGCTCTTCTAATAATCCAGAGGGCGGATATGGTTGGAGCCTTGCATATTTTTAAAGTAAAACTCTGTTGGTAGAGCTCATAGCTCCGAGACTTGGAGTCTTACATCTGTGTATCAAAGCACAGAAAGAGTCTCAAAGTGAATAATTCTCAGCTAAGCAGGTTCTGGGAAAAAATAAAAAAGGGGGCTGCTCAAATGCAGAATCAGAAAGAACGTATGGGGTTTTTTTGCACCTGGCATGATCTTGCAGGCATATATACTCAGACTTTTGCTTAGGCGATCACAAACACGCACTGTGTCCATCTACTTCTCCCTTCACCTGCTGTGTCAAAGTTGTAAGCAATCTACTCTGCATGTTTGTACTCCAAGCTCTAACAAGATCTCTTGGAGGCTACAATATCCTGCATCCTCTTCACAACACACTGCTGTGCAATACACGTCACTTCAATTATCCCTGAAGTCACTACTAATGGCTTAGGCACACTGGAAAGAAAGTAAACCGATTTTAGCTTTGTGGTTGGACTGTGATTTATAAGGATGCATCTACTTAGTCAAGTGTTACGAAGCAGATTACATAAAGAGCAATGTTCATTGAGTTGATTTTGTGCTGCGATGCCTTAATAAACATAGTTCCTTCCCCAAAAAATTATGTTGACTGCTAGGGTGATTTTTCAATGGACCTTGGCTCTGACTTCCGCTGCAAACAGGGACCAGTCTGTGCTGAGGCATGGTAACAGCACATCACCAAGTTAAAAGCAGGACAGTGAATGCATATCACATCAGTCAGTACCGCCTCTGCCAAATTTCCAGGCCATACTGAGTCTTCTCTCTTTTTCCTTTTGGGAAAGGTATGTGTTTTCACTAGTTAAATACATTGTTCTGAAAAGCAATTACACAAATTTCTTTTTCCATGAGATTTCCTTATTTGCTGTAGATTTTAAGTTATTCTTTTCTGCATCATTAAACGGTAAATCTTGTACTGCAGCAAGAGCAGATACTCAGTTTTTCCTGTTATCAAGGTAGGATCCAACTTTCTTACCAGAACAGTCAAGTTTTTAGCTTTACTCTTAAATTGTGATCTTAGCTTTTATTCTCTCTGGAAGACAACTAATCAGTCACAGCTTGGCACACTTTTATTTGACTAAGGTGCTATAAGTTTTACTTTGAATATTCCTTTGTATTCCTAAGCTACACAAGGAATACAATGTATGCAGCTGTGGTATCGAATGATGTTGATGCAATTCTATTAGACTGGATAAGAAAGTCAGCAAAGTAGAAAGCAATGCAATTATAGAAACATTATTTTATATTATTGCTCTCCTAAAATGCTGCATGCTGAATACAGGGAATTTAATTAAAAGGCATAAATAGAACACAAGAAAAAAAACCCCAAAGATGGTTGAATAAGCTTTCAAAGAGAAACCAGTTTAATCTCACTTCGCTTGGTAGAACTGTTCAAAGTCAGATTGTTCTGCAAATCTAGAGAGGGCTTATTAAAATTATGGTTTTTGCCTTGTAGCTGTTGATACTTTTAATGAGGGAAACTCAAGGCTTGGTGCCCTCATGTTCTGTTAGCAGTTCAGCTGTGTGGAGCAATAACATATCTTGCCTCTCCCCACTTTCCAACTGACCCTTTCTGTCTCATATCCCCATCCCTGCCAGCTACTCAGAAAACAGCCATTAGTTTTAACCATGAGTGAAGTAATCTCTATACTCACTGTCACACTTAGTTGCAAAATTAGTAAGGGGGTTAATCCTCCTTTGTTTGTGGTGAAGAAAACACAAGATCACCCTGAACAACATTATACCCAAGCCCATCCTGCTGAAGGATACTGCTCTTCACAGCTCAAAGAGTGCATGTCCTTCTATCCCGGAACAGCATACTGAGCCACTGTTAGACATTAAGTCTCTGACTCAGAAAACTGAGACTTGCCAGGCTTGGGCGTTCAGTGGATAAATAATTTCACATCTTCTGACAGGTATCATCAATCTGTTTAACTGATTTGCACCCACCAGTGCTTGTTTAAGCTTGTTGCCTATTGCTTCTTGATATATGAGATGAGAAAAACTTCTTGACACTGCCCAAGAAGTTCAGTTCCCACCCAAGATGATGCTCCCAGGAAGTCAGGGGAACCAGAACAGAGAGCTGGAGAACATCTTCACACACAGCAGACAAATGCCTCTGATACCCATCAGCATGCACTTCTAACATTCTCTAAATAACTGAAGTAAGGGGCCTCCTTGAAGGTCTCTTGAAGGAATAAGTAGCGCAAAATCAAGGTTTAAACTCAAGAAGCAGCCCTTAGGAGTCTGTTCACTTAAAACTAAAGTGGAGATATTTGTTTGAAAATCATGATGAAACCACACCGATTCAATGTAATGTTTGATTTGGGTGATCAAGGATAAAAGGTGGTTTGCTCTGTCATTGAATAGCTTTCATACACAGCAAGTAAACTACAGTGTCAGATTGCCTTCATTCCCACATAGAATAATTTAAGTAATGCACAGCTTTGAGTCTAATGAAACAACAGGTATGTTATTCAGCTTTACAGCATCAAATTTTCAGTGTTGCTAGGTGTCAAGATGCCTATTCCCCTAAATCACGTGCTCCTTTTGCAGGATAATTTATTTCAAATGCCTAGCTCCTCTAGAGAGGAACACACAATCTGGGTAATTTCCACTGACATGACTGTGCACAGATTTTAGCCACTCAGTATTTCATCAGGGCTTTTTTGTTGTGGCTTTGAATCTAAGAGCCACAGCTGCATATTTTTTTGCTT
Organism: Neopelma chrysocephalum; assembly: GCF_003984885.1. Classification (NCBI taxonomy): domain Eukaryota; kingdom Metazoa; phylum Chordata; class Aves; order Passeriformes; family Pipridae; genus Neopelma; species Neopelma chrysocephalum. Next base: position 2,135,182 of record NW_020925579.1, on the reverse strand, counting down.
TGGTTTTATTCTGGTGTGTGACTGAAAGAAGCTCAGTCAGTTCCTTTCAGCTGCCTTTCTCCTCACCACCTCATCTACTCCCCTGTATGCACATATTCCTGCATCCCTTCACACACAAGCTTAGAGCAATTGTTTCTGCAAGGGAGGACTCCCTAGGATAGGCTGGGGGACTCCTTCATAATGCAGGTCACTCCCTGAAAGTCATGCAACCTATGAGGTGCAGGGCCAAAGACACAGGTGTCTTGGTCTGGGACAGACTGGCAAGACAGTTCACCCAAAACCCCTCCTTTGCAGCACTGCAAAGCCTTATAAGTAAAAAGAATGCAGTCTCTAATACATACTGGATTGGCTAGTACTGTCTGTACAGGACAAAAGGTCCACAACCCCCTCTGCCCTGGCTTCATTCCAGTGCCAGCTCTCCCCAGGGATGCCATCAGCAAAACCTCAGCCTGCTTCACAAAGGTTGCCAATTTCTTTCTCCTTTTAGCCAGAATGGGAGGCATTTGTGTAACAGATTTCACAACTGCAATCTGGCATAATCTTCAAATTCTTAAGCACCATAATCAATAAATCCTCAGAGATTGTCTTCAGTGCGGTATGTGCTACTATTATTCCCAATTTGGAGGCAGAAGAGCAGAAGGCTCTTTGGCTCACTGATTTGCCTGGGGCTGTAGGTGGGATCTCTGTCAAATTCTTGATCAGAACCTGGGAGGAACTGGCAGCCCCAGCTGTTGAACCATGAAGCCCTTTGTGACTCACAGCCCTCCTTCAGTTGTAGGATAAATGGTGGCTATACAGCTGTCCACTGCTTTGTGGACATATTGGCAGTATCTGCAGCTCAAATGAAACAGAGACCTGAGACAAAAACCTAGCCAGGATGTGGCATATTAATCAATAAGAATACATCAGTGTCATGGTTTGAGATTGGCCCCCCCTCAAGAAGAGGGGGACTCAGAGGTGATTGGGTGCCAGGGCAGTGTTCCCTGAAGAGCCAATCACCACTCATGTTGTTCGCTTCTGCTCAAAAATCATATATTCACAGCACCAGAAGTGGTTGGCAAGAGTTCTGTGTTGGCACTTGGGCTGTTGGTGTCTGCTGCGTGTAGGTGTGGAAGGCCAGGGTGTGGCTGGGCTCCCTCTCTCTCCCCTCCGGGGGGGGGGAGAGGGGAGCCCTGCAGCCCCCCCAACTCTGCCTAGCCCAGAGCAGAGTTAGAGGCAGCATTTTGAGTGTGTGCAGTGAGGGAAGAGACTCACGTGAGCACCTGAACCTGACTTGAGGTAAGAGGAGAGAGGCAGGCTTTTGCAGCCAAGCCTTCTCCCCCCTCCTTTTCTACAGCTAAGCTGTGGAGGGGGGCTTTTCCTTTCCCTCGCTGGAAAGTGGAGGAGAGGCTCAGCATTGAAGCTGAGCCAAGTGGACGGGCCGTGGAAGTAGGCCTGGCGCTCGGGAAAAGGGTCCCAAGCGAAATTGGAGACGGACCCCCCAGAGAGAGAGAGAAAGGGGGCCCGGAGGATGTCTCTGCCATGCAGGACAACTGAAAACCTGAGGAGAAATCCACATGCCAGGACGTGGACGCTTGATAAGCAGAACCACACTGCAGCAGCCTACGAACCGAGGTATGAGAGAGAGAGAGATCACATAGCGGCAGGAGAGCAAGGACTCAAAGCTATCTTCTCGGACTTCATGAGGAGGAGAGACTACAACAAAACAACTGGAACTTGGTAAGGGGGGAGCGTTCAGGCCCAGAACACTCCCACAGAGGGACTGGTTACTTTCCAGCCTTGAAAAGGCTCTTTCCTGGACTAAACTTAAAGGAGGGGCTTGAAAGGACTGATTGACAGAGATGTAATATATATATAGTTGTCTTTAGTTTGTATAGTATTTATTTGTGTAAATAAATATATATACTTCCCCTTTCCCCTATAGAAGCCTCTGGCCTGAAAGTTTCTCTTCGGTGTTGGCATAAATTGTGGGAAGGGGTGGGGGAAGCCTGAAAATTGGATTTTAGATTTCTAACGTGGCTCAAACTGCCACAATCAGCTAGATAAGTAAGGATACAAGGCAGCAGAAAATGTGAAAGAATGAAAAAAAAAGTTTGTATCTATTTTTAATATGGATCATAAAGACCATTAATTATAATCACCTGGAGGTTTGGGTATCTTGGAAATGTGGTTAAAATTACAATCCTTCAATAATACTACAGTGAAAAATCACCACAGTATTAAAAAAGATCAGCTGGAATGCACTTGTTGGCATTGAGCAAAAAAATAGTAATTCACCTGAAATTAAATCCTTGTTGCCTTTCATTTAATTTAAAATTATTTAATTAACATTTGCTTCCCTCCAGACTTCTCATAAATAATCTAAGTGTTAGCATTCCCATTCCTAGGGCTGGGAATGAGGTCCTCTGTTGTTTAGAAGATAAATACGAAGTGTACAGAAGCAACACAGGTTTCCCCATGCTGCTTTGGCAGTCAGTCTTTACCTGAGAGAACAAAGCTATTCGGAGTGGTTAACTTGAATAATTTTCCAGATTCTGTTTAGTTAGATATGGTTAGATTATAAGGCAGATGTGCAAGATTGTAGAGAAAAGCTCCCTGATCTTAAACTTTAGTGCCTTTTTTTTCATTTAAACATTCATTTGCTTTAGTGCCTTTTTTTCATTTAAACAAACAAACAAACAAACAAAAAACATTAGTAATGACACTATTTCATTTTTTTCAAAGCCTGATTATTTCTTGGAAGTACAGAGATACTATCTATAGCCCTCTTCCATTCAAGCAAATCAGCTGAAAAAATGATATGGAAAAAGGTAGACATACTCAAAAACTGATGAAAACCTGAAGATCTGGCATTTCTTTTATCTTAAACCAAGGTCTGAGGAGGTACACAAGAATAGGCCTTTCAATGCATGGGTACATTTTTTATTGCATGCCTATGCTGGACAGAAATGAAAAGTTCCATGGCAAAAGTACATCAAGAAAGACTGAGGTAAAATATTGGGAAGATATCCTCAGGAATTGCTCATAGAAGACTCAGAAATCTCCATTTCTGGAGATCTTGAAGCAACATGAGGAAAATGTCTGTTGAAAAAAATACAGGTATAGTTCATACAGGCTTAGGATAGGGTCCCCTTTCAGGTCTAAACTTCCATAATGACAAAAAGGCAGACCTTGAGTGATCTTATGGGAAACACTTTAGGGTCTTCAAATGTTGATTTATGCCTATTCAGAACTGAAGGAAGCCCAGAGTTCAACAAATACATAACATATCTCAATGGATTACATATATTTCAATGCATTAGAAGGTCACTTTTCCAGCCTGCAGAACAAAGATAGGTTTAGTTGGGTGAGAAGAACACCAGTGCTGTACTAATGTGGGTTATTCTACTACGCTATTTAATAGCAATCTTTACATACAATTTATTTCAGTGGGCGTTTCCCCCTTTATTAACAGCTTTCATTAGTGGAAGTGTTAACTACATGACATTACAACACAGAGTCTTGTCTAATTTCTTACTTTTTGCCAGTACAAGATTATCATAGGCCCCCAAGATTGCATGAGTTATGAAGTCAACACTATACTGAAATATACCTCTCAACTTGTTCTCAACAAGCATTCCAGCATAACAGCTTCCAATTAATTTTTCATTTACGACCACATCAGCTAACCTTAAACCTGACAATCTACAAAGAAGCAAAACTAAATGATTACACAAGATCTACCCAAACATCATGCTCAGATTGTAAACAACATCTGCAGAAGTCTAGTTTTGCTGTTTACCAGATGATCTTGAAGCCCAACTAAAGGTTTTTTGAACTTGCACTGACTTGGACTGCCTCCTCTTCGTCTCCAAACACTTCCCATTCTGGAAAACAGGTTTTAAAAACAAAATTCAAATGCCCACCTACACCCGAAGAGGAGAGTACAGGAAGATGGTGAACTAACACTCCACCATTTCTTGTCAAGTAATTCACTCTCTCCTCAGGTGAATAAGCTTTGTGTACTTATGACCCAAATTTTGCATGTGCTGGGGAGGTAGTATCTGGCCTTGGAAGAGGGTGGCTGGAAGGTCAGGAGAATTCAGCACAGAACACAGGCTGTCCGAAACCATCCCTCAGTGAGCACAAAGCAAAAGGGAGTTTACTTTCCTTCCTGAACGTTAATACCTGACATTTTATTCCAATTATATATTAGATTACTCAGCAACAGTGAAACTGATTCCTTTTATGTCTCTTCCACAGCAGCCCTTTCAGTATTTTTTTCTACAGAACCTGTCCCCAAAGCACTCAGGAACTACACATGTCCCAGGCCTTTAAAAACAGATCATAACCCATGCTCAGAAAACCTTTCTAGCCAGCAAGAGACTGGCCAAAATATTCTTCTGGGAAGATTTTTGATGCTCAGCATTCATGTATCACTAAAAATACTTGTGATATCCACATGAAGTCTCTGTCTGCCATGTTCTCCAAAATGGAATAGTCTTACCAACAGACCCATTCTAGTGCTTGGTTGTTCTGTGCACCTCTAAGAAATCATAAGGAAAAGAAAAGCAGTCATCTTCCATTGTTACAGACTTCTGGATTATGGTCAATTAGATATTTGAGGACACTGTTCATGAAACAGTTCACCTGTTTCATAACAGGGAGGGAGCTTCACAGACTGGAGGAATATCCCTGCTAATACAGTTTCAGATCAAAGATGCAGAAGTTGCCTCCAAACAACACCCTTCTTTCCCCAAGCACAACTCCTAAGACAGTGACGCCTTACATACTCAAAATCCTCTTCAAATGCAGATCTACAAATGACTACAGTGGAGCAAGTGACATTCATGGATAGAAAGGCAACGTGTCAAATTTCTGTCCCAGCAGCATCACTCCCAAGCTATGAGATTAGCTGCACAAATTGACTGACTTGCTTCTGTATGCTAAACCTCAACTGCCATTTACAGACACCTCCTCCTCCCTGCCACATGATGCCTCATCTGCTGGAGATTCCTCCTGTCACCTCTTCCCTACCAGCTTTCTTGAAATTGCTGCTATGGCAAGCAGAAAAATGCCGCATACTCGAAGCTATTTGCAACATATCAGCTAGCTTGCTATCCCAAAAGTGGTCATGCTACAAGCTAAACTCTGGTAGTTTTGCTTCAGCAGATTTCAGATTTGAAAACGAATGCGTTAATTGTGAGACTGGTGACAAAACTGGTCATGATACCACAATGAGGTTTCACTAAAATACTGAAAGCATCACTGTTTCTATTCCGCACAGCTCTGCATAAAGCAGTGTTTCTCTTTTTTTGGGATGCTGCACATAATATTTTCATAAATTATTTCTACTGCTTCTACTACTTCTGAATATTCTCCCTTAGTATTTTTCTGGTGGGCCTCCTCTACTTATTTACTCACTTCTTTTTTCATGGAAAGTTTTGCCTCTCTCTTCTTAACTGATTTTCTCTTGACCACCTGGCTCATCTATCCCCTCTTTTTCTAAGAACCGCGGCCTCCTGTGATGTTGTAAATTTTATGTTAGGATTAAATAGCATTAGTACTTGTTAAACTCAAGTATTTTAGGATGACATTCATTTATTCTCAGTCTAGCTTCCCCTTTTATCAAAAATTCAGTCATGGCTGTTTCTTAGCAACAGATTTATCAGAACAGATGTGCATGAAAATCAAATTCTCTCAAAAAGGAACTGCTGAAGGAAGCTGATAGCATAGCCTTATTCCTAACCACCATTAAAAGCAAATGCTACAAAGCAGAAGTAAAGGGGTTTGTAATTTCATAAGAAATTTAATGAACACATGTACAGCATTAGCACCAATTGAAGTAGATGACCTTATAAACTTTCCTAACTAATGCATCTCTGATCTGCAAAAATAATATTCTTGCCTTCAGACATTGAAAGGAAAAAACAAAACCAAAACAGCAAACCATGCACAGCCACAATCCTCTTGCACTGGACTAGATTAAAAATTGGCATCTGCAGTGGTCACACACAAGTAGGTCTCAATGGACCAAACTGCAAAAGGCAGTCAGGCACTTCCTGCGTGCATCAAAAATGCGCACCCTCACTTCAACCACAGCAATATTAGATAACCAAGAAATGGACTTCAGTGCAGGACCATAATAAGTATATTTCATTCTCTGGTGCCACCACATCTATAATATAATTTCAGTAAACTGCAGGTTCCTAATTTTCAGTCTTTAGAAAGAATGTGAATTTAAAAAGAATTCAGAATTTAGAATGAAAGAATCCATATTCACCCAAAGATATTTCTACACCTTACTTCTCTGTGCCATATGAGGTTTTCCTTTCCTTTTTTAGTTTTTCCTTAATCCAAAACAATGTGCTAAGCTCCAACCAGATAGTTCATCAAAAATGTAGACAAAAGCAATTCAGGAATAGGGTGAAAGAGTCAACCCAAAATATGCAAGCATGAAATCCTACAAGCAGATAAAGTGAAATAGCAATACCAAGAGACTAATTCCCTTCAACTTAATATCAACCAGGAGTAAGTTATTATATTGACAATGGTTCAAAATCCTTATGAATGACAGTGGAATCAGGAACGCTGTCTTTTTATTAAGAATGATGACAACCATTTTGGCAAATACAGTCTCCTGCTGCTGTGGCACTTACTTGTGACAGTTATATCACTGAAAGGTAGCATTTATAATATATGGCTGCATATGAATGATGTTAGGAATGGGTTAAAGTGATTTATCTGTATTACTACCAAGAGGCAATGACAAAAAGGTAATTGCCCATATTTGTACCACTCCATTATAGAGAATGACAGTTTTATGTCTTCATAATGTTTAACTGAAAATGTATAAAATCCATTTCTTTTCTTGCTGAGAAATTAATATAGGACCAAAACCTCAAATTCAAACTCTGGTCATGCTCAGACAAAACTCTCACTGAAGTCAGTGCGAGTTTTGCCATGGAGAGGATTAAAGATGGTATGATTTGCTGCATGCTACCAGACATGTAAAAGCCACAGAGCTAGATTTTCATTATGATGCTGCTGGTATTATTAAAATTAGCAAGATTTTGGTCTTTCACTTTCCAGGCACACAGTCATGTGGGCTTGCAGAGGAAGGAGAGATGCAAGGCAGACAAGCGAGCTTGATAGAGGGTGCTTAATGCTGGGCCGGGAGCCAGCAGAAGTGCATCCCTCTGCCATATCTCCCTTCCCTTCTCCTCTTTAAGGCCCAAAAAGAGGCAGGAAAGAGCAAGGAAGCAAGCCTGGGTGCTTGGCAAATCAGCACTAGCTGGATGGAATGCATCAAGCTCATCACCACAAAAAAATACTGAAGCCATCCAGTATCCGTGCTATTCCAGCACTAGGAGCATGCCTAGGCACATACCCCCTTTGGGAGGTTCTAGGCTGGACCCTGCGCCACAGAGATATGACACATCTAAAGGGAGATGGCAGGAAGCAGTCAACACATAACAGTTTCGCTGAGCTTCTGCCAGCGGTGACCGGACCACACCTGTAACTAGAGGAGCCTGCTATCCCTAGGGGGTTACCTGGCTCTGCAGGGAAGGGACACTGCACTTTCTTGCGGTTCTCAGATTTTGCTGGCAGCTCCATCCACTTCGTCATGTTACCTTAAATGGATACAGAAACTCTTAAAAAAAAGGTAGATTCTTCATCAACCGGGTGTTTGGAATGGTTCTGTTCTCCAGTACAGTCTCCAGAGGCATTAGAATTTGGTTTGTTAAAACAGTAACAACTTTTCTTATGTTATCGACAAATTTCTTCATGTTTTCATGATGTGGTAGCAGAACCAAAGGAACAAAGATACGACAACCTGAAACAGCTACGTTTTCTAACCAGACTACAAAAATGAAGCAAAAAATAAGTCCTGATATACTCATCCATTTTAATTTTTATAAGAAAACAACAGTAACATAAGATCTCACTACAGATGTCATTTCTTAAATGAAACCTCATTTTTAAGAGTATGATTACAACAGATTACTGACCTTTAGTCTCACTAGCAATGCCATCTGGCACCAATTTAATTTCAAACTGCCAAGCAATTATTGCTAAAAAATTAACTAAAAAAAATTTCACACTTTTTAAATTCTTAATGAAAAAAATATATGGCTAGGGACCGTCATTCCTTACAGAATAAAGATCAATACAGTACTAATGATTCAAATACCAGCATAGAGACACTGGAGTCCTGAACTTAAAATAAGTGAGCCCTACTGAATTAAACTCACTGATCTGGGTTCTAAAGCAAGTTTCAAAGTATGTTCACACAAAAATTAATTCACAACTAGTAGTAAAAAAATGAGATTATTCACTGTGTTAGTAACACATGATTAAAACTGCAATATATAGCACTATTTTACACATACATAATGTCTTCAAAGGCCATTTTGTAGAAAAAATGAAACTGCAGATAAATACAGATCTTATGTGATATCTGGCTATTATGGATTAAACACCACAAAAACCTCACAGTTTTGGAGGTAAAATTGCATTACTTCAACTGGCTAGCATTTCCTTTTTATGTTAAATGTCTGGCAGGACCTAAGATGGATGTCTACTCCTTCAAAATGTTAACAGACAGTGAAATTCAAGCTTTAAAATCTACCATTCCCAAACAGTAGTAGTACTTACAAACAAGAAGTATTTAAGTTAGTCTCTTAGCTGATGTGAATTGGTTAAAGGATCTGACTCATACTTTTCTCCATCCCTCCTGATTTTGAGTTCCTCATGGTTTTGCATCCCATGCAGATACATTCACTGCTGGACAGATTGATCTGTTAGGATTTTACAGCTACATGGCACAAACAGAAATGCAATGCAAGGAAAGACACGGGAGAATCAGGCTGTACAAGCTGTGCACTTGCAATGTGTAGGCAGCAATGGTAAAATGTTTCAGGATGCTAAAGAAAGCAGTTACACATTACATAGAACAATTCATTGTGGTACACTAGCAGATTTCCCTAGAATCCTGAAGTAGATAATATAATTCAAGTAAGAGAAAGATGCAACTCCAGGTAGGACCACACAAACACACACTAGTTCTCCCATCCATAAATGCAGGGATGACAAAAATCCCACATGAATAAACATCCCCGATCTGTTTTACAGAGGAATACAGTACTGTGCTCTATCTGAAGTCAGAGCCAGGGCTCTATTGTAACCAGACAAGCATCAGCACATTCCCTTTGCAACCTGAAACATGCAGAAGGAAATCCTCATGAATGCTGAGAGTTAAAATTACAATGATATTCTGTATTAAACAAATAAATTTCACAGTAGCCTGACTTATGGCACCCAAAGCAAGACCTGCATGTCTCCAAATGGGAAAAAAAGTTTTTCAGGAATTCCCACTCCCCTCCTAGAGACAATCAAACTCTTTGTGATTTGATTGATCACACAGTAACTAAGTCTCTCTGCCATCAATCCTCAGCCTCTCTGCTTCATCTGCCAAAGGCTGCCCTTTCCTGGCATAAGTAGCTGTCCCCTGACAATCACTGATCAAACTGCTATCATGTGGGCCATCTACATATCACTAGTGGTTACAGCTGCACTCACCATGGGCAAAGTTCAGACCAGAACCCAAGAGCAAAACATGCTGGAGCCTTGCCTGGAAACAACTGACTCCAGAGGCCACACCATAACCTCCTAATGGCAGGTAAGAACTTCACCTGTGTCCCAGGGTAGTTGAGTTCAACAGCAACAGATTATATATACATTTGGATTCCAACGAAGTGTTAAGTAGCAGCAGGCAGTGGAAAGCTGGCATCCTCTTTAGAAAGAAAAAGCAGTTATGATAAATCTTTGCCTTCCTCTTGAAGAGGCATAGGGCCCTTTGTGCCTTTTTTTTTTGAGACAATGATGAAGTATGATGAAGTGTGATTCTTTACTTAGAAAGAGACTATGCCAACTCCCAAGGGAAAAACAAAACCTACATATGGGAAAAGGTAACCTGTTGTATCACACAACAAGTAGAAAGCTGGTCTCAGCATGTTCTGCCTCAAAAATTGTACCACAGATGCCTGGATAAAGGAAATGATGAGGCAAATCGGAATGAACTTTCCATGATTTTGATTCATAGTCTCCTAAGCAAACAAATGCAGAGTTGGTGATTTGGGTAGTATTTAAAGAACACTGCATGTATTTAAAAATTATAGAGCTAAGCAACTAGTAATAACAGAGAGTTGTGTGGCAGAAACCTTCACAAGACCCTTCAGGGACTGAGATATTTGTCAATGGGCTACTTGCTACCCAGAAGACAGACTTCACCACGCAGACAGTTACATTCCAACATAAAGGTAGTACCTCAGACTGCCAAAAAATTACTTTTGGCTTATAAAACTGAGACAAACTGACTTACTAAGTCATCTTATCACCTGACATTAATGGAAAAGTCAATGTGCGAGGCTTACCATGAGAAAGACAACACTGATATTCTTTCGCCCTTGACTTTTATCTCATATTTAAGGCAACATACACAGTTTTGAATCTGAACACAAATGGAAGTATTATGTAAATGTTTTTGTCTACAAAGTATAGACTTATTAAGATCTCACATGTTGTTCTAATTTTGATAGTTATTCTGTACAGGTAGATACAGACTTTCGATTTTCCCCTGGATTTTTAAGACATGAAGTGTCTTAAACTTCTTAAGACTATGCATTAATTGTATAGTAGAAAGTGCACTGACATGGCTAGCTGTATTGACCTTCACCCTGGGACTACCTGGGGATGAAAAGCGTAAGCTAACTTATAAGCTATGACCTCAGCATCATGCTAGGTCTCATAAGCAAGCATTAAAATTGATTGTATGGCATGCATCTTTAGAAAAAGAAAGCATAATTCTGGTTTAGGCAGCAGGGTCTATGCTGGGATGTCTGCTAGTGTAAAGACATTACAAACACTCAGCACGGGCTGAGAAACAAAATGAAAGAAACGTTACCCAGCCCTCAGACAAAGGTTTATATAGAACCAATTGTTTTCTTGGATCTTATTCTCTGAGGCAGGGATGACGCATCCCTTCCTGAGGAATCATCGACTTCAGTGCTCTAGACACTGTAATTTTGCTAAAATTGTTCCAGGGGAAAATATGGTGACTCTTCAGTGGATCATGCCAGTCATGAAGAAACTGCACACCCAATTGCCCATCTGGAGTTTCACCACTTTCTGGTTTCTGACTCTAATCCCTAATTCCAGCTATAAGGAGTTATTGAGGAAATGTGATCCGTGGTGTCATTGATATGTGGTTCCCAACAAAAACTTCCATATTTTCCTTCTGCATATCAGCTGTCCTGGGAACGTGTCATGGCTAGAACAGCCAGTTGAATACTTTGCTCCTTTTGAATGTGTAAATAGCACAGCACTTTTATGTGGCAAGAATAAATGCATGTATGAAAGACACTGTCACATTGAGATTTTAACTTATCTGAGACACTATTTGGGATTTTACTGATTACAAACGCAATGTATTAGGGAACTAGATCTGAAGTTTGCTACAGCGAAAACTGCGGAAATCATGGCATCATAAAATGGCATAGTGGGAATAAACTATGAATTTGAAAACTACAGTAGAAAAGCAAATTGCATAAATACAACAACAAAGTGGTTTTAAAATTAGTTCTTCAATTACCAGAGCAAGAACTCCAATCCAAATTAATTTTCATCTGTCTTTCAAACCCACCTTTCTATTCTCTTCACTGACACTTGTTTTAGAAAACTGCACAGTGTATTCAGTTTTAACAGGTAAAACACACTGCCAAAAGGTCTTTCAATTGTATTATCTATAAATTAAAACACAGTATTTTGTGACTTTTTGCAATCATTCTCATGGAACTGCAATATACAAAGAACTGCTTCTTATGTGCTCTGCATTTTTCATTTAGAGTGTGATTATTAACATAATAGAGGAAGAAACATCAATTACTCAACCTGAAAGGTGATCTTTAAATTCATTTTACCTTTAAAATAGTAACAGAATTATAAACTAATCTATGAAATTAACTTTCTATTCTTTAAGTATTTTAATGATGAAATTAGACAGAAATTACAAATATCCAATACATGCTATTTGTATCTTTTTTCTCATTTAAAAGAACAAAATATAGACTTCTACAACAATACTGTTAAGTTACAATTAATGTCCATTAAAAAATAAACCCTTGTTTGCATTTTTACACTAATTTGGATTATCAAGAATATTAGGACATTTTTATTTCTTATGGTGTTGGCTGTCTAAGTTCCTGGGCAGGGTAAATGGCTATTTTCACTTTTGCCTTTACTCAGCTTCATTTTTTGATTGTTCTCCCTAGATAATAACACCTTGCTCTACTGAGTCTGCAAACCCTATATTAAGAGTATTTCAATGGCAAGCTTGCTACCACTCAGAAAAATATCAAACACATCTCAGCATCTTCTTCTGTCATTTTCAAGAATCTAACATTTTATACTGTTGAATACTTTCTTTAAAATAATTGTGTCTACCAGCTTAATCAACAGCACAATTTACCTGCAAGTCTTATTGAAAGCTCCTCTTAGAAAAAGAACTGACCTTTATTTTGAGATTATTTCTTCTAGATACTGAGGATATATCAAATTAGTTCCAAAAGCATATTTTACATGGATGATGATAAAAAGCATATGTGTAAAATACACTGCATAACACCACAACTGTTCAAAGAGGTGAAATATTTTGAATTTCCTACAGGTACACAAAGGAGACTTGGTACAATACTTAGAGATCTGCTGACCTCCCAAAAGAGAAAAATGTGGCAAAACATTTCAGAAGCAAGAAAATTAACATATAATCTGCTGCAGTTCAAATACAGCAATCAAGTTAATGGGAAAATATGACATGCCCTAGTAAAAAGCAAAAAAAGAGAAAAAGTTGGACATAAACTGTGACATAATCGTTTCATTTGTGTATTCCATTTCATTTGTGTATTCCATTTCATTAGATCTGTCAAGAAATCCAGATGGTGTGGGCCAACAAACAAAGTCACAAAGCAAAACATACCCTTGAAATCAGAGCAGTGATGTTTTCTCAAAATAGTTCAGAAAATAAGCACAGCTTACTTGAGTATTTAACCAATCAACTTTTTCTATGTTAAGCAGTCAGTAGAGGAAGCATAGCTTGACGTGTAAAAGTTGCTGTCTTATGGCCAACAGCTGAATATGTAGTCATTTGGTCTGAATACCCATACATGTGATTGAAGGTACATATTAAATGCACATACATTTAAATTAAATAGATACAGAACTACTGCAAAGAGGCTTTGAGGGGTGCTTTATAAATAGGGTAACCATTACAGATCCTATAAAAATACAATCAAGGAGTGGAATCTCACTGTTTATCAGAAAACAAAAACAATAGCACATCTATAACAACAGATAATAGGTGAGGAACTCAAAGATTTATATATTTTCTAATGCACTGTGCCATTACTAATGAAATACAAGATGTGATCAATTTACAAGCAGTGAAAAACAATGATATGGAGTTATAAAACTTTATTGGCCTGTTAAAAGTAAGTTCATCAAGTCCATTTTTTATAAATATAGATTTTTCCAAACTGTTGTGGTAGCATTTGTGAATAAAACCAATGATTGTCTGTTATTTACAAGAATATGAAATGGTTTCAACAGGAAGAATTAGAGAGAAGAGAGGGAGAAAAGGCTCACAGTTAGCTGATGGATCACAGCTATGAACTCTTTAATCACAGAATCACAGAATGGGTCAGGTTGGAAGGGACCACAGTGGGTCATGTGGTCCAACCTCTCTGCTCAAGCAGGGTCATCCCAGAGCACATGGCACAAGATTGCGTCCAGACGGTTCTTGAATATCTCCAGTGAGGGAGACTCCACAACCTCTCTGGGCAATCTGTTCCAGTGCTTGGTCACCTGCACAGTAAAGAAGTTTTTCCTCTTATTCAGGTAGAACTTCCTATGCCTCAGTTTCTACCCATTGTCTCTTGTCGCAGTGCTTGTCATCCATGATGTGATGATGCTATGGTAAAAGGCAATTTCATGCTATCATTTAGAATATTACTTTTTTCCATGTATGAAAAAAATAATTCAGAAAAGAATGCTTATTTTCTATACTTTGATATTGACTGAATGACTCTTCCTATTTTTAAACTGAGCCTGAAATATAAAAAACCCCAGGAACATAAAGCTCTGAACGGCAGTGGAAGACATCTAAAATGTATTTGTCAAAGACTCTGGTCTTGGGTTTGTGCAGTGGTGTGGCACCCCAATTCTGCTCTCACACTACTAAAGCCAATAATATCAATTAAATGGTTACGTTAAAAAAAAGGTCTCAGGAAAAAAATCAAGATTTTTTTCCTGTTTGGTCAACATGCCTGACGATGAGCCCTACTCTGCTTACATGAAGGAAAAATCAGAGCCATCATAAGACAGCCATGACTTTACCCTCTACATATTTGAATATCGGATGGTTCCCTGAAATCTTATATGATTGTTCTTGTCATTCCAGCTGAGGAAAAAGTTACAGTGAAAATGTGTATGCAACGAGACAAGTTTCCTCCTGTATTAAGACATAATCTGCTTAGTAACACTGCTGTGAGTTGCTGCCTCTAGAGATTACAGGGAATTAATTGCCCTCTTCAAAATGAAAGCAGTTTGCCTCTACACTGGCTGCAACTCTGCTCCAGGCCAGGGCACATATGCTTATCCACCACACTCCATGCAGCTGCAAAAACATAGCTAATCATGGAGGTTGCTATTGAAATTAGAAGGATAAAGCATCTCTATATGAAAACAATACATGTTCTAATGTGGGCTCTTTCAATCTATCTTTTATGATGAAAATAAGGGAAACAGTTAACCTGAGGTTGATTAAAACACAATAACATGTTCTGCAAGTTCACTCATACATGCTTGTGGAACTAAACAGCTATATTTATTTCCAATCAATGCATCCTTTTCTATTTTCAGAGCAGATTTACTTTGTATGAACAAAAGAAGAACAGAACAAATGGAAGTCAGCTTCAAAAGTTTGGGGATATACATTCCTATGGAAGTGGGACAATGACACAGACTGTAACACATGTGAAATACACAGCATCAGCATTCTCTGTCCTCCCTATAATGCTGTATTCATATTTCTCAACACTTCCAACCGTCCACAAACTCTTGCTCTGGAGATTAGATGACAAAATCTGGAACAACATGGATCTACATTTAATTTGGAGTACTTTACCACATCACATAATGATGACAAAGCCCTTCAAAAGGATATTCCAAGACCCTGCACATTTGTGCCCTATGGAGGACAGAGCTTACCACAGCTCACAGAGGAGAATATTGAGTACTCTTAAGAGCAGAAAACAGAATGACTGAAAATTGGAAGGAAGAGAAGAAGCCAGAGAGAATTACGAAGACGCAGAAAATACTAAAAACCTTCAGGTAAGCTTTTGGGGTTTTTTTTTTTGAAATATACATAAGCAAAATACTTAGTCACCCAATCCACTGAAAACTTTGCAATTATTTCAAATGTTAAATATACAACTGGAAAAGGACAGCTGAATTAAAAAGAGGTCAGAAAGGATACATTTTTTTATCTATCTGATAATAGCTTCCAACTTTACAAACCATTTGCAAGTTTTTAAACATTTAAACAGATGCAAACAAAGTGATGGTCTTCATGGTGATGATTAATTGTCAACTTATCATGAATGGTGGGGTAAAGAGATTGACAAACTGGACCTCTGCATGAAGGCTGTTGAGTAAGGAGCCAGTTGGAAGCGTATCGGTCATTCCTACATGGCAAAATTCCGTATGTTCTTTAATTTTTGAGAAACCATGCTCAGAAATTGGCTTTCTTAGGAAAAAATAGATTTTTAGTGCTTCTGCTGATAGTCAAAGAAGAAAGAGTAATTCCTGCAAGAACTATTTGAAGTAAAATTGTTTTCAGCTAGCTGTCCACAGGTTTTCTTGGCATTGTCTGCTGTTCCCTAGGATCTTGATCTTGCTCCCACTGAAATGCATGTTTTTCTTCACTGCTGCCTGGGAGAGATCCAGCTGGTAGACAAAGGAAGCGGAAAGGCTGAAGACTGTCTTTCACAGATTAGGATACTCAGAGACATATGGCCATGAAAATGTCTCGTAGAAGCCTCTGTCTGACCTGGCTGTGAGCTCCCATGACTCTCATAAAAGAAAGACATGATCCCCAAACACCTTTCTGCTGGAGCAGCCTTTGTGAGTGCCCTTACCTTGCCTTTCATGGGAGGCAGCTGCAGTAAGCACAACACTGGGCTCTGCCTGGGAAACAATCCACTTGTTTGCATTATAGACCTGGCCACTGGTCAAACTTTGACCAAATTCAACAAAAAGAGGTTTACTTAACAGAATGGATGATATGACTTGCCTCAAACCAGAACACCCCCAGCAGTGCTTCCTCTCCAGTCCCCAAACTAATCTATCCATCAAATTACTCAACAGCTTATCTAAGTATGTCTCTGAGTGTATTAAATGTCTATTTAAAACAAATTCTAGTACAAATAAACCCCTTCTAGCAGAACATTAGAAATATGTTTTTATTTTAGTTTCATGTCTGGCACAGGGAAAAAAAATAGCAACTCTGCCTTTAGACATTTCATAGCCTCTTTTATTGCTCAGTGAAACAATATAAAAGCTTTTTAATGTCAAATCCTGGCTGTTCAGCAACTTTTACCATGTTAATGGTTCCTGCATGATTCTTAGTTTCAATCTCACTTTATTTTAAGGAGGTCAAGAATTTATAATTAACTGAGCCCTTTGTAAACCAACACCATTTGGGCAGATCATAGTCTCTACAGTTACAAGCAATGTCACTTACAATCAAGCTGAAAGACAGGAGCTAGTCGGTACCGTAATTTCCACATTAAATGTTTAGCTCCCTTAGTTTTAAGAGGCTCTGTCCACATACTGAGAAGGAACCATTTTAGGAACGCGTAGTCTTTCCATCAAGCATTAAACTTCTGTATTAAGACATTATTAGTAACAAATCAGGTGCTGCAATCCATAAGGTTCTGTGAATCAAGTAACAGTGCATCGTGTGGCTAACATAATGTAGTACAAAATATGTAAGAAGGATATTCTACAATATAGATATAAAAATATATATATTTCAGTGGTGCATAAATCAGTTGTTGTTTATTAAAGTTACCTCCATAATTACATAAAATCCAAAATACTGTGTCAGTACATACTGAAACATTTGAAGGTCAAACCTACCCCTGTATGATAAAGATGAACTGCAAAGTGCTACAAAATAAATTACAAAAAATTACATAAAATCCCCAATCAATAACTGTGCATATTTATGCATATAAATATTACGAATCTGAAAGAACTACCTCTTAAAGTTAAATATTTCAAAAATCAACTGCCAAATTCCAGGTCTTTGAGCTTGCTTTTTCCCTGCCAAAAGAAAAGGGTTCAGATTCTCACCTCGTTTATTTGGAAATAAATTGTGAGCACATAGCTGAGATATGCTGACTTTGTACCAACAAAACCTCAAACTGGAATTTCAGATACTGGTCAAGCACTGCTCATGATCCAACATATGTTTGATGTAAGTCCACTGACTTTAGTTCAGATATTGCTGCTAAACGATTGTCCACTGATTTAGAATCAGCTCAATGACATCAGATATTATTTCAACAGGAAGAGAGATGCATGGTTAAGCAAGAAGTCTGAGAAGAAAATAATTAAAAGGAAGTTAAAAGTGAATCAGTAAGCAGAAGAGAAAGTTATGATCTCTAGAAAATAAGACCATGTCTACATAGACTTAGGGAGAAAAAAAGGCATACATTCCTAATATTGTTTTTGAGGAACAGCAGAACACTTGTTGTCATCTAACTTCAAACAGAACTATGATGGATATCCTTAATTGTTGCCATCCCTCCCCAAATCACCACAGTATGTGCAAGGCGACAAAGACAACATGATTCCTAGGTCATCAGTAAACTTCCAGTTCTGTCCTCTTCTTTAGTGTGGGGAGAAGTACACATCTTTGGGACAGATTTTTAGCAACTGCAGTTCCCCATCCCTAACCAGCGGCAAGAGAGAGGAAATTTCTCACTACATAGGCCTAGAAGAATGCAAATGTAGACACATTTCTTGACTAAAAAGGATATTTCCAAAACTTGAGCACAGCAGGAACAAAGAACTCGGATGCAAGAGACTCAAGAGAACACAAGAAAAAAGTTGAAGGACTAAGAGTCTTAAAAGGCAAAAAGCAAGTAAGTTTATAGATATAGAACAAAGGAGTCAAGATAGTATTGCAAAAAGAGAGGCATGGTGTATGGCTGTAAAGACTGCAGCAAAAGAAAAGACAATGGTGTTACAATGGAAGACTGAAAATGGCTGCAATTAAAAAGCAGTAACAATGAAAAGCAAATACTGGAGACAAAAACTCTGCTTTTTTACTACACATAATTGTAAGGAATTAAAATCAAACCGTATCTCAAAAATGTAATCAAAATGGACAGAAACATAAGCACCTATCTCAGTTTTTTGCTGCTAGTCTTTGTAGCTCTCAGTTAAAAAAAAAAAACAAAACAAAACAAAAAACAACAAACCAGAAACTTCATATTTCTTAGAATTCCTTAAACTGAAAAGATCAAAGTAGAAACTCGGGATTTGATAGGTAAATAGAATGAAAATTAATTTCTAGCACTCCATCTAAATGCCACAGTTGTTCTAGCAATATCCTCGTGCCTTCACTTAGCTTCACATGTTAGAGTAAACTCTTCTCTGAAGTATACTGAAGCATATTCTGAAGCATACTTCACAGTTAAATATGAACAGTTAAACAAGCCTTTAAGTCTACAGTCTGAAGGAACAGCCACATATTGTGTTATTCTTGTTCTTGGCTCAGAATCAGCATTCTGTCCTACTACAAATTTGTATGTTTATCTAAACTTATGGACTATCTTGAATAAGCATGACCTAAGTGAATGTCTAAGTGGTGGTGCTGCTTCAATACCCAAACACACTAACAAACAGTACTGCCACCTTTCTGTATACATTTTAGACTCTCCATCTTCCTGGTAAAGTCAGTGGAACTACATTCATAAAAGGACTTGCAGGGCCAGCTCTGCAATTTACTGCTTCATGATTTAAGACCGTATCCTGCAAATATACAAGAACTTAACTTTAAAGAATGTGAGCATTCCCACTGAAATCAGTGAGGTTACACACACACTGAAGTAATGCAGAAGTTTTGCAGAGGCATTAATGCAATAAAATAAAAGCAGCTTTGCAGTTCACCTTTGATAAATATTATTTATAAAATCAACATCTTTCCAGTTAAGTTCAAACAGAAAAAAATAGTTGACAGAGGAAACAATATAATGTCATTTCATCTCAATGTCATTTTGAAAGATACAGTGAGGACAAGGCAATAGGATAGAGTGTGGTAGCTTATTTCTGGACTTTCTTGAGTTTTTTAGCTGCCTCAGGGCTTGGCTTTGCCCCGCTCTTGCAAAAACAGCTACTGATTTGAATGTACTTCTACAGTTCTCCAAACAGAACCAATGACTAAAAGAGAATCAATCCAAGGGAGGTGACACTTCACTGGGCAAGAACACTGTCCACTCCCTACTGTGCAGCATACAGATTCCACAAGCTCAACAGCCCCTCTCTCATCTTTTCCTTATTTCATCTACCCATCCAGTGGGATCTTATGAAATAAAACAAAACCTAAAAGAAACAAAATAAAATGTGAGAAATCATGCTTAAAAAAAAAAAATCAAAGAAAAATTAATATAAAGGACCAAACACAAATGAATACTTGACAATCAAACACATACACATAAAATGCATTTAAAGCATACATAAAGTGTTACATAAAAACTGTATATGAATTTATAAAAATGACAACATTAGCTCTATCTTGTGGCCAAAGATTTTATTTGTTTACTAAAAATGTATAGTGTGTGCTATACGTTTGTCTTTAACATATACTCATATTGAACTGTAATGCAATAAATATAGAATTTTTCAACCAGGGACTGTACTATGCATGAGTTAGAAAAACTTCAGTCGGGTATTCTGCCTTGTGCAAAGGTTTACAGTAAACAAGCCTGGTGTGCACAATCAAGTTCTCTGTCTTTAGTACGTTAAACCAACTAAGTGAAGGGTACCCCTCTACACCAGAGAGATATTCTAAGTACAACACCAGGGTCCTCTGTAACTTTCCAAACCTCAGGTCTGTGCACATAATCATTTCTGCCTGCTCCAAACAGGCTCCTGCCCTTAATGTCATTAAATGACTTTGTAATGGCAGAAAAACAGTGGACCTGGGGGAAATATTAGTCAATTATCTTGACATTTATTGTTTTTAAATATCAACAGGAACTTAAACATCAGCAACTAAATATGATGGCACATTGAAACACAAATAAAAATCCCTGGGACATGTTCTGTTCTGAGATGAAGGAGAAACCTAACCCCCAAACCTTACCTGACTGTCTAAGGCTAAGAACTTTAAAAATGCTATGTAGGGCCCTGTGTAAAATTCAACTAGCTGACTCTGTGGCACAAATACTTCCTAGAATAGCATTGTCTTACCCAGTCTGTGGTTATCTGATGCAGTTGAGTTATTATGTACATCACTGTTGACAGTCACCATTACTTGTTCTAATGACATTTGAAAAAAACATGTGTGAGAATTATACTAATCATCTGCAAACATAAATTTCATCAGTAGTTTTTGTTCGTTTGTTTTCGTTTTTTTTTCACCTTGGTTTAATAAGTCCTCAATGTTTGTAAAGACTGAAAACTTATCAATATTCCACAGAAATTTAAACAATTCAGAGCCAAATCTTGATTTGCTTTAAAAAATTGGAACTTACACTATCAGTTTCAAAAGAAGTTGAATGTGACTGTTAGTAACAATGATTAATTCATTTACACTGCATTTTCTTGCTTGTTCTAATCTTGAGGCACTCTTAGTACTTCTACCCTGAAAGGAGGTAATCACACATACAGAAGTTGAACATGCTAGCTTGTGCAACCCCACATTTCTAAAAGCATGCAGTAAAATGCCTTTTCTTTGAAACAATTAATAAGGTTTAGTGTAAGGTGTCAAGGAAAAAAAAAGGGATCTGCTAATTCACATACAAAAATATAGCATCGGCCCCATTTCAGAACAGTAAGTAATTTCCTGAAGGATGTTTAGAAGTTACAGTTTAGATGGAAAAGGAGAAATTTTGTTGGGGTTTTGGTAGTCTAGAACTGAGAGCTACTGCATGATTGCTACTTTCTCTTCAAATTTCCGAGGCCATTCAGACTTCCTCTGTGGAATTTTGTTTTCTTAAATATGTGAGGTTGCATGCATTCTTGTCAACTAAGTCAAAGGACGCATACATATAAAACCACACATCTACACCACACTTTTAACATCAAAGCAAATAACTGCAAGTGAAAGCTTTTTGGCCTTTTAGTTTGTTTCTTACCTGGTCTGCTGCATTCACAGTGAAATCATATTGCTGTGTTTAAAGTAATCTCTGAATTTTGAGAAGTTTCAACTGATGAACTACTACTCAGTGAATAGTACATGGGCAAACACAGGTAGAAAACAGATCTGCTTACAACTCCTGCAAACTTCAGTTTATGATAACCCATATGCAGAGGGGGTTGGGAAGGCAGCATAACTACTTTAAGGAAAGTGAACCAATGTGTTCTTGCAAACCACCAGAGGTGCTTAGGAACATGGTTTAGTGGGGGACTTGGTAATGTTAGGTTAATGGTTGAACTTGATGATCTTAAGGGTATTTTCCAACCTAATTGATTCTCTTAATCTATATTTTTGGTTGCATTTGCATGTATATTAGTAATCCTATTAGTCAACAGTGGTATCTAAACCAACCACTATGAAAGAAGCCGCAGACCTAGGACCTGAGTAATTTACAGGAGTCAAAAAGTCCACAAGAGAGTCCTGAAGTCCTACTGAAGGCAGAAGAATTAATCACAATGAATTTTTAAATGTATTATTAAATCTTTATTAAATCTTTATTATTAAATCTTTATTTTAAAGAAAAAAAATTGGTTAACAGAAAGGAGTCCAGAAAATCAGAGAGAAAAGAAAACAGTGAAAGAAAAGAAAAAGGTGAAAAAGAAGAGGAGAGTCTATTGCCTTTATTCATTGAAACATGGAAAGCAACTAGGTGAAGTACATAGAAATGAAAAGGATACATGAATACAGTATAATTGTGGGGAGTGGGGCAGGGGGGAACAGGGGAGAGGAGGGGGGAAGTGGTGTGTGTGAAGGGGATAAGAAGGCTCTAGAAGGACACCGATGAAATGGAACAAGGAAATAGGACTGAAATATAAAGATGCAGAAACTGAATGGAAGTGCTTTAAAATAATGGTTCCAGAAAAAGTACAAAAAGTTGCAAACCCATTAAGCAGCAGGCAATCTGAACTTAACTGGTACACTAGATCTCTGACTATTTGGAGTCATCGAGCTAACAAAGGCAAAATGTTATGGGCAGTGGCTGTTTAGAAGATTTCTTATGTCCTAACTTTCAGCCTCTCATTTGGCTTATCAGAGTTCAAATGCTCAAATGCAGTCAGGAAAGTTGAGGCAAAGCCTGATTTTGGCTTGAGTTGCTGTCAGGGCACTGGATTCTGAGTTTAATATTAGTTTTAAAAGAATACTGCTGTTATATAGGCTGCCACTCAGACTTGCAGAGGAAAGTACACTAAGGAATAAAAATAAAATCTCAAAATAAAAGTGGAAGACAGAAAAAAACATCCTTCTTCCCTGTACAAGGAATGACAGAACTTTATTCATCCTTTAAAGGAACATTATGAATCTGTCTCTCTCAAATGTAAATTTATCCAAGACAGTAAAGAAAATATTAAGTAGTTTAAAACGTAACTTGGTGATAATTGTATTTCCAATAGCAGCTTTTCATTCAAAGAGCTTTGAAATCAGCACTGTATTAATTATTAGTCTTTAAACAAACATTCGAAAGAATTTGGAGTACACTATTTTAAGAATATCAAATTTAAGTCCAATTGCTCTCCTCCAAAGAGAAATTATGTAGCTTGAATTATGTTATTAATAAGGATCCACTCGAGCCATCAGGGGATCAGCCATCAGTCATCTACCGCAGATGACTATCTCATGAGCTTTGCAGACCTGTATCTGGGATACTGGATGACCTGTAATGTCCTAAGAGTTTACTGTCATTGGAGCTGAACAAACTGCCATTGATGAATTGTTTCTAGCTTTTCTATTCATTAGGGAAGAAAGAGTAAAAAAAAAGGTATGACAGCAAACCCCTGTGTTTATACATACTGAATTGATTCTGAAAGAGCCTTTCATAAACATGATCCTTTTTATATGTAAAGAAGCCAATTTTTTTCCTTCTTCAACGAGCACACAACAAAACACTGAGCAGTCACTGGCATCATAACATCTTATGCAGCATAACATCTAATGTATGGCCATATTTGGGAACATCACGGTTCTGAGGATAGTCACACATCCATGGGCTCAATTTCTACCTGTTCCAAACAATCTCAATCATCCCCCTTCTCACTGGTTATGCTCTCTACAAGCCCTCACTCAAGTCATTCAGAAAGGAAAATGTTACAACATGGTCATATACTGAACTTTTTTCTCAAAGCAAGATGCTAAATTTTAGATGTCTAAAATCCTTTATGCTCCAACAGGATTTGAAATAACATATTTCAATGAGTTGTATATAAACTGGAGGTCTGCAGTCAGACTTTCTTGGTCATTACAAACCTGACCTATTATTTACTCTGTCAGAGTAAATAAAAGTTTCCTGTAATAATGACTTAAGTGAATAAAAACATAAATTTTATATACTCACATCCCACTTGCCAGTTATGTCTCTACACACGAGTTGCATAAATTTGGAGATCATGTATGTAAACTCAAGCATTCAAGGGAAAGTACAAGCAAAAGAAGTGCTGAGAAATTGAAACTTTCTATAATGTGAAGTCTCATCCCACCTTCTCTCTTCACCAAGTGCATAAGGTTTATTATTTGGATCCTTGATCCAAACAGAGTATTTTGAATCAAAAAACAATTTACATTTTTACTCTTTTCCACTGAAGGAAATCAAGCATACAGGACATGTATCTCTCATCTTTTTAAATGAACTATGATTTATACGGAGGAAGCTCAAATTGCTGACTGGAAGGGACAAAGGCAAAGAGAGTAGTTGCGTTATCAGTTTCTGGTTTCAAGTAGGAAAGAAAATGAAACAATTTATTCCTAATTTTATTTGCTGGTTGGATCTAAGCCATCGCTTCAAAGAGCAGTGCTGGCTAATGCTGTGGCAAAATGAGGACAAAATGTCACCTAATTTTTATTGGCAAGCAAGAAGAGGCTCTTGTATAGGTTTCTGGAGAAAGTTGGTTGCACAAAGAAGAAGAATGTCTTCTAGAGCAATCCAGCAGAAGATGAAGTTGCTTTAAGAAATCCATACTTCTCAGGATTTTGCAGATTTTGCATGCACCAGGCTCAATACTGCCTTGTGTTTCAGAGCACAGTAACATAAACATTTAATATAATTTTTTTCCTTCCTTCTAAGCATCGTTTTTAACCCCTGAAGTACTATATATGAAGTAACACCATATTTTTAATTCCTGTAATTAAGAGCTCTAATGACAAGTATAAATATTACTTTTTTACCTAAAGACAAAAGCATGGATAGAAGACAAACAAATTAACTTATTAGTGGCCAGGGATTCATTGAAAATTCTGTATCTCAATCACACATCAGTGTCTCTTTTCAGATCAGATTTTCCCATAATTTACTTAGCAGTTGGAAAAACCAGGAGCAGAAGAGACTAAATAGTCTATCTCATGAAGTTGTACGTCAAGATAAAGAGTCTTGATCCTTTTACATGTTCCAGTTGCTTACAACAGGAAGGCAGCACACAATATAATCAATATAGTATCATATTAAACTGAGGACTACTTACAGTAACCCAAAACGAAAAAGTTTTTGTTATCCTTTCCAATTCTTAAAAATATCCAGTATATTTTAAAGATTTCTTTTCCACTATCACTATCTTTTCCTCTAATGTTTAAATTTATGCTCCGTAGTTTGTCATTTTATGGATGCCACTACCTGTATGAGATTTTCAAATAGGCTTAATAAAATTGGAGTAATCTACATCAGTGTTGCAGGCAGTATTCAATCTATTTAATGGTTTGTTTCATTGATCTACAAGTTCATAAAATGAGAATGGGGGTCAAAGAGAATTATATATATGTTAGTACAGAACCCTATAAAGCTGTTCTCACTGTGAAGTAAGTTAGAATTAAGAGATGCTAAAACTCAACCTTTTTACTCAGCATTTTAGAGGCAAAAAATATTTTGGTAACAGTCCTCTACATTGCTACCAAGAATCATTTAATATCCTAATCTGTTTTTCCTTAGTTTGATTTAGAGTTTTGATTTTATTTCCCAGTATGATACACTGGAAGACATGCTCATTGTCCAATCAGGCAGCAGAAAACAAAACATTTGTGTTCTGCACTCTTAAGGACAAGATATTCCATCTTTCTCAATGAGAGCCATTATCCTCATATCTTCAAACACACTATCCAAAAGAAGTTTCCTTTTACAGTGATGGGGCTGCTGGTGTAGTTGTTTTGCTTCCTATTGATTACTGAGAGCCAAGGACATTAAGAGCTGAATCTCAAACTACCAGTGCACAGAGACAGTCAGTATATACATTTTGGACAGCTTCTAATTCAGGGACAAGATAAAGTAAAAAAGAGAGAGTGGGAATAAGGAACTGTTCAGAAACTTTAACAGAACCCTGTATTAACAGCATCTCCCCACAGAACCACAGCAAATGCGCACTAATAGAAACCCAGTTAATAGGAAAGAGCGTAGCAATTACTATCTGCATACACATTTTAAAACACGGACGGCTGCGGGTTACTTTACACTTTATTTGCATGAAACACTGTATGCCCAAGAGATCAATCAATAGATCAAACGGATACTTTCTCAAAGCTTTCTGCAAGTACTTGAAAAGTCAAAGCTGTTAGGAAAGAAGGCTTTTTAGCTTATGACATTCCTAGGATTTGTGTTTAATACACTCATTGGCATGCATGTAAAATACAGAAACCCTACTAAACAGATACAGTTTTGACAAGTGTCAGTTTACAGTCACAAGAAAGAAAATCAGAGCACATGAAAGGACAGCATAATTATGTCTTGTCCCTTTGAAAAAGAGAATCGCTATCAACTTTGAAACTGTTCTGTCTCTACCCAAATATTGAAGACAACTATAACATCATGTTAGCTTGCATAATTCCAAGGATCAATAAATATTCTATATTTTCAAGACATGACCTCTTGACAGGACCTGGTAAGCCAGTTTTTATATACAAATTAGGGAAATAATGTTGCTCATTACAGTACAATATGAGTTATGGAACTCATAACATATATTCACACATATTCAATTATAATGGGATTATTTTGCTTACTGCTGCCTTACAATAATATTAACACCTTTGATCAGCTACACTCCTCATTATTGTTATTGAGCAATTCTCCAGTCTCCTTCCTATGGCATTTTATCTTGAGTCTGTGAAATCTGAATACTTCTTACAGGATGTATCTCATAATCGCTCAGTGCCTCTAGTAAAACAACCGTGGTATTTTTTTACTTCATTAATCTCAACTGCCTTCCTTTAAAGTCACTACTAATCAAGCACTTCCATGTGGCAATTAAAGATCTTCCTTAAAAAAAGTGATGTATACATGGTCAATGAAAAAGATAATGGAATGATAGCAAGCAACCAAGAGCCAAATTCCAGCTAGTCCCATTAATGTCATGCTCCATGAAGACTACTACATTTCTATACATCTCTTCTTCCTCCCTCCTCTGCAGGCTTTAAGGTCCAGGAGCAGAGATCACTGCCACATTTGGATAGCTTGGCTCAAGTATTTCCCATGGGGAGTCAAGCCAAGCCAGCACAGGTATAAGAAGGGCAGGTTCTGCTTGACAAACCTGGTCTGCTGCTATGACGAGGTGATGCACTTGGTGGATGAGGGAAGGGCTGTGAATATTGTCTGCCTGGGCTTTAGTAAAGCCTTTAACACCACCTCCCACAGCATTCTCCTCGATAAACTGGCTGCTCACGGCTTGGATGAGTGCACTGTTCATGGGGTTAAAAACTGGCAGGACGGCTGGGCCCAGAGGGTGGTGGTAAATGGAGTTAGATCCAGCTGGCAGCCAGTCACCAGTGGTGTTTCCCAGGGAAAAACCCAAAATACCACAAAAATGCTCCTAGTCATCTCTTACCACAAATCCAGTCCCACGGAACAGGGAAGAG
This sequence comes from Neopelma chrysocephalum, assembly GCF_003984885.1. Lineage (NCBI taxonomy): Eukaryota > Metazoa > Chordata > Aves > Passeriformes > Pipridae > Neopelma > Neopelma chrysocephalum. Next base: position 2,107,830 of record NW_020925579.1, on the reverse strand, counting down.
ACAACCTTACAGTTGCCTTCCACTGAACTTTTAACTATACTAGTCCTCCCTCCACAGCAACACATAGACTTTAAGGTAAGTGAAGGAGGAGGCACAGGATGTTTCCTCATGAATGTCATGGTCTGAATTTACATTACCGAAAAGTCACCTCAAAGTTTTGCACGTATTTTGTAGGCAGCTTGAAGAATATACAGTCAGGTCCCGCATCTATTTCATAGAATCATAGAATTAGCCGGGTTGGAAAAGACCTCTGAGATCATCAAGTCCAACCCTTGATCCAACACCACCGCGGTTCTAGACCATGGCACTAAGAGCCACATCCAGTCTCATCTTAAAAATCCAGGGACGCAGAAATCACCACTTCCCTGGGCAGCCCATTCCAATGCCTGATTATCCTCTCCATAAAAAATTTCTTACTAATATCCAACCCCTGGCACAGCTTAAGACTATGCTCTCTTGTCCTACTGCTGGTTGCAAATATTCTTTCCCTCTCTGTGTAAGTGAAACAAACTCCTGTCCTGTTACCCAATCAAAGAAAACCACTATGAAACATATTACTGTCATATAACTTTGTAGGGACAGAACCAGGAAAGGAAGAGTGCTATTGCTCAGTTCTCTCTGTAGCATTGCCAGGGTGAGCCTTCTGAATTTCCCTCTTTCTACAGAAAGAACGGCCTTGTACCTGTATTAAGGTTAATAAAAGCTTGAAATTAATTTGAAATAAGTGATATTTCTTCTGCAAGAAGAAAGATTTATGCTTTCATTGGTGACAATTCGCCCTGAAAAAATTTTTAAGAAAAGCAGAGTCCTCAGTCTTTATAGTTAAATACTCTTGCCTTTTCAATCAATAACCCAACAATCTGACTCTTCTTTGGTCAGGCATACAGAATGCCTACTTTTGGGCTCCAGAAACCAAACAGGTCCCAGCCTGCAACAATTACAGGTCAGGGTTCCATGGAACTTGGCAATGCTTTGGCCATGATTCTGCCAGCACTGGCCAAGGTGATGGTCTCCACTTCAGCTACTGCCTCTGCAGAAAGAACCAGCAGTAGTGCTTACCCCTGCCTTTCATGATATCGCATTCCCATCTCATCCCCACCTCCCCAACCTCCTCCCAGAAACTAAACTCAAGACTTATATGGAGCAAGGCTGCTGCAAACTAGAGCTTGATTGACTCTACCATAGCAGAATAATCATGTGAATTCAGACGTGGAACAGCCACACAAAAAGATCAGAACAGTAGACAACAAGCCAAAACCTCCTTGGTGTGAATGGGATGTGCAAGCCTACTTGCCCCCAGACCTGTGTGCTAACATAAAGACTTCAAAGACAAAGAGGCTCAAGAACACATTTGTGTCAGTAAATAAAAAGACATCAGAGCCCAGGCATAAGCAACGGTGTATCTTTTTTCAACCACAATTATTTATTCTACATTAAAGTAAGTTGCCATTCTGGCCTAAGACAAATAGCAGTTTCCTAAACAATGTTCCAGTACGTCTCAAAGGAGAATGTGTATCAGGAATTATTTTCAAGTATGTATGAGGCCATCTTATTTGAAGAATGAGGGAGAAGAGAGTTTTAAACCTATGGTCACAATCTGTGCCTTTCCCTAAGGGCCAGAGAATGTGCCCTAGCCCCAGCTGCTTTGATGGCATACTAGTAGCCTCAAACACTGCTGTGCTTTGCCCCAGAACTGAGTGAAATTATATAGTATATGCAAATCACACACTGCCTACTCTCCAGGGGGACCACTTAAGAGATAATACAGAACTGAGTTATTTCTGATTACCTGAAGTTAATTGGAAGAGGTGAGTCAGGTGAAATGCATGCTATTATTGCAACTGGTTTTATAATTTTCAAAATAATTGTACCAATATTTATTAGTGTAGGGCCCAAAAGCCTGGCTTTTGGCCAATTATAATTATTTAGGCTTGTTGCCATGAATTAGTATTGATGGAACACAAAGCGGTTTTTGACATTCTGTCTGAAAAACAGTATTAAAGGCACTTCAGAGCTTTTATGATTTTACTCTTGCCTGGACTGGAAAATAAGTTGTTGATTGAAAACATGTTAACAGACTTAAAAAAAAAAAACAAACCAAAATAAACACACATCTAAGATCACTAGTCTAAACACAAGATTTGGGACTTGTCCCTGAACACACAGCTGGGTTTGCTACACCAAATGGATTCATTTCAATTGATTCACAATATATTTGCAATGAGCAAAATGGGACAGCAAGTTACATTCTCACACGATTATTTGGGCCATCTCAATTTTTCAAGTATTTCCTAAAATCCCTTTTAAGCCCTGCTCAAAGCCCTGACATTTGGACAAAAAGAATTTCCCAGATTCATACAGGAATCTAACATGCATCACTAATTATTCACAATTTTGACTGCATATATACTTTTTTAAAAAAATGTATGTATTCATGTATACAGACATAGACATAACAGGATACATACATCCTGGAAAAATAACTGAAAACAAATGTAGTATTTTATAATTACATCTGTTCTAAGAATAAATAATTGTATAAATTCATCAAGTATATTTAATAACAACACTCTTTACAGGTTAGTCTGAATAGCTTTATTATCTCACCTTCATTGTCGCAGTCTTGCAATGAAAGCCATATTTGATCTACCAGACCAACTCCTTTTACTTCACCATGAACTGGAATGGAATGCATTACCATTAATGCAGTTGTCAAGGGTTTGGTTTGCAATTGCCAATTCTACTCTTTTTTTTATATTTATATTTCTTAATCAATTGCCTTATTTCATCCTACTCTGCAGAAGGGAAAACACCCATTGTGATACTTTTAGATTGTTCTCAGTTCACATTTTTCACCCTTAAGCATCTATAACATGAGGAAGGCTGTCATTATTGATATTATTTGGACTGGAGTCTATCGGAAAGAACTTGTACGTGTATTTTAGAGCTATAAAAATACGTGTCACTTGAAAATATTTACGAAAAATTGTAATATCCTTTATGATAAGCAGTGAGGAGATATTCTTCAGTCACTGGCCAAATTCTTCTTGGCCTGCAAAGACAGACTTAATGTACAGGTAGTCTGCACAGAAGTCAAGAGTCATACTCTTAGTCATCCTGCATGCAGGAATTTTTTGTTTGGCGCTTATGGGTTATGTCTGAGACTTTCGCTTTTGTTGGGGATCATATAGAGGCAAAAACCTGACTCATTAACAGCCAAGTCAGGAATTCACTTGGTTAATGAATTCTCAGAAGACATAATATCAAAACAGCTTGTTCAGCACCTGGCCCAATTCCTTGCTCCCATTAACCTTTAACCAACTTGCGCTTCTGTAAGTAGCTCTCTGTTGTGTCAGAGACCCTGGTGTTCCCTTACGACTTCCTGTAAGGTAATGCAACTAAACAACAGGTTTCCACACCTCCTCCTGTTCTGCTCCAAGGTACCTCAACATGAGGCAGCACAATAAACATAAAAAAAATATTTAGAAATTCAGTGCTAAGTATTCTTTGCAACATGAAAAAAATGAACTTCACATGCAAAGGCAGCAGATCTAGTGCCAGCAGACCTGGTTATATGTTATGAATTCAATTACACCGAAAAACATCTTAAAAAAAGAAATATATATAAAAGTGAATACCAGCCAAAATGTCAAGGCTAAATTTAAATCATCTACTTAAATTATGTGTAACTTAAATTTGTGTAACTGCACATTTTATTTATACACAAAAACTCCCTCCAACATATTTCACGAGTGACTGAAGAGCTTTTTCCACAGAAATTATATTAACGTTAAAAACCAGCAATAGAAATAGATTTTCTACTACTAGCATTTTATGAACAGCATAAAATCAATAGAATATATAAAAAACTGATTTGGGCAATATTAAATATTATGTCAGGAGAATGGGTTACATGAACCGTGGACCTTCTCTGACTGATTAGGGATTATGACCAAGAGCAAATTTAGACCCATCATGTTCAACAAGCATGATTAACTACGTTCATAATATTCTACAATAAGGCTGACCTCCAGAAGCTTGCTCCTGAAATTATTATGATAACTCTGAAGTCTGTCATGACTTTAGACCTTTATCCTGTCCAGATTTTCCTAAAAAGCAGGAGAAGGAAGAGATGATTGCCTGAATTTTATTTGTTATTTTTCAGTTAACATAAAAATCATACTGGATCAATCTTTTTAGCTGCTACAAATACATCCAGCTTATTCTACTCAAGTTAACAGATCTTAAATATCACTTTTAAGCCACAGAATTTAACTTTCTAAAAGCAGACATTGTAAAGCAGTATGATGTCTTCGTGAAAGCTGAAGTATTGAAAAAGGGTAGGCAGCCTTGCTTGCTTCTTGACGAAGCATCAAACCTGTATTTTGGCAGCTTATTCAGAAAGAAAATGCTTGGATGAGAGAACAGTCTAACATGATTCTAAACAAAAGATATTAAAATATTTTTCAGTATTTTTGACCATTTACAATATTTTCAAACCAGGAAAGATAAATTTTTCCACTCCCATTAAAGGAACGTTGTTTCTTTTTCTGCAATTTTAATACTGGATCTGTAAACCCATAGGGTTTACAATACAACTTCAGAAAGTGAGGTGAGTTAATGAGTACTTAACAAGTTTACTTAGTCTACACTGAACTTATTTCTAAATAAAGAGAAAAAATGTGTCACAAATGTACCAAAAAAGGAGATAAAATAAATAGTATTTTTTAAAATATATATTTCATTTCTAGCTCTGGAAAGCAAATTGCCAGAACACATTAAGAAGTATCACTGCTCACGCAGTGGAAAAAACCTTTCCCTTGCAAAGACAGAAACTTAATTTCCACAACTCAACTCTATTTTACAGATCTTGCAAAATCAAATAACTGACATATGATATAACACTGCTTCGCAGCTTTCCTGTCCCTAATACAAACACAGGATTATTGGGGATAGGATGACAGAGGGAAAGCTCCTTTCATGCCTGACACGAAGCCATTCATGAGCACAGCACCCCTGTACTTGAATCAAGGCAGAGCCCTCTACTATAATGATACGACTTTCTGTCCAAGTACATTTATGCTAAGTTATTGATGATAATCTCGATTAAAATAGTAATTAAATCCTCAAAAACACTCCTATGATGGGAAAGGGTTGGGAGAAGGACAGAGACCAAACAGCAGTTGTGACCTTGAAAGAAAAGTATTGATCCGATTTTGCCTTGTGAAGGGAAGGAGGGAAAACTCAAACCAACCATCCTGAATCATTAATGAGCTCCCACAACATGCTCCTAATTCCAGTTTTTTACATCTCCAAGTGGGTTTTTCTTCAGGCTTCCTCAAAACCAGCACATTTACAATCTATACATGAAAATAAACTACACATTCATTCAAGACGATGTGAAGTATTTTTAGGCAACAAAACAGAAAAAGAATATTCCAAATCAGAAGATCATTATTAAATATCTCATTCTTATTTACAAACATTCAATATGATTGCATGGTTGTGTTCAGCCCCATGGCTCTTACATAAACTTTATACAACATCAAGAAAGAGTAAAAGACAGTGGAACATAACTCTATAAAAAAAGTTTACAATCTTGGCTGTAACTACTATAGCCACCTAACATCAGAAGGGACCAGCAAAAAAAAAAGCTGCATATAATCCTATGCATAAACCTGTAATTTCCAGGACAAGGGCAAAAATTTCGTCTTCCATGCATGCTATAAATATACTATCTGTGGAGTCTATCACAATGCTGATTTTGCACTGACTGGTAGCTCCTATTTCCATCAATGGTGTTTGTGGTGCTGAAAAAGCAATAGTACAGGCTGGGGCAAAAAGGTTTGCTCTCTCTGATGGCTGAACCCTATAGCACCCAATACAATGACAGAACCAGCTGTCCTTCTAATTTTACACAGCTGATCCATAGCTTTAATCATCTGTTTCTGCATGCACAATGATTTGCATATGGTGGGTGGGAGAGGCCTCATTTCTTTTGCATTCATTATTTTAATTGTACATATTGTACACACTGAAATTCACAGTATTCATTGAAATATTCAGAGAAAGTCTGACTACTGCTTGCATTTGTTACTGTATTCTTTCATGTGTTCACATCCAATCTTGTGACCATATGTGAATAGCACAGGACAGATTAAGTAAACCTCTGTCAACAGAAGTGTCCTGGCTAGAGGCCAGGCTGAATGCCACTGTACAGAGCTTTACAGAATAAACTTTCTCATCTTCCTACCTCTTTGATCCTATAGTGGCTGTGGCACAAGAAGCACATTTTTGGCTCTGCCTGTCTGATTTTGGGTGCCACTAGCCTGGCCTTGGTGCATCCCAAGTTGAAGTTTAAATATTTACTTTGGTTGATTGGTTGGTTTTCTTAAAAAGATGCACTGGAATTCATGAATATGCAGGTTCAGTGAGGGACACCATAAAAAACAGGTGACAGCACAACACTGTTAACAACTCAGCATCAAGACATCACTCACAACAGAAGCACAGATTTCTTCCTATCTGGTCCCATGATATTATTTTGAAACATACATACCTTCTAGTATCAAATTCCACACTAGCAAACCAGCCTAACAACCATACAGTTCCACTGACTGCAAGAGCTTAATTTCATGTTGGCAGCAATTAGAGACAAGAGAAAAGCCAGCTTCCCAAGCTTTCACTCTGCTGTTCCTGTACTCAGGGTAGCTCCTGGCCCCAGTTATTGTGACTAGACTAAGTCTGGCAACATTTGCAAAATACTTGTAAAGGTTGCATTCCCAATACTGGCCTCATCTAGAACAAACTCTTACATTGTTTTTCTGGGATACATCATCTGGCCTATCTCTCACTTACTCAGAGATCATCAGAGCTGATACTCTCCACAGCACTCAATCCTCTCCCCTCAGGGCTTTTTCTCTTGCTTTCATTCCTTTCTTCAATCACTTTCTCACTGATTTTTTTGCTTCTGTCTAGGATATCAGAGACCACGCTTTCAAAGTCAGGTTGGGACCTTCCCCAGATAGACAAGAAATCACACTACTCCTGTTTCTGTCATTCTTCCAACTGGCAGATTTTAGTCCCACCTTCCTCATCACAACTAACTATGCATCTTCAATCCCAGCAACTCCTATACAACTTTGGGTTCCCATGTTAATACCTTCCCGCTCTTCTCTTCCTACTCAGAATATAATCAATCCTTCCAGTACAAAACTGGGAAAAGGTGTGATTTTTTAGCCTTCTTTGGCTTGCTTTCTCTTAGTTACACAACAACCGTTTCCTTTTTCCCCATCACAGTTTAAGAAATTCCCCATCTGCTTATCTTTTCTGGTCTTCTCACTTTGAGCTGAAGTTCTCCTCTTCTCATTTTCCTTACCTCTTTTTTTCACTTCTCTGTCACTCTCTCCATCATTTCTCAGTTAGCCCAACTTCTCTAACGACCAGCTTGTCTTTTTTCTTTTTTTTTTTTTAAAGTAATTCCATCTGTCTCTCAAACTATTAACTGTATTTCTCACTGTGCTCACTGAATGAGTTGCAGGAGGTTCACCTGCTCTTGTTCTTGGACTATTAGTCTTCTGACTACAGTATCCCTGTATGTACCCAAAATCTTGCTCAGTGTAGTCCCAACGCACGGTAGTTATTTCCTATTAGTTTTATATAACCTATCATTCACCACCTGTGCTCAGTTTTGCATGACTCATGGTTCAGAGCTATTTGTACAATCCAAACTGCCACACACTATATTTCCTTACAAAATAATCCTTGAATTCCTTACAATCAGTTTCAAAACAAAGGAGAAAATGTAATTTTCTTCACAAAGTAGCAGTCAAGGTGATGCTAATGCAAGGAATCTCCAACCAGGTGTTTACTCTTGAAGACAGATGAAACTCTACACAAAGAACTAGAAAGCACGGTATTACAGAAAAGGAAAACTGAATCTGTTGACTCTGGCTGCAGTAATCATGCAAAATCACGTAAAATTTGCTTTTCATGTTTTTCCATCCCAGATCTATCATCTTTTAGACCTATTTTGCATTATTAGCAACCCCTTTTAGTGAAATTAAACAAGAGAAATGTGCCAGAACTACAATCACATTTCAAAAGGTGAATCATAAGCAATGAAGCCATGTAGTATTTAAAAAATTGACGTATTTGGTTAAGTGACTAAACTCTGACTATACTGGACAAATAAAATCATTCAAACACCATAAAAGTTACGCTAAAGAAAGCAGAAAACTATTTTGAGTCATGTTTAGAAGATATTTATCTGACTATAGCTGAGAGACTATACACGAAACCAAGAATGTGCAAGTATACGTGACCACAAACATGAATGTACATGAACCCTTCAGTCTGTGTAAAAAGGATTAATCACTTCAGTCTTCAACCTGTGTTTGTGTCTACCACTAGACACACACAGTTTTCTTATTGGCACCAGCAAAATACTTTTTGCTGTACCTTTTGTGCTTTACACGCATGCTAGCCAATGCAGTCAACTGCATCTGAAGTGCAGCTAATAGCACCCTCTGATATTTCTTAAACTCCCTCCTCTATAACATAGAAGAAGCTAAGACATAGAAGAATTGGTCCTGGTTCATATCTTGTCCAGAGTAGATTCAGAAGTGACCTTATTAGCTGGGTTTCTTTTCTGTTATCTTTTTTTTAAGTCCTGCCATGTTGTCTGGAAGCAGTAATATAGCAAAACACTGATATTTCATCCCCTGGTTAAGGAGCTATTTAAGAACCACTCTAAGATGCCTCACTCATCCAGAATCTAGTGTGTTACAGTGCCAAGGTTAATTGAGGAGCTAAAGGCCAAGATTAAGTTCCACCTATTCTCTGGGAGGATTTAGTTTCCCATGTTATTTTCCCAGATGCACACAGAAGCTGACACAGCCAATCACAGTACCTCTGCCTGCTGCACTTCTCTCCCCAAAGAAATGCTAACACCCATCAATCTAAATGAGTCTGATTCCCATCTACATTCATTTACTGGCAGGATAGTATAAAGGGGCCATTGTGTAGAAAAAAGGTCTGGCTCACTGACCTTTTTGTTGTATTTTATGGAGGATGCCATCACCATACCAACATCTTTAGATACCAGTGATGCATTCTATCAGCCCAGTTCCTTCTCCCCTTTCAAAAATCCCTGCACTTAGCAAGGGTACTCCTTCAGTTTTAAACATCAAGACAACTCTTTGACTAAGTAACAGTAATAGACACTGAATTCTGAAGCTGACATTGTAGCTGAGGTTCTTTTTCCCCCCCCCATATTGAAGCAAAACAAACTGGTAACCAAGTTGTTGAACTGAATGAAAACATTTCAATTCAAGCATTTCCATAATATTGCTCACAGTCTTGATTACATTTTTCAGGATTTTAACAGAGAAAGGTTATCACTAGCCAGCTGCAATGGAAGGAACTGGAAAAAGACAGGGTGCCTAACCAGCTAACTCTGAAGTATTTAATTAAAATTTGAGAAAACTTGAAACTTAGGACAGCTGGAAGAGGCACTAGGAAACTCTCAGAAGCTCTACACCTTGTACTTAGAAGGTAAGTAATAAATGACAGGAATTTAGTGTGCACAGAGTATGGGACCTCAGTGGTAGAGATCACTGTTCCAGTGTCAGCTGATGTACATAACAGCTCACATGAACATCCTTTTACTACAGGTGGTGGTCAACGAGAACAGTGCCTAGCTTTATGCTTCAATCAATCAAAGCACCTGCTTGTAGAAGTATAGCTTCTACTTAGCAAAAATGTTGTCCTGACTGCTGGGAGCAAATTAAAGTTTGTGATAATTACCATCACTGCAGTACCTAAGCACTTAAATTCTAGGTGTTGTCATTGTGATTAACAGCGAATGTCTACTGTAGCATGAACATTTTTAAAAGAACACAGATGGGTCACAGTCAATTGCATAGAGACTGCAAACACAAAGTATGAGTCTTCCTGTAGCACCACGAGGGCAAGAGTGTCAGCCCAGAGCTGCCACAGGCAACACCTGCAGGATGGCAGAAAAAGACAGTCTCATCCTTCTCCCTGGAATATCAACTTCTCACTATTCAAATTTGGCACACTCCAGCCTGAGCCATGCAACTGGATAGACACTTCCAGTCTCTGCAGGAACACACAGACTCTGACTTGAGAAACTCTCTGAACACACCAAAAGGAAAAGCTGGTGTTCAAATTATCCAAGTCTCTGTATGGCCTCAGGACAGTATGCCTACAGCCTGAAAGCATAAAATCTCCTCAGTTTCTCTGCTGGTTTGCTATCATGCTTCTCTTGTGCATGCCATATGACCTGTAGAATATGCCATGTCCAAGACTCAGGTATAGCCTGCTTTGCCAAGGAGTAAAAAGAATGTTTCCTCTGGTTCCTCTGCCTTCCTGCTAGATTGCCGGTGAATTGCACTTTAAACTACCCATAAGGCATTCCAAACTATTGCTTTTCTAAAGTACTTATTTTATACCCTTTTTTAACAAAACAACAGGGTGCTTAATAGACAGAAAAGAAAGTCTCTCTCCCTCGTCAGCCTTCCTCTGTGCAGCACAGAATGCAAGAACAGCCATGCTGGTCCAACCAAATGAAACATCTATTGCCCTGCCTCTGATGCAAGTCAAAAGCATTTGCCTGAGGGATCAAGTTAGCACAGAGCAAGTACATACCAGAACACCTTTGCCACACCACACCACAAAGACTTCATGTGCCCAAGGTGATGTCTTTGTGCTTAATAGCTGTATCACTCAAACTGAGAGCCGCTGGGCAGGGAACAGGCCCCGTGCCATCCACCTGACTCACAACCTGCACTCCTAAGGCACCTGGGTTTTACTGTGCCACTGGCAGGTTGCATGACTTCTTCTGATGGCAGCAGAATAGTCTGCATTAATGTTTGGAACATGCTGGGAGAGGCCAAGGCAAGAGCAGCTGCAATGCAGAAGCTCCTGGAACAATGAAAAGCAGCTACAATACCTGCCTAGCTGGTAAGCTAGCACTCAAAAGCACAGAAAGAGAAATTTAGCAGGGGAGGCTCTCTGCTCTCTAAAGTGACTGAAGGCTGTGAGCACTTACAGGAGACCTCCAAGAGAATGGCCACGGGCAGAAATATTTAGCTTGTGGTAGACACAAACACATGATTTGACCTGTTTTAACCTGAAGATTTAAATTTTACTTTCAAGCAGCTAGAGCATGACAGACATTCAACACACGCACAACTGCATCAGAGCAGCTGAAGACCCAAGATATGGACTGCTTGTAGTACATAGCCCCACTTGCCACAGGAGAAGGACACATAACAGCACAGCTTCAGAGGTTGTGTGAGAGAACACTACAACTGCCCTCCAAAAAAAAAAAAAGGGATATGTGCAAAAAGGCATGTTTCTACAAAGTATATTTCTTCTGCTGCCTGTTCCAGCAAGAGGGAACAAACAGAGTGATTAGGCCACAAACCTCTTTTGGAACACCTTTGGTAACAAATAATTCATCTGTGGGCACCAGCTCCTGTGCCTGAGAGCTTCCACAAGAAAAGAAGTGTTATGGTAACTAAATTCACTGATTTTTAAGGAATGTTTTTCTACCAGTTTGAATTATTCACAACATCTTCTAACCAGAACCAAAGTTAAAATCTGTCCTGCTTTAAAGGCCATATAGGGTATGTTTCCATGTTGGGGATGGCCCTGTCAGCTGTGGAGGCAAATCCAGGAACACAGGCACTCCTCACGAGGGTTATGAATGAACTCGTCCAGCTGCAGTTGCTTCCACATATGCTCTACCAAAAAGTTGTGGCAGGGCCTAAATTGTGCCACAACTGTAAGCCATCCTCTTCTTACTTCACAAGAATGATGCATTTAAAATCCAAAATGGGTATGAGGGAAAAGATCTGAGTTCTCAGACATGCCAGCTCTCTATTTTCATACCATCAATATTTGGAGCAGGCAAGAAGCAAAGGGACTGTAGAGGGAGGAGGACCACAATCATGACTGGCTGGCCAAAGTACCAGGAAGAAGCGAAATTTTGTGACAAAGAGAATCAAGAGAATGGTTTGGGCTGGAAAGGACCTTAAAGACCATCTAGTTTCAACTCCTTTGCAGGGCAGGGACACCTTCCACTAGGCTGCTCAAAGACCCATACAGACTGGCCTTGAATACTTCCGGGGATGGGGCATCCACAACTTCTCTGGGCAACTGTTCCAGTGCTTCACCACTTTCACAGTAAAGAATTTCTTCCTAATATCTAACCTAAACATATCCTCTTTCGGTCAGACAAAATGCTTTGTCATCTAGCAGCAAAAGGTGAAGAACTTTTTATAAATACTTCTTGCCTGTTTACATTACTCCTCTTTGTGCTCCAGGATACTCAGCTATGCCAGGCAGTTGAAGGAACGCTGGGATTAACCTTTAATGCTAAGAATAAAACTGATCTAGGCTAAATAATAGTTACCAAATAGTTTGCCCATTTTACTTCATTATAAAGGATCCTATTACATTGCTCCCCCCCGAACCTCTTTTTCAAGAAGCTCCAAAAAATCAAACAGAACAAAGCAGAAAGATTCTCAACCCCTCCTTAATTTATTTGCTTTTTTTAAATTTTCAAAGACAGATCTCATTTTCCTTTGTGGTTTCTGGTTTCTCATTTCCATACTAGAAATGGCATCAATCCTTCCCAGTTTCTGCTAATGGCAAAGTGAACAGCAACAAATGGGACAAAACAGGGCAGAGGACAAAACAGAGAGAATGAAAGACTCTTCTTTAAAAAGGCAATTCTGATTTTTGTGTGGGATACAGAACAGGTGTCAGAAGAAAATGGACTTTGAGGGCAGCACAAAAAGCTCCTTCAAAACAGAGAAGACCATTCCTACTTCACTCATCATTCACTTATGGGTAAAAAAGTCATTATATATAATACACTATTCTGATCCTTACACTGGATTATCATCCAGCCTGAGGACTGAGTATAGCCCTCACGTTTTAAGTAAATAAACGTGAAAGGCTAAAACACTGGCCAGTGTGAGGCAGAGAGGCATACGCATATTGCACTAGTGAGGAAGCATTGGGGTGGTGGACTATCTCCAGGAAAAGGTTAATTGAGAACAGCTATGTGTCACTTCGAAAAGGTGTGTTCAGCTACCCACAAAAAAAACCTTTGGGGAATTCACTGACTGCAGTGAATTAACAGCTAATATACAAAGCTGATCCCAGGTTACAGATGTCCTGGGAGATGCTAAACATGCATCAGGGGGTATGTCTGAAAAAGAGAAATAAAAAGGATCTATGACTTCAAATAATAAAATTTGATTTGAACTTTTGCCCAGAATTTAAACAAAACCTGAAGTGTTCCCGTCACTAGATATTCAAGCAGCTTGGCTATCTTTTGTCTTAATTTTTCTTAATTCCTCTGAACTTTTGTACTTCCTCATTTTTTCCTAAGCTGCAACAGCATTGCTACAAGAACGGCTTTACAGCACTTCTTGTTCATGCTGAAAGAAAAGACACTGTGAACCTAGCAAAAAAAAAATTATTTTTGATGCTTTCTCCAAATATTCAGACCCAAAGAGTGTAATGTCATGAGACTGTACAAACAAAACAAAGGAATTTTCAGATGCATTAAAGGAAGCTATTGATAAAAGGCTACTCTTCTGTGTTTTCACAAAATCAAGCAAGAAAGAACAAGCACTTTGTCTGACTTTTGGAAAATTCAAATAAGCATCAGAAAACTTTGAAAACCATATTCAATCTTCGAGTAGTTTTTGTTTGTGGGGCTTTTTTAGACGCACACATTCACCTGGAACATTCTTTACCAAGTCTTCAATTTTTTTGTGATTCCATACATACTACTTAAAAAGACATGGCTCCACTGCAGGAAACAGAATAGCAACAGCTGAGGCGAGCTAGACTGTAGTGTTCTGTGCTAGCGAGGCTCTGAGGCCGTGGTGAATCTTCCCCTGTTGTGTGAAGTTCCATACTGAACGCTTTTACAGGAATAAGGCCAAAAAAGAGCACTTCAAGTGTATTAATACCTTGGCATCTGTTAACTCAATTGATAAGTAGCTAACAAGGTCAGGCATTTAAAATGAGAACTTTACGATGCAGTGTAATTGTATTATCTACTATCCAGTGCAAGCAAAGGGTTTGTCCCAAGCTCAGAGGAAAAAAAAAGGAGGAAAATGAAGGAAAAAGGTTCAAACTTCAGAGTCATTTATAGAAATCAATGCAAGTCAATAAGAAGAGGAATCCTACAGCAGTCTTCGAAAGCTGAGGAACACAAATGGAAGGAAACGCTCATAAACTCTGAGAGTTATCATAAGAGAAGTGGAGCAAAGCCCTAAGCAACATATACTTGTAATTCCCAGTAGTGTTATACAACTGAGACTCACATACCTGAGCCAAATAATTTCCCTGTAAAAGAAGTCACTGTTCTGTAAATAGTATGCAGCATACTTTTCAATATTTCCCTGTCTTCACAATTAAGCCAGTATCCGAAGGCAATACAGAAGAGCTCTGAAAGTGTCTTCTGTCCACATGCCAATTTCACGTACCCATTTTTTGTGCTCCTCTGCAGTGTAAGTCAACATGTCCAGTGACAGGACAAGCAGTAAAGTACAGTCTGAAATAGAGGAAATTTCATTAAACATAAGGGGAAAAAAAATGTACTCAAGGTGATTGAACACTGGCACACATTGCCTAGAGAGGTTTCAGAGCCTCCATCCTTGGATATATTCAATTCTAGCTGGCCACAGCAGCTTACCCTGCTTTGAACAGTGTTGGACTAGACACTCTCAGAGTGCCTACCAGCCTCTGCTGTTCTGTAGCAAGTCAGTACAAGCTCAACCAGCCTCCAGGAGAAGCCTCTGCTGTCAGTCACTTCCATATAAGCCTTTTTCCTAGCTAGAGATCACACAAGGGACCTCATCTCTACCAGGAATACCTTCAATCTACTATTCATGTCACCGCCTACATTGTTTCAGAACTGCTTGGTTTTTAGCATCCAGTTTTCTAGCATGCCTACCCTCAACATTTCCTCAAACGGTGATCAAAACCAAGCACATATGTACTTCATAGTAAATGATGCTTAAATCATGGGAGAACTGGGGCCACTCAAAAATAGGTAGGTAGGTAGATAGATAGATAGACAGATAGCTAACATAGGCTGGCTTTGCTATTCTTTGGTCCTTTTCTTTCTTTCTATTCAGTCCCCACATCTGATTACTTCTTTACTCTGATCACAGGTAAACGTATCATTATGATGATCTACCTTCTACCTCACCTCTCATTTCTCTCATTCTCCTATTTCCTCCTACATCCAATCTCATTTTTCTCTAAAATTCTCCATGGACTAAGCCACAATTTGCCCTCACAAAGTAATGCATTCCCAAAACAGTGTGACCTGCATTATGGGCAAAAGTTCATATAAAAACAGGAGAGTGTTCACCCTTTGCACATAAAAAAACTAAGGGAGAAACTTTGGGCTCTGTAAAATAAAGAGTTATGAAGCAACTGTGGATGTAGACTAAACACAGGGTTGGGTCTCTGCAGTTTACACCTTTAAGATTGATTCTTCTCATCTGTCACTACACTGATCTAGGAGCTCTGCTATTTCTGTGCGCCTAAGACCATACCAAGGTGGAGTCCCAGCAACCATGATTTTCAGCTTTCCTTATTTCTACTGAGTACATTTATAGTCTTCTTTTCAGTCTCTTTCCATTTTGTCTCTAAGCTGTTCTCTACTCAGCATCTCCCTGGTTCTCCATTTCACTTCAGGCACATCATATACATAGGCACTCCTTCATCCCATCACCTGCTTGTATATTGTTTTGGGGGAGGGGGAGTGAAATACAAGTACTTGTTTACACTTCTTTCCATATATTTTTACTAGTAAGAGACTTGAGGCCTCAGATAATTTTCCTTTGTTAATAATATTAGTGTTAATAATATCAGTGTAGTAGTTTGCATCATGAAAAGCTCTCAGCAAGTTAAAAATCTCTTTTCTGCCTCAATCATTACAACCGCGTTTAAATTTTGCAACCAAAGGAGATCAGAGTCAAATGCACCATCGCTTCACTAAAAATTCTCCAGCTTCAAATTTGAGCTGTCTTCATGTTGTGGTTTGACTCGCCCAGTTCCCCTGGGGCTGGAAATGGTTAATTCCAGAGTGGCACTTCTGATGCAGAGCCAATCAAAAACTTAATAACACCTCTGCAAAATTCCATATTTAATAGGCCAGAGGAGAAGCTGTTGGGGTAGTTGGAATTAGAGACCATGAGAAGAGAGGGTGGCCTAGGGGCCCCAAGCCCAAGGGTAGCGAGAGGTAGCAGGATCAATGCCCACATTCTCCACCAAAAATGTGGTGGGTTTAGCCCCCAAAAAGCCAATTTTCAAGCACCCACAATTTGCTCCAATGTGAGAGAAGTTTTCAGACAGGCACAGCTCAGCATGGGGGAATTATATTAAAATTTATTACTAACACAATAAATACTATAAAACAATATATCTGTACAACAATCCTAACTATCTCTCCTATGGTAAAACAATATATTTACATAGACCATCCCATAAAGTCCAGAAGGGAAGAAGAAATAGTCTTTTTCACTTTCAAGGCAGCACAGTCTCTCCTTTTTAAGGCAGCAGTTCCAACTTGTCGCAGCTGGAAAATCTCTCTTTCTCTTCATTAGAATGTGGAGGGTCTCTCTCTCACCCCTACTCAGCCCCTCAATTCCAAATCGAGGGTCTCACCTATGGACTGCGAGCAGCGACAAAACTCACCTCACCAATGGCCATACCACGGAGGGTAGGGATTTAAAGCTTAAAGTCTTTATTCTCCGTTCCATGGAAGTCTCTGTCCCCAGGGATCAAGCTCCCCGGGTCAGAACGTTTTGGGGAGTTTCGGTTCAGTTCTTATCCCGAAAACATTCCAGCAGACTTCTTCTGCTCTGTCTCAGTTGCAGGCATCAGCTCGGTTGCAATGTGGCTGGGGGGGCTATCCTCCGTGTCCTTCGTTTTGGCTGCCCTGGTCCAAACCTCCAGGCTCCCTCTGCCTATCTCTCTCTTACTGCTTCAGTCTGTGTAGTTGCTGCTGCTGCTGCTGGGGGTCCGCAGAGGCTTGCTCCGTTGCAAGTTCTCTCCCAGCTGGACGCCTCCGCGTCTCTCCGGCCAGCTCCAGCTGGCCGCTGGCACTGTCTGGGCCACTCCAGGCCCGCTCCGCTCCCTGCTGTGTTTTGCTGCTGCTGCTTGGCACCGCAGGTCCCCTCCGTGGCTGCTGCAGAGCCCGCAGGGAGGGAAGGCAGTAAGGCCAGCCGGGAAACTCCTGGCAAGTTTCTCTCTCGCTCTCTGGCTGCTGTATATTCTGGCCAGGGGCCCAGCTCAGCCCCGGCCGCTCCAATGCTGCACCGAGACACCCCTTGGGCCTGGCTGGGGGGAAGACAGGCCTGGCCCCCCACGGGGGGCCCTCTGGCCCCTCTGCTGTCTCCTGCTTCTAATTTCCAACTACGCCAACAAGCCTTCTCTTCTGGCCTATGAAATATGGTAATTTCACAGGGGTGTACTGCAGCTTTCTATTGACTCTGCATTGGAAACTCACTTGGAATTAACCATTTCCAGCCCCAGAGGGAGGCTGGATGAGTCAAACTACGACACTTCATAAAGCCTTTTTCATAGATGAGGTATGTCATCCATTGCTTGTTCCTATTACAGAAACAGAGCTACATTCCTCTCTTGTATCTTGCACTTCTGTTTGGACTCAGGAAAAACAATAGCAGACCAAAACAGACATCTGAGACCTAGAGACCAAATTTTATATAAATAATAACAATGGAACTCTAAAAATGCCCAATAGTATGTTCTGATAGAGTGACATGGACCCAGTACAATGCTTTAAGAAACAATGCTCTTTTATTTACTGGAACACAAGAGAAAGGTGGCTTAAATACCTTGGGGTCTTTGTAAAATCCTTTACGCAAAATTACTTTCATGGATCACTTAATACAAACTCTCATTCTTTAAAAGTACTTAATAAAAGTTTGCTTCTTCAAAGTAAGGTACTTAGAAGTATTAACAACTCCATCTTCCAAATGTTCATGTAGTAAAGTAATATTACTGCCCTCATTAAAAAAATGGTGCACCTAAGACAGACAATTTGTATGATCTGCCCATGACTGCAGGGATTAGAACGACAGTGCCAAATAATAAAAACAGCTCCTTGTGTGTGGTTCAGATGAGCAATATCATCATTGCCTTTACATTGTCTACTCACTAAAAATACTGTAGATTTGAGCACATTCATGTTTCTCTACATCTGATTTTATGACACTGACTCATATGAATTGATCTCTCTTTTATATTCTGCTCATTGACTAAATAATGGAATGTTCTAAAGACACTAAAGGACTGACACCCACAGAATTGGCATTTAGGTAGGTACAACACAGCACAAAAGCACTTCTATAGGTATAAATGAAAACTCAAAAAGTTCAGTATTTCAGTGACTTGAGGAAAATCAAACAGTGTGTTCCCAAGCTACAAACTGATCTTTTGAATTATTTGTCAAACAAGGCAAAATTGTCCAGGAAGCCATTACTGCTAGAAGCTTATTGAAGACCAATTTGAACATCAGATCACACTTGTCAAACTGCAGGTCTTTGCAGAAGATAAAAGCTTCTATTTTGTAATTGGTATAGAATTAAAAGGAGTAAAAGTGTTACTATATTAACTGCATTTCACCCTTCTCCTACTCTATAAGCAAGCCAATTGCTTGACACATATGTGATGCATGAGTTAATAATAAACAGAACAGCTCTCCCTTTTCCCACATCAGTACTTCAAACCACTCAGAGTCATCTAAACTCTCCTAAATCTGAATTTTTCAACCACCAATGTGAATGAAGCAGGAGAGTTTTTTAAGTAGCTTGGAATCAGTCCCTCTCCAACAACAAGTCAAATAAAACGTATTAAAGCAGAAAAGCAATGATCATTTGCTATGTGCTTACAGACAAGTAAGACAGGAAAAATGTTTCTTGATGGCCCTAAAAATACAGCCAAAAGAATATGCAAAAGCCTGAATAAATGGTTACGTGTCAGACAGAATGGTAAAGCACTCCACTTTCACCTAGACAGCACTGTATTTGAAGTCACGTAAATAAGGGTAAATGAAGGTAAGTCTTTTGGTCATTATGTCACATCATTGTGTCAGAGTGACACTACTGCTTTGTAAGGAGGCTCTGATCTTGCTTTTGTACAGTGTTTGTTAGCCAAACTAAAATACGGTAAGACAGCTGAGAAATATGTGGCAAATGAGATAAGTTCCAAGCTGCCTTCCTGTGTGCTTCTTTTGGGCCAAAACTCAAAATGTACCAAGAGTTTACGAGCAAATAGGATATAGTGAATGACACGCAAAGAAGAAAAAACATTCCTGGATTATCAGTGTGCTCCTGTTGGAATAACCCGTGCCTTTATTTAAAAATTTTCAAGGACATTCAGGGTTCAGTGCAGAAGCTACAGAAATCACTTGAGAGAAAAAGCTATCAAGAAGTAGGAGAGAATACACTGTTTCGACCTTGGCAGGCTAAATACATGGGTGTGTTCCGAACTTTTAATCAGCTTGATAAAAGAGAACTGCATCCTCATTGAGAGTTCAAATTTTAAACTTACACTCAAAAAAGACAACAAGCAGCTAGCAAGAACTTGAAGGAAATGTAGTATTTTGGGGTGTCCTAAAAGGGACAGTTTTCTTTCATAGATCAACCTGTACAATCTCATAACTTAATCACAGAAAGGCAAATTTCTGTACCCTGAATTGCACAGACTTGCAAGATTTTGAAAGGGGTGACGCATTCATAGTCAGGACTTACATTTAGACATGGTAGGTAGTTCAGAGAGTGCTTGAGGAAGGAGAAGCACCTTTCAAAGCATTACACCCAAGCCCACAGACAGGATAACTGGCACTGCGTAAGTATAATGTGAATTTCAGCCTATTTGTTCCCTCACCTTTGCACTTTGCACTACAGCACACAGCTCAAAGTACTGACAGAAACTTCCTACAAACACAGAAATAAAAACTCCTCTCTCCCCACATGGTACACAGATTTTCCTCTACTTCTGTCAAATGCTATTTGTTAACTTATTAAAAGACAAAAGGATAAGAGTGGCTTCCCTTTCCTTTCTGATTTTGGTAAAACGTACACAAACTCCATTATCTCTACAGTAAGGCTGCTGTGATAATACTGTTGTCCGTAACTACCCACTTCCAACTTCCCTAGAAAGCAAGGAGTAGCAACGATACTGCCTTGTCACTGGAATAGAGACACACTGTGCTAAAATTTACTACAGTTCAAAGAAACAAAAATGTTTTCATCCTTTTAACTGAATGATGGTGTTCTGAAGTTTATCCACTAATTTACCTTCCATCAGTTTCCTCCATACTTCCATTCATGCTTAGTGGCTTTATCAACATTTGCAAACTGTCTATTGGGCTGGTTATGCTGCAATCATTTGATCACTTATACTGAGTTTTTAACATGGAAAGTAGAATAAAACAGGACTAGAATTACTCTTCCATAAATCCTCTCAGTGAGTTCACAAACGCTCCCTTGCCCTCTCTACTTCAGCTCCCTTGTTATTTTTCAGTTTCATAAGCTGGTTAGATGGAGTCAGAAATACACACAAAACTGTAAGAGCTGTCTTGGCAGCTTTCATTGAATTCCCACCATGAGCACTTTCACATCCCCCAGCAAGCAAGCCAAGGTGTTCCGTAAGAGAAACCCACAAGTCTTAACAAATGCATTTAAGAAATTAACTGAAGCTTTCACCATTTATGCTGCAGCATCCTGCAAGGGTCTAAAAACCTCACCTCTAGATTCAAGCAACAAAAAGCAGCTTTTCATACAAAGCTGTTGTCAAACAGATTCTGTACAAGAAGGTATTTAAAATGTACACAAGCAGCGAAAGAGAATTATGTTTCACCAGTTACTCCGACCAATTTTGCAATAGAAGTCTGGAAGTCTAGCACAACATGAGAGCTTTTTCTACTAACCCTATTTTAAGTCTCTTTTAGTACTGATCAAAGATCTGTTCTATACTAATACTGTTCCCAAAGTCAATAATCAGAAACTCCTATCTTCTCTAGCTCTAAAAGGCAAAGTAAAAACAAGCAAGGCAAGAATTAAAACAATTGCTTGCTTCATACAGGACAATCCAACTTCAATCAGAATAGAGAACATCACAAACAAAATGTTTACATTTTGTTACTGGTGGCGAATGAGTGCTTTGCTTGCCCTCCTTACCTGTAGAAATACTCTGTGACTACAATTTGGAAAGATAACTGAGTGAAATTAACATATTCCAACTTACTCTCTTACCTTAGATATACCAAATGAATAGAAAAAAGTAAAAAAAAATAATTTTTATACAGCTCTTCAAGAGATCTTAATAAGAGATTGATCAGTACTGCCAAAGAACTAGAAGCTCTCAGAGGACCTGATATCCCTAACACATAAACTGGACACTTTTCTGCTCTGTCCGGTAAGGAAAAGAAGACAACGGGGAACACAAGCTCTGTGGCAGGCTGAGCAGCTCCTCAGCATGAGCAGTGCTTCTAGGCATGGGCAGCTCTGAGGCAGCATAGCTCAGACACAACTGCCTGCTCCACACCTCTTTCTGGGGACTCTTATCACTGTCAGTCCCACATTCCAACTATGCTTGAGCTCTTTAAGTGCAGAAGAACTCAGCAAGGACACAGTCTAAGAAGTGGGCAGATGATGCCCATGTAAAAGATGGGACCAACCGGCATTTAAAAACATGAGGTGTTACAACAATGTTTACGGAAGCTACAGATGCCTGCTGAGAACCTCAATGAGATGAAAATTTCATCCCTTACATTTCCTATGGCACAGACAGTGCTGATTTGGTATATACACATTTCTTTTTCTGATTTTCAGTGGAACATTTTTTCCATATACATGGTTGCACGTAAAATACCATTGGTGCCAGTCTGACTGCTCCAGTTACTGAGTAACTATTTGGGGTTTTTCTCCAAACTGCTTGCTAAAGAAGGGTGGGAAGACACTTAATGACAGGGTGTCCAAAGTGACCACGTTGTGTTCTCAGAAGGTAACAGAAAAAGGAAGCACAGCCTTTCATGCATTTCTGCTTGATATAACTCAGGAAGTTACTTCTTATGAATACAAAATAGTTATTAATTCTGGAGAGGACTTTTAAATCTTGTTTTATAAATATTTTCCATGGCAATCTAGATATTTCACTCCTTCCCACTTCCCTATTAAGACTGTTTATTAAACTACCACTACAGCACACTGTCTTTATGCAGTTTGGATTAATTTTGCTGTCACTAAATTCAATTGCAAACTATTCAAGGAGTTCTCAGGTAGCTGGCTTGATCCTTTTATTCACAAATTCCAACACACACATTTTAAATGTATTCTGCTGACCAATAATGATCAAAAAAAAAAAAAACTTATCACCTTTGCCTTATTTTTCTCATGTTCAAACACACCAGGTCATTTATATGAATTCTCAACATATGCTGCAGGCTTTTAAGAGCAGGTAATATTTTCTTATTATTCTGGGTATTGCATATCTATACATATCTAATCTCAGGTCAATTCAAAAATACTGATAATGACAAAGGGAGAGAGAGTTTCTGGGACTTTGGACTATGGATAAATCCACACTGTGAAGCTGAGGTGTGAATGCACACTTTGGAGAAGTCTGAGGTCCACTCAAGGGACAAGTGCAAGTCACTCCTTTCTAATGAAACAGTAAAGAGTTATTTGTAGCTCACAATGACATTTCACCATTACCATACATACCACGACTGTAATTAATTTTTGAAGGAGTGTACCTGAATTGTAAACTCATTTTACTGATTTTCCTAACCATCACTGGTCAGATTTAAAAATAAACAATATATATGAGGTTGCTGCCTTTTCATAATTTCATATAGTCATTTCCACAAAATTATATCCTTATGAAAATATGATCCACATGGACAATTCTGCAACAAAGAACTACTCAGGTCAAATTTACTATTTAGCCAAGTGCATTATTTTTGTGAGAAGAGTTGTATCTTAAGATTTTAAAAAACTATTAGCATCCTGGAAGGTAATTTAGCACTACCACACAAAATAGAACTTCGTGCATTCTCCCTCAGGGTAGAGTTTACTTCCTAGTTTCTCCAATAATGTTGAAATATTTAATGCACATCTGGAAAAACCTAACAAGTATTCAGCTTTAAAGAACTAACAACAGACAATTCTCATTGTTTCTCTCAATTAGCTTCCTTCTACTTCAACTCTGTAAATGCAATTCAGAAAGCCTCAAACACAAGTAAAATTTACGCTGAACTGTTTTTCAGTCACAGGAAGTTTTTTCTAGCCTTCCACCAAAACTGCAGCTCTATCCTGTTGACTTTGTGTTGTTATTCAGAGTATATCAAAATGACTGTCCTCTTCTTATGCTACCCCAAAGAGCAGAGACTGTATCGTATCAGAAGGAGGTGAAAGACAAGGTTACCATCCCAGCAAGTTGATCTGCACTGACTGTGTTTCTGTTGTGCTCAAATTTCATTTGTTCCAGGAAAGCTAGTCTAAACAGAATACAAGAACACAAAATATACAGTAGATATCTCTGAAAAGATCACTTACCAAGAGCATATAAGGATTATCAAAATATACATCCATGTGGTACTATGCCATAAGCACAGTTGAGAGGAAGTACATGAGGTTAACAGAAGATTAGTCACCACATTCTCCACAGACCCGTCTACACATATTAAGAACAAAAGCTCATCTCCTTTAGTACACAGTGTTTTCTTCAAATTTCTCTTTTTTTTAAATACCATTTCACTCACATCAGCAGTCACAGACTGATGATATCATTAAAATAATATGGTAATGGAGTTGTTGCAGGTACTTCTGTGTTACACATACCTCCATCTGGCTGTAAAATAAATAAATGAATAAACAAAGGGCTGAGATTTCCCTTTTCCACAGGCACATGAGTACTCGCCACTCCCTCCAGATGCTACTCCCCAAGAAGCACAAGAAAATGCATCTGTCAGAATCTGACAGGATCCACTGCAAATGCACCTTCCACTCTTGTCATTGTTTCCTCTTGAATCACCTTAACGCGACATTGTCGTATTGTCTGAAGTACCTCTTACATACAGCATAGATCCTCATCAAACTGTTATAATCAAACTTGTAGCAAAATAAATTTCATTTCCTGTCTTCTTCCTACCTACACTGTCTTGAGAAATATTTTACTCCAGGAAGTGTGTCAGGGGGATTTGCAGAAGGTGGCAGAGAAATGGGATTTGTCATAAGAACAAAAGAGAAAAAGTATTTATCATCCAAAGTTCTACACTCTGTCTACATCTACCTCTGCCCTTACTTACCTGATGAACAAAAAAAAAATAAAATGTGATGGCATTTAATGCAGCTATTTTGACTGCTCCCAGAACAACCACCCATAGTATCAGCTCCTACAACCCACAACAGTTCTGGAAGGTATAAAAAAACCCCCTGCTTACCTTTCATTCCAAACTTGGAGTGTCTTCCAAACTTCAGAATAATGAGTGTTATTACTAAGCCAGTGCATACCAATGCTGCAATTCCCACTACAACATACACCTAAAAAAGAAGAGGACACAAACAGACCTGCTTGTTTTGCACTTGTAAACTACCTTCAAAGATATCCAGCATACATTCAGATTAATCCAGTTAGGAAAAGAGATTCATTTCAACTGGGAACTCAGATCAAATAGTACAGAAAACAGAGGTTTCTTCTACTCTGTAGGGAGCAGAGATTCAGACAGCTACAAGAACACCTTTTTCAACATCCTACACATTCAAGGCAGGTGGGAGGGAGCGTACATCACCCCTTTCCCTTCCAGCAGAGTGCCATGTTACAAGAAAAGTGGCATGTTACACGTAAGAAAAGCACATAGGGAAAAAAATTTACTGTGAAGATGGTTGAATACTGGTACAAATTACCTGAAGTGACTGGGAAGCCTCCATCACTGGAGACATCAAAAACAGAGAGGACACACCCATGAGGATCCATGCTGGCCCCACTTTGATTAAAGGCTTTGACCACTGGATTTCCACAGGTCCCTCCCTTCTCACCTCAGCAGCTTAATGACTCCAGTATCAGATGAGACAAGACTGCTTTGGATCCTCCCAGTTTTTAGCACAGTGTCCCAGCTTACAGTTTGCCCTCTGGTTCATGAATGCACACGCCCCACTGCTTGCTGCTTTACAGAGTCACTGGTGGAGGGAGGCGGCAATGTCAACCAGGCTGGTAACCCACTATCAGTTTCCAACATTTCAGTTCAGGAAAGCGTGAGAGGCAAGGCAGCAAAGGAAGAAGCCCATACCAATTCAGCCACTTTTACTAAAATCTATTGCACACCATTAAAACAAAAACCTACATGAAATCATGTTTTAAAAACATCCAAGGATTTTGAAAGTTCATTGTAGCACATCCTCTCTCTAAGGAGGAGCTGACTCCAGGACTGGTATTCAAACAACAATCTTCAAATTACCTTGCATGTCTTTGTTTTGTAAATGAAGAGTTGCTCTCCTAAACTAAAAATTAAATGCAAAGTCTTAGGCTAAAAAAATTACTGTTACATTGTTCAGAAAAGCAAGAAATAAAATAACAGTTTTACTTGAACTGAAAATTGATTCACTCTTTCAAAAAAATGGGGGGAGGACATGAGTGGGGAGCACCGATTGTTTTTTTTTTCCTTTTTTTTCTGAGTTTTGATCACAACACACTAATAGTTATAGTGTTCTGGTAGCTCAGGCTCCTATTACAGTGTCTGCAGCTTTGTGAGTTTTATAGCCAGAAAGTTCACAAAAGTTATAGATCAGGAAACAACACATATACTTACAGTGATGCTATCTTCATTCTCTTTGTTGGAAACATCCGTAGAAGTGATTTGATTACTGTTATTTGTGGCATCTCCAAGATCATTAGGTGTGGTTTCATACTCTTAAGAAAGGAAAAAGGGTTGCTTTTATAATTTTATCACTTTGGAGGGGAAATGGTTTTCGTTATTTCTGCTTTGTAAGATGGTAAGGTCACTGTCAACTTTGGGACTTCGAGCTCTTTGGAAACAACCCATAACTGCTAATGAAGCTGGAATGTTTTGGGGGGAATCACTATAGCATATAATTGAACAAATGTGCTGCGACTGACAAACATGAAAAGAGAAGCAATCTACGTCATCATGTGTATCCCTACTGGAAACACTAGAATTAAATGAGAACTCCATTCAGAGAGCTATTTTAATGCACTTCTGAATTCCCATTAAAAATGAAAGACTGCCCTCTACACTGAACCCTTGCATTCAGTCAAATATAGGACAGTCTTAGAAATTAGCTCGGGCACTTTTGTTTAGCTGATGAACTTGGCAGATGGGTTTCTAGCTAGTTTTATGAGTATCAAATGGAAAATAGCTGGTTTTATTTGTTTAATAAATAATTAAAAACCTCTGTTGCATGCACAGGGGTTAACATTTACCATTGCTGTCATACAGGTAATCCTTTAAAAATTCAAGTGCCTGAACCTGCATGAAGAAATTTATTGACTTATCAAAATAATTCCACTGATAGGGCTGCTAAGGTAAATCCAGAACTATTCCGTACAAAGAATGAACATGGCTTAATTATTTATAATAATTTTAAAATGATACACAAATATATAGTCCATGATTTCCTGACAAAATTATTCAAATGAGATAAAAACAATCAAATAGTAATATATGTTAAGAGAAACATGCATTAAAATAAAATTTAAAAATGCATATATTTTGTATTTACTTTTGGAAACACACGCAACATTTCAATTTAATGACTGTAATGTGTGCAGATGAAAGAAACAAGGGGCAATAACTGCACCTATTACAAAATGCACCTCCAGCATTGTAATTTAAGTTTGCAATTCACTGGGTATTTCTTTACATGTTTTGATTAAAATCAGTGCCATAAGCCTACAGATGAAATTTTAACTGTGAAATTGAAAAAGCAGAGCACAGAGGTAGAGCTCTTGCTAATTACAGAGGCAGGAGCTCTTCCGATCACAGAGCTGCTGCTGAGCAAGCACAGGGAAGGCTTGCACCCCAGCAGAGGTATTCTCCTTTAGTTCCGAAGGCCAGTTTGGAGAGCTCAGCTGGCAGTGCTAGCAAGATGTTGCACTGGGCTTTTGATCTTCAAGAACGCACTTGCTTTCTGCAAGGCACTAGCAGGCTGCAGATTTTTTTGGCAGAGGAAGCTATCAGCTACCTCTGGCACCAGTGCTATAGTCAGCAGAGTCAGGATGTCTAAAAACCCCCCATACTCTATTTTGGCTCTAAACTATGCATGCCAAAGGATTCTTTCAAGCCAAAATACATATTAAATATACAGAATTTTCATGAGAAAAAAAATAATTTCTTGGTCTTTTACCATTTGAATTCCACAACTCTGCACTGCATCTCTATGGGTGTAGCTTACCACGCATCAGCAACAGAAGTACGAACAGCACTTGTTGCCCATCCGGGTAGTATAATCCCTGCCTGAAGAGCTCACCTGCATAAGCAGCCTGGACTCTTGGACAAGACCATCTGTCACCATGAGTACACACTTTGCCACAGGAGAGGAGAAGACTTCTGCTTCATTTATTTGCAGGCAAAGCTTGCTTTATAACAAATACCTAGGCCTAGAAGGTTGGGCTTCCTTTAAAATTAGCTGGGAACATTTTTGCAAATATAGTTTTGGCCAACCTCATATTTATTGCAGGTTTATAAAACCAATATATAAAACAAATTTTTAGATCCTTCACTGCTCTGACTTTGTAAAACAAACTTTGAAGAAGGAAATTTTTTGCTCTTAATTTCACATGTAAGTAGCAGTGGGCAAAAGATGCTGCTATTTGCAGTTGTGTCTGTGCTCATATCTGTACTAAGCTACTGGAAATCACACTCTGAAGGACTAGTCAGAACCATACAGAGTGTTTCAGGTCTGGTCTGTGAATCCCCTGAATACGCTTTTATATTCAAATGGGCAAGAGCTAAAGTAGGCTGCATCAGTACACTGGTGTTGTGCTGACATTCCCTGCTGTCTAATTGTGAATCATATGCATTTGAGGTGCATAGTGCCAGATCTTCAATGCGTCTTGAAATGGGTGAGTCAGTCAAGGAAAACACACACAACAGCCCAAACCGGATGATTCTGAGTTAAACAAATTCCTCTTCATTTCACTATGAAAACCCAACATAAACACTGAGCACTTTACAGACAGGGTCTTGACTCATGCTAGGTAGGACTCATACTGCTGCAGGGCCAAGTTCTCCTGTGCAGCCACCAATAACTATAAAAACTGTGGTGAATTGCAGCTGAGGCTGGGACATATTTTGCAGCAATTTCAGAAACAAGGTGCATGGTGGCTGGGACAGACACAACAGTACAGTCATATCAACACTGGGGGGGGGGGGGGGGGGGGGGGGGGGGGGCGGCCCCCCCCCAGTCGGTGGGGGGGGGGGTTGACTGATACGGGGCAGGTTGTCTCTTTGATGTTCACAATCACATTAGAAGAAGCATCGTAGCATGAAAATGTGAACTCAGAGCCAAAGGAGCTGGCTTTGCACTTAAATTTCCTGCTCATACCCAAGTGAGTTGCTTTATTTCTCTCAGTCACTTCCCAGACGGTGTCAGGAGAGCTTCCCCTGTTCGCCTTTTCCAAGAGGTGCCAGAGAGGTGAGCTAGAGACACTAGTGACTGCTCCATGCACTGCAGGAACTGCGCCATGCAGTCTGGACTCCCACAGGCAAACACAATGTCATGCAGCCTGATGCAGCCTCATCAGTTCTTCTGTTTTCTGTTGCATGTTCAAAACACTTAACGGAAAACATTTGGAAATCACCTCACATCACAAGGACAGCATTTTCAAACAGCAGAAAGAACAGCCAAGAATAAAAAGGAAGGTTGCCTTCACTGGGACTGGGTCTTGCAGGGTGTAATCCATCAGCAAAACTCAAAGCACAACATATTAGCAGAATCCTACACAAGTCAATCGAAGCATACAGACCTCACATGACTAAAGCCATACACAGGCATCAAGGCCTTCATAAACAACTCAGAATCAAAATCTTCATGCATACGGTTTATATAATACAACATATGAAGAAATTGTGCAAACCATCACCACTTTCCTATCCCCAACCCTCCCCACCAAAAAAAAAAAAACAACACAAACCCAATTTGGAAAGAGAGGGAGGGGAAGCTATCCTTTGGAATTTCTAAGCATTTAAAGTCAAATTGATGCTTCAATTGCACATTTGCTAAAGTTTAATGACATGGAATGGAATCAAAGACATAACATTTAGATCAGCTTTAGCTAACTTGAGTCATGGGCCATTTCATCCAAGTAAAAAGTACTCCAAATAGGATCCAGCTTCAGGTCATTTGGGTATGTTGGTTAAGGTGAACTTTCCCACTCACCAGAAGTATAGCAGAAATATTTTGTAAAACTAGCCAATTGCTAGTGCACACTATTCTAGTGCACACTGGCTTTCACTAGGTACATTTCTCCTAACTAAAAACTAATGTGAACACTGTGCTACCAAATCTCCTGGCACACACTCAGCTACCACTGAATTGATGGTCTGCTTATGCAAGAGAGATGAAGGGAAGGCACAAATGAGTGGACAGAGCAGAATAAATTGCCTATAGGAAAACTTACTTACACCAACTTCATTTTTAAGTGGGATTTAGGGGTACATTTTTGGAGGCAAAATAAGTATGTAATCATCCTTGAAAAAATAAATTAAGTTATATGAGGAGAAATCCCGAACTCTCTTTCCTTGAAGAAATGCCTCCAAAAGGTTCACAAAACCTTACGTCTGTGAACTACATTAGACAGTTTTCATTCTATAGGATCAACTATACCCATTCATAGCAGTGGATTTATGCTTCTCCTAATGTGAATCAAAAGCAGCAGAGTAAGTAAAACATCATATTGCCGTCATGTATGTTGAATATAAGGCAGAAGAACCAAAAACACAAAGTACCTTTTAGAATCGTGTTATGTGACATTTCAATTTAACTGAGCCTGACATTCAATCTTTTAATGGTTTCAGTTCCTTAATTTCTAGCATTAAAAGAAAAGAAAAAGGAAATCAAATATATACCATAAACGTCTGGATCCAAAATTGGGCCACTACCTGCACACGGAGAAGAGAAAAAAAAAAACAGAAAAGCTATGTAAATAGATTGCAAATGCTGGAAGAACAAGAACAGGAATTGTTTTAAGAGATGACTTTATTTGCCATAGCAATCATTAGTAACTACATAAATGCAACTCAACATCAATAATTGCAGTACCTGCTTATCAGATTACATTTACAACCATTTTGGAGCTATCCCAAAGGTTAATATTTTGCTTCATGTGAAAGAGGTACTGCAAGCTAGCTCTGGCAAGGGCACACATTATTCCCTAACTGGGCAAAATCCTACTTTCCACTATTAATATATATATATGGAATAAGTGCAACATTAACTATTCCTGTTGAAAAGTTAATGGTAAAATTCTCCCTGACTTCAAGTGGAATCAGACTTCAGTGAGCTTTAACAATTACTGATTTTTACCTGATAAAGAAATTGCTATTATATCACTGTGAGAGCAAACTGGTTTAGCTGGGAGCTGGTAATTTAAGGGCTAGAGGTAGCAACAACCAAAGCAGTACCATTTCATTCACTCTGTAAAAGGATGCTTCCAAGAAGCCAGCTGCACAGTTGATACACAGACAGAACTCTTACCAAAAGAGTCAGATGTCTCAGAAACCAGAATTTACACAAGCAAATTGTGCCTGTCCAGGCACTTCTCTAAGTTTTACTAGTTCCTATTTGCATCATTTCTAATTACTGCACATATGTAAGGCTAAGCACACGTGTGAATGTAATGCACAGAACGCCCACAGAATTATTGTGCACTATTAGACTATTCATGCTTTGAATACTTGTTTTGTATCTTAACATACCTGTCCATTCTAGTTTATAACGTATTCATAACATAGCTTATGTAGTAGGCGTTTAATAATGTCTTCCATGCTTTTAGTCTTTCTTTTTGTAGGTTTGGAAGTAAAACTATAGATAATTAAAATCTCTAAAGATGCATCCAACTTCAAATAGCATAATTCTGTTTATAATACTATACAGCAAATCCACAGCAGTGGCATTGTACTGGCATAAAGCCACTGTGAATATGAGCAGAACACCATTGTTCACAGCATGAGAAACTGTGCTGAAAATATTAGTTGCAATCTATGTGCAGAGTAGCAACAGATAATTAGGTTTATTTTAAAATGCATCTGAAGATATTCTAGTATCCAGAGATACAGTTCAATAATCCCCATGAGAAGCATCATGTCAATCGACAGAAATAAATAACCAGTGAAGAAATGTTGCACTATCTGTCCTCAAGCAACATTTGGCCAGAGATTTCTGTCCATAAAAATCCATGGATTCAGTTTTCCTGGTGTAAAACATCCATCTGCTGAAAGACAGTATTTTTTAACTCACGTTCTGTAATCAGAAGTGGAAAAAAACCCAAAACAACAACAATAAAAAACCTTCTAGTCCTTTATTTCTGGTAACATTTTTGTTACTGTTCACTTAAATTGGGATAAAGTAAGCAGATTAGTAAACCCTTAACTCCTGCCAGAGATAAAAACTAGGAAGTCATCAACTCTATTCAACTCCTTTTATATAACTGAATACTTCAAATAAAGTTTCAAAAATCATGATCCTAAACAGAGCCAAATTTTCTACTTAGTATTGTTTTTTCTATTTAGCACATAAAAACACACCTACTTAATCATCAGTTGAAGTTATTTTAACATTAAACTTCCACAATAATTTTGCATATTTACACACATTTATTTTCAAGGCAAATACAGAATGGCACCATTGTTTTGGTCCTCTTTAAAAGAGGTTGTTAAGTAAATGAACTATCAAAAGACTTATCCTATTCACTCATCTTTACAAACTACATCAACTACACTTGGATTGCTTGCTTCTTTCTTTATAAATCTGATGTTTTCAAAATAAAACAGCAGCAAAGGACTCAATTCCAAAAACATACTTCTGCAAAACACATTATGCCACACAAGCAAATGCTACTTCTATGGCATATTTAACATATTCTTTTACTATGACAAGATATATGTGACTTGGAATCCCTCAGCTGGATTTTAGCACAGACAGTTAGTAGATGAATAAGCTTAATTAAAAATACCTATTATTGGTAAAAATCTCTCCAACATTCATTAGTCATTTTGGATCAACTATGAGGACAGCCTCCAGAATAAACCATGACCATTTCTGGCTTACTCTTCACTGCAGTGTCATTTCAAATAATCAACTCACTCTCAGCAAGAACAGGAAACCAAGAACTTTAGCAGCTTAAAGATAGCTAAAATAAAGCTAATAAAATATAAACTTTATTCTCCTAGGTCTTCATATTTAAAACAAATTCTTATTTTACAACATTAATTGTGGTATTATTAACACCATCAAAATTCCACTGTGGTACATAGTTTCTTCCATCCTTGGTGAAAAAAGTTCACCAAGTAGCATGCTGGAAATTGAGAGCATCTTAGAGAAATCACATCTTCACCATGTTTGATGCAACTCTGAAAGTGGAGTATTATGCTGCTGATAGTAGAACATGTTTCAGACTTATGTGTATTTACTTTAGACATATGGATTATAGGTTTTGAATTTTTTTTTTGTTTTTACCTTCTGAGCATTTGTCCAAGTGATACAATAAGCAGAGAATCAGTTTAACCTCAGTGAGTGTACCTCACTTCATGAAACATCAGGACTAATATTTAATTCAGTCATGAAGACATGGAAATGAACGTAATACCGGGGCATGGGCCTTAATCTTTATGATTCATTGTACAACATATGGGCCAAAAGAAGAAACTACACAGTAATGACAGCACTGAAAAAGCCTTTTAAGGATTTGGAAAAGCTTGACAGTGCTTTAAATAGTAATAGTTGAGAACAAAAATTGTAATACAACGCATCTGCTTTTATGCAAGCTTCAGTGGAGGAGACAACAACATTGTGACATTTTCAGCAGCTCAGTGCCATGAATTCTTACAGGAAAAAACTAAAAACAAAATTGAGGAGGCTAAGTATATAAGCCATTTCTCCTGCTGTTAATTTTTAAGACTGGTTTGGTGCCATTCACTATATATGAACTAATTTCTAACGCAGTTACATCCTGTCCCTACATAGTCCCATTTCCTCTGTACCCTTTTTGTGAAGCTTAATCCACTACAGGACTTGGGAAATGCCTAAAGAACAAACCACAGATTAAATAATATATAGATAATATATAGACTTATATTCCATATGAATATAAATATGATGGAACAAATAAATAATGTTTTCTTTCTAATTTAGAGGATAGCTACAGTTCTATTTACTGATCTAAAACAACACAACTGGAAAGTTTTCAGTGTACAGGGAGAGGCATAAAGGAAAAACAGGAGAAGGAATTTGGATCAAAGACAAAAAGTTATAAAATCACCTAAATGTATGAGAGGTTAACTGTTATTCTATTAGAAAATGAAGTAAGGTTCATATTAATCAAGCAGAGTGTAACAGAACTTCCACTGTACACAGAATATCCATGAGGTAAACGGTTTTGCTGCACAGTTATAAAGCAGTATTAAAGGATGCCAATAGCTGAAACTATGGCATGTTTCTGTAATGAGTCTATTTAAGGAAGAACTCCAGAGAAAAAAAGAGGAGAGGAGCATTAAGGACAGTAGGAGTAAATAAAGTCTGATTCTATCAGCTCTGCATCCTCTCGTTCTAAAGATGGGAAAGTCTTTTGACTTACTCTCTCTCTCCCTACAGCAAACTGAGTTGATAGGGAAAAAATGACATATGACCATATTAAACATCCACCTTCTTTCCTAACAGATAACATTAGCACTGCACATTGCTGTTTAAAAGAAGAAGACAACTATTTATATCCCATGGCTAAAAAGCCAAAGGTACATACAGGCTCGTATTTTCAGATATGATGATGTAATTATCTGCACAAAACCATGACTTTATTTCTACTCCAGATGTGCAAGGTCCCCTCAGAGTTTTCTTCCACATACACCAGTATGCTTACATGTACAGTGACTGTTCTTACAGTCACTTCATGTATGGTTTTGGAGATGTGAGAAAAGATCAAACCACAGAGAATAAAAATCACTTACAGTAGTCCCTGCAATTCAGTGAATTAATCTACCTTAAGCCTGCCCAAAAAGCATTTAGGTGGCCTTGGTAGAACCTTTGGAGCAATTGAAGATGCAACCATCTTGAACAGTGATACTCCTAGACATGTAGATGCCCAACCTCCACCTAGATGAATAGGAACTGGACATCAAAATGCCTGTAAGTACCTGAGACCTTGTCCATCCTGCCTCTGGGTTACTGATGCCCTAAACAACATATCATCAATTCACTGGACCGCACAATCAATTTTGCAACAAGGCACTAGATGCTACGCAGGCATCCTCCATGTCTTGCAATACACTGCCTAGTTCCACTCGTATGCAGCGCAGCAAATTACAGAGTGGTTGAATTGGCAGTCAATGCCTTCCAGGATCAGAACTGAGGCTTGGGAAAACTTCAGAAAAGTAACCTTTTATTAGCCTTAATGGAGGCTTGAGGCTTTGAGTAGCCAGCGAGGATGGCTACTCAAAGGGAAGATTTACAGAGCACTGGCATGGCCTCCCTTGAGAAGTAATAAACATTATTTTACAATTAATATTGAAGACATTCATGGAGAGAAAAAAAAAGTCCTATAAAAGGCTTCCTCCAAATAGTTAAACTGGGCAAGAGCTCTGTCTCAACAGTATAAATTTGCAATTGCTAACATTAAAAAAAATTACACTTACCATCTCCAGGGACTGACATGAAATGAGCATCAACCCGTTTTTCATCCTCTCCATAATCATTCTTTGCCAGTAAGGTATAAGCACCATTATTCAGGTGTGTAGGATTGTCCAGCTGAAGGCAGCCATGGTATTCACTTTGATTGATAACATGTATTTTAGTACAGATGTATTCAGACTCATTCAGTACCGCTCCTTCATAGAACCACTGCAATGTGGGCTTAGGGTTCCCTTTCACAGTGAATGGAATACACCAGTGATGGTCCGGGGTTGGAGATTCAATAAACGTGATATTTGGTGCAACTATATTGGAAAAAAAGAATGAAGAACATCAGACTATTCTGAACATGTCCTTCCTCCTTTCCTTTCCTCCCTCCAAAGTTATCAGGGAAGTATTTTTTATTCACCAGTACAAATACATGTTACTAGTAGGAATGGTATGTATTTGAAGGATGCTCAGACAGGAATGCACCTGCTCTGCCTAGGGTACTATACTTACAACTGAAATGAAGCTGTTCTTTAAAGAAACAAAGCAAACTAGTTTCAGACAAAGACTGAACATGTGTTAAACCACTTAAAGCCTGTAAGGTGTGGGAAGTTCAGTTACTAGATCACTGAGAAAATCTCTCTCTTGGAAGAGAGACATTTTAGCTTTATTTTGCTGAAAAAATGGTGCAGAGGAGTGCTGAAGGAAAACAACAGTATTGAAAATATTTAAAAGCTGGTCAAAAGCAAGTAGCACGGTAAATATTCTCAGCTAGGAATCCAAACTTACAGACTATTTTCTTCACAGAATCAAAGTCAGAACAGATTACTTAATTCCCCAGATTCTTTTGTCAGGGAAAGATGATTTTCTACTATACATATTCTCATCCTTGTTCAAATCTGCTAAATGCCTCAAGTTTACAGACTATTTCTGTTTCTCTCAAGAGATTATTCCAACACCTTGCCCATTATTTCACTATTGGGAAATTTTCCTCTATATTTATTCTTAACTACATCCAATTTCATCTAGTTGTACTCCCTTTTATCACTCATAACAGTGCCAAGCTCAGAATCTCATTACAGTGTTCAAACATTTCTAGTTTATGTTCCTTCCCATAGTTATTACATATCCAATTTCAACCTACAAACCTACATGTACAGTGATTTCTCTAGTTTGCTCTGTCACGAGCACACGCTGAGCCAAGTTTGCCATCTACGAAGTGTTCCATTCCAATCTTCAATTAAACAGAGGGTTGGAACTTGTGAAAACACACTGTCTCATTCATGCAAAATGAATTTAGCCTGGAGCCTAGATCTAAACAGCCAGTGCCTCTACACCAAATGTCCCTTCCCCCTTCCTTGGCCCTAACAAATAGATGCACTATTCAAAGCTACGACAAATAAATTTATGTCTGGTCGTACAAATGTTGAGAGTGTATTATTTTTCGAACAAAGCAGCTGTTGTTTTAGATAGTAAGAACTTAAGCATTTGTAGTCTCATAGAATTCTACAAGCTTTTTGACGCATTCACACTTCTCAATTCCTAAGACAGGTGTATGGACATGCACACCACTACAAACCTTGACTGTAGTGCCACATTGATAGTGCCATTCAGTATTTGGGGTTTTAGACCTTTACTTACAGATTGTTCTAAGTGGAGGATGAAGCAGTTACAAACATATTTTTTGCAGAATACAGAGCTGAAAAAGATAAATGCAATAACTGCTGGTTGGGCTACTCCCTATCTACTGAAGTAGATAGTTCACATGCCTTAAGGGTTTTATTTTCAACAACCTAGGAGACCAAAAAATACTTATACCCAAAACATCTCCTGCCAGTGCAGTTTGGCCTCAGGATCTGTATGGAGGCCTGCATACGTACAGAATACCGTGAGCTCAGCAGAGGCTTGGTACTCTCCCACAATGTTCTCTGCTACGCAGGAAATCGACAGTCCACTGTCCATGGATGAAACATTCTTTATGGTTAGGGAGGCAGGGTTCTTATTTGTGTCACTCTACAAATGATCAGAAAAACATGTATGTGTCAACCACAGCATTAAGAACAAAGGAGAGGGAGGGCATTATTGGCAATAGCTGAACGGCATTTTTCATTTTCCCTTCCTTTTAACTCTATCAGTCCACAATTAATCAAAGCCTTACCTTAGCATCTTATTCACACAGACCTAAATCACCTACAGAATCAATTGTAACAGTCAGTGGCAGTGGATTCAAAGCTCCAGAAGTCCTTCTACAAACACTGCACTCAACCATGTTTCTGCCCTGTCACTTTCAGTCTCTGCCTTTTTTTTTTTAACACTTGATCCTCTCTACACAAATGTTTTTTTCTCTACCCACACCCTTGCTCATCCCTCTCTCCTACTTCATAACTGATTTCTGTGGTCTATCTCTGCCTGTTCTCTTTGAACTTTTTCTTCTTGCCTACATTCTATTCAATCCTTGCTTTACTTATCCTTTTCTCTCTTTCCTTTAAAATTCTGCGTGACATCTCTTCCACTGCTGCCTTCTGAGCCCAACTGTACCTTGACAATGATGTGTCTTATACCTCCTCCTTAACCAAATTTCTCTTGGAAGCTTTCTTTCCTCAAGAAACCTTCCACAGGAAACTAAATACCTTCTACTACCTATGTTATTGTCCAAGTACTGGTTTTATGTGTTTAAGTACAGCCTAATTAAGGTAAGAATGATAATTCTTATACGTCTTGATTCTTATGATTCCTAGAAAGCTTAGTGTCCATCTACAGTCTTAAATGACATACTCAATATGCAGCTATGCCATACTGATTAAGGAAATATGGGTGAATTATACACACACACAAAAAGCAAGCTAATTGTTAATGACTCTGATGTTCTTAAATCAGGCCTTCATATGATGTCCAAATCATCATTTCCATACTTGAATTTTTCACAAAGAGCAAGACTATTTTGTTAGGATAGGAACCAAACACATTCAGAAAATGAACAATAATTAGGATAATTTTTTAAAACTACTTTTGAGGTAATTTTCTTAGTGTACACACACACACCAGCACTGCACAGAACACAAACTAATAACACAATATATCTGTAAAACTGCAGCAACCTGACGTGGCAGTCAATAGGAATTTGTGGGAACACTTGTGCATATAGTCCTGTGCAACCAGAATTTTGAACCTCGAGATGACAGCACAACTCCACTTGAGATAAATGTCCCTTTGATTTCAGTGTTACAGTAGGGGAGGTGGGTTGAAAAGCAAACATGCCATCACACACTTCTCTGTGTGCAATTCTCAGAGGTAAGCAGTGCCCAAAGCTGGACTGAAAGCAGAGGGGCTCAACCACATGCTCAGGGCTATAATCTAAAGCAAGAAAAATCCAAGCAACATCAGTCAGACTATACAGCAGCATAGAAACTCAGAACATACAGCTTTGCAGAACTAAAGTCTAGTTTTAACTTTTGCTAATGTCTCTTTTAAAAGAGGAAAGAGAGAGAAAACAGGCAAAAGCAGAATATGAGAGGAAGGAAAGGGCAGCAGAAACTGAGACTTGGAAGTGAGAGAAAAGAAACCGAAAGCGACACTCACAGAAAAGGACAGTTGTGAATGGCAAACAAGGTTTAAAAGGCATGTGTTCTCCTGCTACTGAAAAGACTACTGTGCTCCACAGCTAAGGCTGTAGCTAGCCTGTATTATGACCCCCTCTAAAACACCATGATGAAGTTATTCCAGGACAAAATACTTCTGGAGAGCTTGAAGCAAACTGATCATGGCATTTCAAAGATAGGAGGGTTAAAAAATGAGGTGACCTCACTTTTTGAACAGCATCCCACATTTGTTTTGGCTCCTAATTAAAAAAAAAAATAAAGAGAGAGAAAAAGAGCACAACTTGGCATAGATTCCCCAAACCGTTTTAATTTCTTGTTCTTGATGACGACTGATGACTTTGGGGAACTTTACAGATCAGAGAAAATTACTTTAAAAATACAACTAGAGCTCTGCAGAGCCCTTACTTATGGAGCTGAAATGAAAGACAGGCTAGTTAAATTCTATACAAGCCTGATATAATGACCTTATGAAAGAAAGTACAAAAACTACAAGACCCAAGAGATCCTGTCTCTTCCACACTGCAGGAAGAGTTTTGAAAGTACACATCCCACACCTTGTACAGACCAAAAAGCTTTAGACAGTTGTGCATCATCATGAATGTAGGAAAAACAATGCCACAAAATTTTAATAAAGAGAGGGTCTTTTCCATTGTGTAAATAATGGCAATTTATTAGGTCAGTAGCTGCATGTTGAATATCTGCTTAAATGCCTCATCTTTGTCAATACTTCCATCAGAAAGAATTTAATCATGCCATCTCCAGTGTACGCACAGTCTACACTGGGGACACAAAATATGAAGATCCCAGAAAACAACATTCCCCCTCCTAGATGATTTCACTGAGGAAACATTTTCATAGTTCATTTAAAAAATAAACAAACACATGCCATTCTTTTTAGTAACATTTTAACTTCAATTTCCAAGGCTTCCTTTTGTAGCAACACGTGGAAGGAAAATTAAACAGGCCACAAAATATTTACAACCAAATTCCAACACACCAAACTTTTGACATGAAAATATAATAAAATTATGAACACAAAGCTTTTTTCACAATTAGGATAGACTGGATTTATTTTCTGTAAGCAGGTATCACTGATAACAAGAAAGTCCTTGTGTTTCAGTATCCTGATTCACATTACTTTCAAAAATTTACATTACTTTCATTTACCAGTGAACATTAAAACAACAGAGTGAAAATCAGGATCTTGAGAAACAAATGTCTGCCATTGTCCAAAAGCACTGCCACAGTCACCCTTGATTGAAAGTAACTGGAAAACAAACGTAATCCCAAATTAACCTTCTCTTTCATCTTTTTAATAAGAAGTTAACTAAAGCTGGATGTGAAACTTCATTCCATCATTCAGCAGGTATCACCTGCCTCTGAATTGTCACATATTTGAATATAAAACTTACCTCATGGTTTGAAACAAGATTAGTTACCACCCAGGACACATTTGGGGGTGGTCCTCCAGTAGTATCACAGTACAACGTGATGCTCTTTCCTTCCACCACGGTGATGTTATAATTGCTTAAGTTTGCTGAGGGCAAGTCTATGATAGAAACAATAACAAAAAACATCCACACGTATTTGTATTTGACAGAAGAGACACCATGCAACTCTAATCAAGCCATATAAATGCAAGCAAAACCACCACTACATCAAATATTTACTGTAGTCAGTACTATTCAGTCAAGCAGTCAAAAAGAATCTTTGGAAATATATAACTACAATCTTTAGCTGCTATGTATTTTCTACACCTCCTCTGCTTCATATTCTAAGAAAACATTACTGCATGTGGAAATACATTATGCTAGTTAATTATATAGGGAAATATGTCAGGTCTGCAAACAGAAGTTATCCTAACTTCAGTTTTTAACTTCAAAATGGAAAAACCCCTTCCCTTACTCTTCAAAACTGGAAACTTTATCCATCTCTTTGTAACAAACGCAAAGCAACCTCTATGTTCCACTAACTGACATTGTGGTATTCCTGCTGTTCTCCACAACAGTAACAAGAAAATCCCATTAGCTCCCAGTATCACACAGGAGACTGCAGCCCTCCTCTCATACAGTGACACAGATCACAGAGAGCAGGGCAAAAC
This sequence comes from Neopelma chrysocephalum, assembly GCF_003984885.1. Classification (NCBI taxonomy): domain Eukaryota; kingdom Metazoa; phylum Chordata; class Aves; order Passeriformes; family Pipridae; genus Neopelma; species Neopelma chrysocephalum. The sequence continues at coordinate 2,067,187 of NW_020925579.1, read as the reverse complement.
CTAGATCTTAAGTACAAAGTGAGGGAAACAGAGCACTGAACAGATCAAACTAGAGAAGAGAAAGGACAGAAGAGAGGGTTAGCAATTGCACAGAGCTCTATCCAAGGCACCTCAGCTGACTTTTCTCATGCCCTCAGAAAAGCAGAAAAGCAGTGAGATGGTATCACTCACCAGGAAACAAGACCAGATTTTGCAAGAGTAAGGACTCCCTCTTCATCTTACAGAGCTATAAATCACTCTGTATCTCATTCTTTAGCACTAAAAGCAACGGGAGTTTCCCAAAGAGTAAACATGTGCTGAATGCTTAGAAAAACACACAGAATTACAGACTGACCCTCTTCAAAAATAATAACAGCAATATCAGCAGATTGTAGGCACACAGGCACTCACATTTCATATTTATTTACATAGCAAATAATTATGCACCATTTTAGAAATACCACCAGATTGTAGGCACACAGGCACTCACATTTCATATTTATTTACATAGCAAATAATTATGCACCATTTTAGAAATACCACCTTTCTTAAAGATACTATGTCATCATTTGAAGCTGCCACACTCTGTAAAAAGCCTTGGTCTCCTTTATGAGGCATTTCTCAGCAATGGTTCCAGGTAAGTTTTACTTGCAATTTATCATGTCAAATAATCAAGCTTATCTGCCATGCTGGATACATATGCATCATCTTGCAATAACTTTCCTTTTTCTGAAACAATAGCTCTTTTCATTTTTTTTTTAGTTGAGAGTACAGCAGTTTCGTCATGGACTTGGTGGTATAGAAGTTTAGCAGAGACTTTTTTCCTTATATAAAATATCCAAAACAAATAATTAACTGCCAAAGCAGTGTGAACACATTCATATGTTTGCTGGAGGTTCAACAGAAGCTATATGTATTGAAAATCTGCCTTAATTAGTTCAATAAAGAAAAAAATGAGAGGAAGTAATACAGAAAAGAAGGTGAATGATTTCCCAGGCGATGCCTGCTTGCCTAATAAGATTTGGAGATCAGCACAAGTATACACTGACTGCTCAGGCAATTCTCCCAGTGCTTTAAGTAGTGCTGTAATATGATTCCCATTATAGGCATCATGGATTTCTTCTATTATGTTCACTTTATAAATCATATGTTGAAGTTTATTGAGACAGAGCTGGAGTTTGTACGCCTTGATGCAGTAATCTGTTAGCAAAGGTAGCCATCTGCTCTAGCCTGCTGTGAATTCAAATTTCACCAGTGTCTGTCAACTAGGTGAGCAGGAAATAAAACTAATCTTAGGGAACATCTGGATATTAATTATGCTAGTTAGGGAACAAGGAGAGAAGTAATGACATAATTTGCTTCATAAAGTTATACCTTTACATCATCTCTGAAAACCATTACAATTACTCCTGCCAGACCTGAACATCCAAAGAGACTAAAGGTCCCCGCTCTTCTTGGCCCTAGCACTTGGGACAAGGTCTACATAGTAGATTGGCATTTCACTGTGCAAACCTGCACGGTTCCCACTAACACATCATTTCAGGTGAAACCACCAATAAAATAAAAACAACTTTCGTCCCTCAGAGCTCTCCTTTGATAGCTGTTAAGTTCTGAGACAACTTCTTCCTGCAATGTGTTTATGTACAGGATACGTGACTGAAGTTCAATTTCTCTGGTACTGCCTCTGTTTTTCACCCAGAATTAAATCTAGTTCTGTTTATTTGCAAAAGTCTACATATGTCATGTTGCTGTTAAGTCTCTAATGGAAACAGCTACATCATACCTGTATCCTGCCGGAAGGTTCTAAAATATTAGTGCTTATTTTTCTATAGGTTCCTAAAGTTACACTAAAAACCAGCTGCAAGACCTCTGCCTCAAAACAAGTACAAATGGAATGGAATGGAATAGAGTAGAAATAGAAATCACGTTGTTGTGTGTGTTTTCTTTTACTCTCTTTCCCAGTCATGAGGTGGGTGGAAAACCTAAGAAATACCCTGGGATTCATTTTTTCTGGTTACATGTCTTGAGATAATGAACTTTAAGGTTATTTTGCTTTTATTTCCAGTGGCTCCCAAACCACTCCACAGCAGAATACATACTCAGAATAATAATATAATAATGGCCAGTCTTCGCGAACGAAGATTTGGGGAAAGGTCTTTTCCCTTTCCAGCCTGCGCAATGGATTTTTTAGGTGAGACACAGCCTGCGCTGAACTGAGCCCACCCTTTAATCCTAAGGTTCATCTGCCGGGGCCAAGCAAGCTTGGACAATGGCAGTGAGGTCCTCAGGACGCAGGTTTGTTTAGAGTGACCTTCTCATAGATGGATGGCCTCACAGGGCTAACGGGCTCCATCTGCCCGGGGAACTGGCTGGATTCGAACCTGGGTTGCAGAGGTGAGAGTCCTGCATGCTAACCACTAGGCCACCAGGGGTCCCATACTCAGAATACACACTGGTTGAAATGTGGCTCTATTTCAGAAAAGTGGACAGTAGCTTAAGGCCTCATATCCAGACACTGCACTTACCAATCAAGCAATGAGGCTTAGCAGCAAAACCCGTACTGAAAAATAACTGTATTAAAAAAAACAACACACACTGGACCTTAACATGCACACATGCTCAGTTTGTATGCTCAGTGTAGTGTGAGATCATGTATATGGGTTGGTAGCATTTTGACACTTATAAAAGATATCCAACCATGCTGCTTTCACTTTGACTTAATTTGGTTAAATATAGTGGTTTAGATGGCTATTGCTTCTGTTGATACAGATGTACATTTTAAAGGACTTTGCAAACAGCAATTGATACATGCAATCAGACAACAGATTCAAATACTATTGTATACTGCCAGCATAGTAAGTTCAGACTGTAGCATAAGAGCCCATAAAAGGTAGTCATGACGTTATCTTTCTTTAAGTTTCATCTTGATATCTGTCAGACAGAGACTATTCTGTGCCCCAAAGCTCAAAACACAATCTCTGTTTCAAACTTTTCTAGCAATAATTATCATAACTCTGGATATCAGCAATGACCCATTTAGTATCCAATGTCTTTTTCAAGTTTGCTGTATTTTTGGCCTTAACAACCTTCTGCAGCAATGAGTGTTACAGGTGTAATGTTCCGGTTGCACACAAAAGCAATTCCCTTTTACCAGTTCTGAAATTTCTCAGTGACTTTCAAATTTATTGAGTACTCTCCTGTTCTGGTGGAACAGAGTAAAGAGAGTTTCTGAATGATCTCCTTAAGATTACCTTGTTTTATTTTGTTTCTCAAATCCCTTTTCTTCTTGATAATCTATCCAAAGCTTTTCAATCTCTGCAAAAAATGGGAGGATGGAACCTGTTACTGAGAACTTTATAATGTAGAAAATAACCCAGTTCAATATATGAAGGTGTACACTAAAATCCATGTGTTTCATTATGCATTAGTATATAACAGCTACGTTCTTCACCACATACAGAATATCTTTTCTCCTATTCAATTTGATTACACTTTATTCCCAGGAATAGGCAGCTCAGGATTAGAATTAGCAGTCACTTCCCTCACCCCAGCACAACTAGACACAACAGAGACAAGCAGAAGGAACTCATTTGTGCCAGCTGAGTTTCTCCAAATATCATCTCATACTTTAGAAGGAACAAACTCCCCCTTATGTAGGGAAGAGAGGCGTTTACCTTCACAGACCATCATTAGTGCAAAAGGATGACCTGAGGCCATCAGACAGTGGAACTGCCAAGCATCACTAGGGAATTACTCACATCTTTCCTGTGCACAGTTGGGACTTCAGCAACCACAAAACCAAACACCTTGGATGCAATTTTCAAAGGTTACTATGACATCGGGCTACACAACTGTCAATGGAAATTCATAAAATGAATGTGCCTAAATTCCTAGAGGGCTTTCAAAGGCTTCATGCTGCTACTTAGTACTTTCTATAGAAAGTTTAAACTGGCCTTACTAGAGCCAGATCATCATTGTATGTCAAAGGAAGGATATGTCCTAATGAAGGAATAACTGAATATTAATAAAAGCTGTAGTCTGTAGCTCAACTCTTAGCAGCAAGAACACTTTAGCCAGTATACTAAAGCTACTTTTCGAAGGTGATGGTCTTAAGCCAGAACAAGCAAATCCACCATTACACGAAAGATACTGTTTCACTATCTTCAGCTACAAAAATTTTTACAAAATTAGTACCAGATAGATTTTTTCTGCTTCAACTCTCATCTGTTCAGTTCTAGGATTTGTTCAGTTGCTCAAAAATCTTCAACAATTCTCTCAATATGGTCAATTAGCATCACTAATACCTAAGAAATTACATGATGAATAAATTAGTACCTGGGAGAATACCGTAAATTCAATATTACATTCATTTATTAAATCCTTTGCACACTAAGTCCCTGATTCTCATTGGTCTGTCAACAAAATCCTTGTAGTCTAGACATGATGCAGTGTCACTAAATGGTTTTCAATGTAGCCCATGACATCTCTCTTTTGTTTGGCATGTTTTTGGAGGTCAATCTGTGATAAGAACAAGTAGTGACCACGAAAAAATGACAATTTTTTCTCTAAACTAGCCAACTGCATCTGATTTCTAATAAGGTCATTTTAATCCTTATCTGAAACCCTTAATCATCTTTTCAATACATATTATCAGACACAGAATGATTAAATTAATACTGAGGCAGCAACCATCTATCAAACTGAACCATGTAAAGGCAGACTACCAGAATCACTGATCCACCATAATTCTTAAGGTACTGTGGCTCAAATCCAGTCTACTTGCCTCACATAAAGTTTCAATACAGTCTAAGGTGCTTAGCTCCCCTGGTTTTGCTTTTTCTCTCTAATTGATTACATCACTCATGTATGGCCAGTCTTCGCGAACGAAGATTTGGGGAAAGGTCTTTTACCTTTCAAGCCTGTGCAATGGATTTTTTAGGTGAGACACAGCATGCGCTGAACTGAGCCCACCCTTTAATCCTAAGGTTCATCTGCCGGGGCCAAGCGAGCTTGGACAATGGCAGTGAGGTCCTCAGGACGCAGGTTTGTTTAGAGTGACCTTCTCATAGATGGATGGCCTCACAGGGCTGACGAGCTCCATCTGCCCGGGGGAGTGTCCCTGACCGGGAATCAAGCCTGGGACGCGGCGGTGAGAGTGCCGCATCCTAACCACTAGACCACCAGGGGTCCCCTACAGTACAACTTCATAACACCCACTACCTGTACTGTCTGAAGCCTGAAAACAGAATGGTTGACAATGTAATTTGTTATGAACTGTCATGGCTCTTGAAATTTCAGAGGTCTCACTGGCTCAAAACAGGTTTTATCAATGGAAGGAAAAGAGTTTTCTTATACCACTCTATTAAAGTTCTGCCTTGTTTGAAAATACAATAATGTTTACAAATTTCAAAGGGCTTTTAAGTGTTTAAAAAACACAAAGAAACTTTCTAGTAATTCTAGCTATAAAGATAGGAGATGTTAGATACATGATTCACCTCCTAAGTTTCACTTAAATGCCTGCAGCCAAAAAACTCTGAGCCAGATTTCAGCCACTGGGTAAGTGGGCATGTTTCCACTTAAGGTCTGCAAAACGTCAGGGCCAAAAATCATCTGGCTGCATCTTTAAAACACTATAAACAGGACACCTCAGAATTTTACATGCAAAGTGTGAATTAAAGACACATAAATAATTGTTTCCATTTCCTGTTGTATCACAAGCACAGAATAAAAATGCTCAATACACAGAGATGGTTGCAGAAATCTCACAAAAGTTACTACAAGATGATATCCACAAACATTTTCAATGAGCATTAAAAATATGTTAGGCAAATAAAATACAGGATTAGCAGAAATAAGGAACATTTAAAACAAATTATCATCTTTCATTTATCTTCTGGAGCCCAAAGATCTCCATCTTCCTTCTTTTTCTGAAGGCCTAAGTTCCCATTCTTCTCCTGTTCTCATTTCACTGCACTAACCACCAGGCACTACTCTCCATTGCTCCACTAGAACCTACAAAACTTGAGATTTCCAATGGATTAAAATAACAAGTAAAGGCATCAACATTAGAGATACAAGGGGAAAAGATGAAAAGGAATCCTGGATTATGACCCTTTTCCTCAGTAAGTTTCCATACTCTGCTGACCAAGTGTGAGTGTAAATTGAAAAACCGGTCCCATATCAAAACTTCTTTCAATCTTTAGGGGAAAATACAGCCATTGAATAAAGCACTAAATCACCACTGAATCGACATATGTTTGCCATGTGGCACAGAAAATCCTGATGGGTGTTTTCCACAATGACCAAATGTACCAAATGGTACTTTGCACAGGTCTGACACAGTTAAGTTAGAATAGTCTCAAACACTCTACAGGTTGGTGGTGAGTACGTTATCTCCAAAGCTGCAGGTTATATTCCTGAACTGAACCTGAGGAAAAGTCATTGAGACCAAAGTTTAAGATTGTCCCATGCCTTCAGCATTTCCTAATAGGCAGCTGGAAGGCATATGCACACTGAACAAACTCATTTCTGACATCTTCTTGCTGGATGTGGATTGCTGCTTCAGCACACCTTAGAATTCCAGCTCTCATTTTCTTACTGCACCAGATATGATACTCATAACACCCACCTCATTAGTCTATGGAGGAATGTATTTCTGTCAGGAGGCAGAAAGAGTAATGCGGCAGCTCACTGAGCCACACAAATATTTTTAAATACTAAAAGAAATCTTCCTCCAATCATGACACACCTGATTGTAACATTCAGCTGGGAACCTTCACAGAAAACAATTAAACAAGCACAGTCTCCACCAGAAGATGATGAGTCTAATTTAGTACGCTTTCCCACAGCCAATGCAGTCTTACTTTGCCTTTAAACACTCCATCACTCTGTATTCAACAGAACTTGTCACTAGAAGCAAGCTTTTTTATATAGAGCCAGCGTGTGCCACAGCAAAGACCGCAAAATGTGCTAACTCATCTTCACAACCAAAGCAACAAGCACTACCTCTACAACCCCCCATCCAGGGCTTCAAATGCCATCATGAATGCAGTCCAGGTGAAAACCATCAACAGCTGTGCACCCACTTGTATTGGGTCTGGCTGAGCTGGAGTTCATTCCCCACAGTAGCCCTCACAGTGCTGTGCTTTGCATTGGTAGCTAGGAGGGTGTTGATAACACACCACTGTTTTGGCTACAGCATCAGCACTGTAATTTTCCTTCCTTAGCTGAGGGCAAGATCCTGGGAGGGGACCCAAGTAGGCCAGCTGACTCAAACTGACCAAAGGGACATTCCATACCATACGACATCAGCTCAGATATAAAAGCTAAGGCAAGGAGCAGGAAGGCGGGCATTCATTGTCTCCAATGGCTGCCTGCTGAGGAATCATCACGCGTCCTGAAGCCCTGCTGCTCGGGAGTGGCCGACCATTGCTGCTCATGGGAAGCAGAGAATAAACCATGTTATCTTTCGCTTCTGCGCACACAAGCTTCACTTTACTTTTTGCTTTAAATAAACTGCCTTATCCCAACTCATGAATTGTTTGGTTTTTTTCCATCTTGCTCTCCCCCCTGTCCAGCTGGGAAAGGGAGTGATAGAGCAGCTGGGTGGGCACCTGGTGTCCAGCCAAGGTCAACCCACCACGCCACTCAAATTCACTTGGACAGTGAGCTGAATTCTGCAGTCAACCTGTACAGAAGTTCTGAAGGTTGTTGCTGATATCTCAAACTAGAAAAAGGGCTTACATTTCCAAGGTTTACATCAGCTCCTTAACTTTTGCTCAGGATCTTTCTTTTAAGGTCCCTAGACGTGGCCTCAGTTTTAGTACGAAGCTGCAGGATCCTGCAGCATCTGAATTAATTGACCTTGTCCACAGTATTTATTTAAACACTTTGTCTGCAAGAATTTTGAGACTATGTGTTTCTACAAATGCTATCAACCTAGTCAACACTTCCCTTTCTAGCACTATCATGAAGGTATCCAGCCATGTTCACTGAATGGCTAAGCAAATTAAATTACACCTAGAGAAATTGTTCTTACCTGGCATTTAAGCTTCAGTTTATCCACAACAACTTTCAAAAGAAAACCAAAGATATGTAGTGAAGTTGGGCTGAATATGGCAGCCACAAGGTTAACAGATTAACTGAGAGCTAAACAGCCTTTGTAATGTAAGTTAATGAGGCCTACAGTAGCTTATGCAAACATTTAACAAATGGATTCTTATTCACTAAGTGCATGTAACTCAGTTGCAGTTCCTGTATCATTATCTGTGGAATTTCATGTGTGTCTAGAAAATACTCAAAATAATGCTGACCTGTCTAATCTTGCAACATGCTAAACATGCGATCCTGAAACAGGAATATTTTCAGAAAACAATATAAAAAAGTAAAATTATGGCTTTCATTATCAATACCAAATATATGGTATACCAATCATATTACTGAAGGGATGCCTTCATGAAAAGTTTCCACTTTTAAAGAAAAAGATACTTTCTTTAGACTCCAGAATACAGTTATCGTGTTATCAGTCTTCACCCAGATAGACTGTAAGAGCAAAGTAAGAATACCGCCAGACAAGAGTCAGACAGCTGTTCTACTCAGTAGATTAGTACTCCACACTTAGACAGATGTGTCAAGTCAGGCATAGAGAGCACCTCTGCAAACCTGCACAATATGCTGAATTCAGGGACAATACTTGAGTGATCCAGACACATTTCTTTCCCTTGGATAGTGCCTTGCTTCTTTCTATTTCTAAGATGCTTTGTATTACAAATCTGCTTCATTGAAATTGAAGTAGAACTTGAATCAGAATTACCAAACAAAAATCTGTTTTATTTTTTGAGACATTCAAATACATCATTCAATTATCATCATTCACAATCCCTAATTTACATATCATGTAGATGTTCATGTCTAAACATCTGTATGAAAGTTCATGTTTGATTTACAAACGCTCACAAGAAGTTACGTACATGTCTTCAAAAATAAGATTCCTGTTGCCTTTTCAAACTTCATAAATTATTGGTTGTTTTCATTTATAAGCCACAAAATTGTTTTAATTAAGTATGGAAAACTCTAATTCAACTTGGGAGCAACAGTGAAACCCCAATACTGTGGAAGTCTCATAAAAAATGAAACTTTTTCACACAGCCCATGATCACAGACAAGAATCAAAACCCTTACAGAGAAAATAAGAACAGTTTGCCACCAAACATCATGCATCACATCTAGTTTTTGAGCCAAAATAAACAACACAGGCTACAGATTCCATGAATATTCTAACTAAACACTAAGAACATTTAGGCTTTTTTAAACTCACTTCATTCTGCCTGTAATGTTCTTCTTCTAATAGTCTTATCTGTGAAACCTGGCTGATAATGAAAAAAAATGTCAACACCCACTGGATTACGCCTTTGCTTGTGGTTTTAGACTGCACTGTACCATGATTGCCTAAGATCTAATGCTTATTTTATTGACAACACAATCGTTTCTGCAAATTCAAAGAAACATATGTGTCAATCCTTCAGTTTACCTTTTTCACCCTTCAGAATTTATAACCACCTGCCTCCAGTCTGGTATTACCCTTTACTTATTCACCTCTAGGACCAAAAAATCATCAGAAACAGGCTGAAATGAGGCCAGATCCAGTCCAGTACATCTGTAGTTATCTGAACAATTGCCTATTAAAATTCATGGCTTTCCCCAACAAGCAAGAAATGAGCAATCCATCACCTTAGATTGAAATTCCACATTACAATGACTTCTAAAATTTTGTCAGTCATACACAAGAAGCAGCACTAAGAGCAACACCACAATACTTCATGTGCAAGAGAGAAGACAGGCAAAGAATGTAAGTATTCATAAAATCCCACAGTTCTCAGACCAGACAACAGTTCCACAGCTGCATATGTAAACACACAAGTCTAAACATACCTTAGTTATACGTACAGCAAATTAGTACATGGAAGTAATTTGTGACATTTTTCAGTAGATTTTCACAAGCATACATGACCAATGACAAGACAGAAGGCATCTGAAAAATCATAGATGATAAACAAGCATCCAAAGTTGGGACAGTAAGCAAAATTGAAAAACTGATTAGGCATCGTATCTGCATAATTTACCAGATAAGGCAAAATGCCATTACCAGACTGAGATCCAGAGCAACATGAGGTCTGCACAGGACTGCTGAGATAGCTGTAGAAGCCATTCCTTTCCCCAAAACACCACAAGATCAAAAGATTTCTTCCAGTATCACTGAAATCAATAACAGCTGAGTAACTGAATGCCTACCAGAAGGAGCGAGCAACACATCAGCAACCAGTCCCAAAGACATGGTCCTGCCTCCTTGACACTGAGTGAGCTCCAGGTGATCTGGAGAAGATCTCTTGGCTTTTTGGGTCTTTTGAGTGACCTTACACCAGGCATACAACACGTCTTGCTTGCAAGCACTTAACACACTGGTGGTAACTGCCACCAGAGCTTACAGAAGTAATAATAAGAACGAAGTGTTTCCTTATTTAGTTATCTTTTTGATTTTCTAACGCTATTTATCATGTGGAAACAAAAGACTAGGTGGAGATGTTGTCCATGCTATACAGACAACCAGCAAATGCTGTGACAATGGCAAAACTAAACACCATCATTTCTTACACAGAAGGTTCTACTGGGGTAGATGCAACTTGAAAACCTTTGACGTAGTAATTATGCGTGAATTTAAAACTTGGAAGAATCTGACAATTTTCATCATATCTAAATACATTTCAAACGCAGTTAAAAAAAAAATTGATTGACACTTCTAATACTGCAGCTGGAAAGGATCTTCTAGATAGTGAGCATACCTAAATTTAAACCTTAAGAAAATAAATCACAAAGTTGATGGCATCTAAATTGCAATCAGTCTCAGCACATTATTGAACACTTCCACCATACAAACAATAAGTAAAGTACCACAGAAATTTTCTAATTTTCTCATCAATTGGTATAAACTAAAGCCTTATGATCAAGAAACCATAGTGGCCTCTACTTACTTCTCAGCAAGAGATTTATTCACAACACATAGTCGCAAGATATCCTATTACCAAAACATGTACCACATATTGTAATATATATGTACATATATAAACTATATATGTACATGTTATATGTATTTTTATATACGCATTTATATATAAACTATAATATTATGAAGTAATTCATAACACCTGAAGACATAACATATGTGTGTTTGCTTATTTTCTAACTTAAAAAAACAAACCTAACAAATTCAACAAGAAGATAGGATGAAAACATTTAATTAGCAGAAAAAAATTAGAAAACATTTAATTAATGAAATGCAGAGGGCTGCATGCCAACTTTAAAGGGAGCTAAAAAGGTCACATAGCTCATGGGAAGAAAAAGTTCATGCATGTAAAAAGCTGAATTCCTCTTCTATTTCAGTTCCACCTATTAGCCTCACAGAAAGTTCTGGAAATGAAATAAACCAGCATCATGAGTGGTTTTGTTTGAAACTAAGTCTTGTCCTTTAAAATACAGAAAAATATCTGCAAAGATACTGAAAGTAAGAGCTATGCATTGGATCTTTCAGATACCTTCCAGAACACATTCCATCAAAATGGTCATTCCTCTTTAGCTGGGATTCTCTGCTTTGTGCCTAGGAAAAGCCTGTGTTGTCATCTTTATTAAAAACCTATACCCTGTATTGGTTCATTTTGGAAATGGTAAATTAAGGGGAAAGAGCATCTACAAGATAAGGGAAAAAAAGTTATGGAAAGCTTGGTGATATTTGGACCCTGAAAGCTAACCTAAATGATTTGTAGGCATGTGCTGACATCCACACAAATCTTCAAAACAATGCATGTTTTCCATATGCAAATTGCACATACTGCAACTTCCAATCTAAATGTTGTATATACTCATCTTTCCTCCTCATTTTCCTTCTCTAGTTGGAAGTACCACCTTCCCTTGTCATGACAAGTATTTCAGTCAAGATATGCCCACAGGATGCACGCATGGGTACACACATATGCACCTACACAGCACCCAGAGGTCGGAGACAAGCCTGTTTTGACTGCAGATGGTTAAGAAATCAGGAGGAAGAACTAATGTCTCATAGGTTTAATTCTGGGTATTTAACATCAAAAGTTTTCAAAGGAAAATCCTAACTCCCCGGTAGCTCATAGAAATGCCGGCCAAGAATGTTACAAAAGACTGGTGCTGGAGTTCCTGATGTGCACTAACTGATCTCACTCCAACAGCAGACCAACCTCTCTACACCCAGCACATGAATCTACCTTCTATGCAGCTGGAGCTCAGTCTAGGTACCATCTCCCGTTTCAGGTAAATCAGATCCTACAGTACACAAGACCTACTCTGCAGCTCACAAGAACCCCTAAACAGGTCGTTTTGTGGGGGTTTTTTTGATTGTACCAGACACTAGCACTATTTTTGCCATGAATACACCACCACACCTGGTCCCAGAAGGAATCTGGACAGAAGACTTATAGCATGATATGTGACCTCAAAATGCATCATTGTCATTAAATGCTGCACTTGTTGGGCCTGCAATAGGTCCCCACCACGGCTGTTCTTTACTGGCAGCTGCTCTCAGAGGACGTCATACCCTCCATACAGGCAGTGCAGAAAAGAACACCCAATGGGCAAAGGTGGAAGGAGAAAAGGTATAATTTATCCTGCTGTTCATTTTCACTTACAGCTTTTCCAATCCAAATCAGCCCTCCATGAGGATGCCCTTGCTCCCCTTCCTTCTTGTCTTCCTGCTGCTGGGCACCCTAGCTCCTCACTCCAGAAAGGAATTTCCAGAGTCCAGCAGATGTGACATCATGTTAGAAACACCCCATCTCTGCCCCTCATACAGAGAGGAGGAGAAATCTTTTCAACTAGTGAGTGAAACCTTTCCCCCACTGTGCCAGGACCATATACAGTCAACAACTTTGTATACAAAACAAAAGGGGATGGCATTATGGGTTACATCATTTTTTCACTATCTCTGATCCATACATGATAACTGAAAAAGTATGCTGCAATATGCCACAGACTTAAGCCTGACATAACTCTTTTGTATAGTCTTTACAAGTGAACTCAGCAGAATTTTATTTGTGTGAAGACCAGAGCTACTGTTAATCAGTCTCAATTAGCAGATAGTTTTTCTGAAATTTCTTCCTATGGTCCTAGTACTACAGTTCGTATTTTTGAAGGAAAATAAAGACTTCATTAACCACAAATACCTGAAAAAAAATTCAAGGAGGTAAAATTTCATGCCTACTGAGCTTGGAAGCTATTTACTTCAACAAAGGCATATGCATTCTATATAATTCTTGTGTGCTATCTATAATCAGTATTCTGTTTCCCTGCACTAAAATAAAGAACATCCTTAAAGAATCAAGAGAAAAAACAAACAACTTTACATGAAGTGGTGAAAGGTTTGGAGGGGAAACCGTATGAGGAGTGGCTGAGGTCACTTGGTCTGTTCAGCCTGGAGAAGAAGAGACTGAGGGGAGATCTCACTCAAGATCCTCAGAAGGGGAAGTGGAGGAGCAAGAACTGATCTCTTCACTCTTGTGACCAGTGACAAGATTAGAGGAAATGGCATGAAGTTGAGTCGGGGAGGTTTAGGTTACACATCAGGGAAAGATTTTTCACCCAGAGGGTGGCTGGGTACTGGAACAGGCTCCCCAGAGAACAGTCACAGCACTAAGCCTGTCTGAGTTCAAGAAGTGTCAGGACAATGCCCCCAAGCAGATGATGTGATTCTTGGGGTGTCCTGTTCAGAGCCAGGAGCTGGACTCAATGATCCTCGTGGGTCCCTTCCAACTCAGCATATTCTATGATTCTATGAAGTTACCAAAACTATTACAAGTGGAGTGAAAGATGACAGAGTGGTCAATATCTCCACTGAAAACTTTTCCTTTAGAGCACTGTTGTCACTCTGAGAGGTACCTTGTAAAAAAGCATGTTTGTTTTTTCTGGCTCACAATAATTTAGCAGTAGTTTTATGTTAAAAAAATATTACCGCAGTTTGGGACCTTCATATCCAGCAAGGCCGTCCTCTTGTTGTTGTCATCTGTGCAATATAAATCCTGAGTTTCTGTGTAAGACTTGGTCTCTTGAAATTTCTTGATCCACATGATTTCACAGGAACACTTGAATGGATTGTCCACCAATATCCTACAGCAAAAAAATACTAATTTATTTAGAAGACAAAATGTGTCATGCATATAGAAAAAAAATGAGGGACACAGGGAGTCCAGGCATTCAGCTGGGTGAAAGTAGAAGTTGAATGCTTTAGTTAAGAAGGTTAAGGTATGCAAGTTAAACCCTCTAGTTAAGAAGCATAAGGTAAGCAACCTTGGTAAACAGCCCAGTGCAAGTGCGAGTCAGTAACAGTTTCCATGTAGGGAATTAAGCTCTTCGTGCATCAAGGACCCAAACTCTCGCAGGTGGGAGAAATCACACAGCGGATTTGACTACTATTTCCAATACATCAGGGTAAATCAGGAGCACCTGGAGAACTGGCATTTCTATGAAGGTCCATTTTTTTCATAGGCAGAGATCAGAATTCCTCTTTTCTATACCCGAGCCTCTTCTCAGTTACCTCAAATATAGTTTATCACTGTGAGATTGTAAATTCTTTATAGAGTCAAACACTCTTGGATTATATACATGCATTAACAAAGTCTAATAATTAAAAACGATTTTACCTAATGTTCTACTATGTACTACAAAACTTTCAGAAAATCTCACAGTAAAACCCTAGGTAATGTCATGAAGAAATACTAACTGAAAACATGGCCTTGAAACAGAAATGGATACGGTATAATATATAATATAATATATAATGGCCAGTCTTCGCGAACGAAGATCTGGGGAAAGGTCTTTTCCCTTTCCAGCCTGCGCAATGGATTTTTTAGGTGAGACACAGCCTGCGCTGAACTGAGCCCACCCTTTAATCCTAAGGTTCATCTGCCGGGGCCAAGCAAGCTTGGACAATGGCAGTGAGGTCCTCAGGACGTAGGTTTGTTTAGAGTGACCTTCTCATAGATGGATGGCCTCACAGGGCTAACGGGTTCCATCTGCCCGGGAGACCGAGGAATCGAACCCAGTTTGCAGCAGTGAGAGTCCTACACGCTAACCACTAGGCCACCAGGGGTCTCATACACCGCACAGAATTTACAGGTTAGCGAACTTAGGAAATTCTAGTTTTAAAATTTAATAAAACTACACAACAATGTGATGCAGCAATGCACAAGTTAAATAGAAACAGAAACATCCCAATGTCTACATAAATAGTTACCCACTTATTTTTTTTCTTTTACAGGCATACATGAGATTCAATAAAGTGGGTGAGCGAGTAACTATTTAAGGCATTTCATCAGAAGAAGAACTTTTTCTTAACAAAGATTCATGTGTGTTTTCAATGCACAAAAGCTCAAGTTTCTCACAGAATCTATGCTCATAAAAGCCTCCTAAGGACATGATGTGTGCAAATAATTAAAAAATCAGCTTATCAGAGCCATAACCTGTTCCCCCAAAAGTCATCTCAAATTCTTTCAGGGCTCATCCTCTAAAGTCTCTGAAGGAGCAATTTATAATCACAGAAATCATCTGCTGGACTTCAACACCAGAACAGCATGGACAAAAATGGCTTGTGCAAGACACAGCATGAACGTGAAGATTCCTTGGGTCAAAGCCTACGACATGCATTTTCAAAACTGTCAGATTTACTTCCATCTTCTGTTTCATTCTATAGTTTTCCCGTAAAAGAAGAATGTCTCTTAACCAATGGTTGAGCTGTCTTTTTTTTCCACTCTTTTATTTTGAGCTAAATGCACCAAAGGAGGTAGGCACATCATAGGCATGATGCTGGAGGCATAATGGCCCTTTATAGACACTTGTGTGAAAGAAAGAATCTGACCTAGCAAAAGCAAATTATGAGTCTTTATCTTGTTTGCTGTAAATTTACAGGTGCAGTTCATTTGTTCTAAAAGAAGCCTTCCAAAGTGACACCTTCATCTCTATAATACCTAGTGAATAGCCTCAACTACAGCCTATCCTGAACTTTTCATCCCTTTACATTTTGATTTATAAGAGTACTAACAGTACAAGCATACTTGTCAGCTTTTGAGAAAGTTCCTGAGAAGCTATTTATGGCAACATTCTTATCTCAGATTCATCTACCCACACTCTTCTTTCTCCCGCTTCTGATCTTCCATATATGTATTAACTACTTATCAACAGAATTGTTCAACTATACTGATTTTATCACTACTGTTCCTCCCTTCAGGTTCTGCTTTTATCCCTCCCCTTACTTTATGTCTGTTTATCTCACTTTCATCACAATGTTTGTTTGCGTAACTTCAGTTAATCTACTCCTACGCTCCCTTTCCCAAGTTCACAACACTCTATCCCAGTTTTGTATCCCCTTTCTCTCTCAACTTGTACTTCATCACACATTGACTCCACATCTCAATCACTACTCTGTTTAATCTTTGCACCACCCATTTTTTCCCATGTCTGGCTCACTCCCAGTACCCTTCCCCTGCTTTTTCATGCAGAACCAACAGACCAACACAGAGCATGAAGCAATGGGAGTGCTCTGCAACTAGCTAGTCTTTCCATCACAGTGCTCAGCTACTGTCAAGTTATGAAAGAAAATTCCAGTGAGCAATGTTTCCTGGGCTTTAAAGAAAATAATTATACCAACTTAATTATCAGCAAAACATACCTAAAGGGCACAACCTCTTTTTTTAGCACCAAGATTTGCTCATTTCACTTCTCACATGCTGAAGTTCACCAGAAAGAACAAGGATTCCATGTCTGCTGTTGCACTTTTGGACAACTTCTGACTCTGCCCTGAGCTCCAGGACAGCAGTCTCCCCCTTTAGTGCAACCCCAGCCCTCCTAAAGCTTCTGCAGGCTCTCTGCATATTAGCAGAGAATGCACAAGATGACCAAAATTTTGGAATGTATACCAATAAAATAATCCAGTTGATGTAACACAGGATAAAAATGTTAATATTGAAACCATCAATAAATATATGTTTACCAGTGGTTTCATTACTAAATGATTATATAAAACACAGTGTAACTCAAAGAATTTGAGAAAATAAAAATATTCTTCAATAGCCAACCATAAGCATAGCAGCTGTGGGGCCTATATAAGAATACGAGAGAATCTTAATTTGAAAATCTGTGGAAGACTGTATTTTCACTAGCTCAAATATTTAATATAAACACCAGCAGTTTTGTGTGAAGTACTCTCACAATAAAATATCTTAAAGCTGAAGGGAAGAGGCTATTTTGACCTCTAATTGATTTAAAATATATACCTGACCTTCTTGAAGCTCTGGAATGAAAATATTTCTGTATTTAAGTGTCCAGCATTGATGCTTTCTTTGGATCAAAATTTCACCCTAATCCTTGATGGACCTCTATCTCAACAGAAAAAGCTTCAAAGTCCTGTTCTTCCATTCCAGCCAAAAATAAACTATATTTTAAAAACTGACAACTTACAGATCAGACAAACCCAGATGGTGAAAAGGCTTCTTGGACAAACTTGAGAGGTTGTTTCTGGATAAATTACTACAGGAAAAGAGAAAGAGTACATTCATTAGAATTGTTTCTTCTTACACTGAAAATACAGTTTGTGTCTCTCAAAAAAATAATTAAGAACTCAAACTAGCTCTGAAAGTCCTTTGACTTCAGTTATAAAAAGACAGTATTCAGTATTACTTATGGTTTGAAGGGTTTCAAGGGTTTGAATCCAGAATGCACCCAAAGTCAAATACATTCAAAATCAAACTCAACAGGGATCAATATTTTCACTTTTAGTGCTTTGTTCATTGCAGAAAAGCAGCAGATTTAACTGTGTTTCAAAAGTATTTTGTAAAGTACACATGTTTATTACATGCTCAATTTAATTCATGTGAAATGGGTGTATTCCATTCTTTGATGCTGCATCAAACTCTGTACTCACATAAGCCCTCCTCACATGCTAGCACACATCTGTATCAGAGCCTTTTAGTTGTTCTCTTCAAATTGCATGTACAATATGCACCCACATGGAAGATCAAAAGGAAAACTGTAAAATGCATGTATTGGGCTTTTTTATGTCAATTAAGCATTTATGGTTTCCAGTGGTAATTTAGTGAAAGGTCCTCTACAATTCTGCAAAGAAATGCTGATCTGAACCAGAAATACTCTTCCTGTCATAGGCTTACAAAATTGCTTTCTCTACCCCAAAGCAAAATAATGCTAGTTTTTCTACAGTCTTATCGGTCTACCAATTAGAGATAGCAAGAGCAGTAAACTGTGTAACCGCCAGCAGTAAAGTACAAATCAGAGTTATGAGCCAAAATACCATGAGTTTTATGTGGTATTATAAAGGCGCCATAAAGGCTCCACACTTAAAAGTTGCATTGCATTTAAAACTAGGGATTAATTATTTTTTTTTTAACCTGACTAAAGAACACAGTGTTTACTTCCCAACTTTCAGTCCTTGATCTTTGAGTACAAGATAATTTTCACAGAAATTACAAGTTGGATTCTCTACAAATGTTTATAAGAAAATCTCTAAGAGATTATTTTAAGAGATTTACTACATTTCATCACGGATTCCTTCTGGCAAACAACACCCTGAAGTTTACAAACTGACTGGTCCTTATGTGTGAGAATGAAACAAATGAGGTACTATTTCATTAGTCATATGAACTAGATCGCCTATGGCAGATGCTGGTGGAAATGTTTCATGGACCCTGATTGGATATATCAACATTAAAGTACAATTTGCACACAGAACAGAAGTCGTGTTTAAATAAAAACTGTCACTATGTTTTTTTTCCTAAAATATGCTCTGTGTTGGGAGGTTGAATAAAGGAAGTTTGATCCTCCTATCAGCTTGGGCTTTTGCCTCCCGTATGGAGGCACATCAAACGCCCTCCCTCCATAGGAAACTACACTCACTATGCAAGAGAATCCTTCCAGTTTTGACATTGACAAGCAGCACATGCAGATGGCCCTGTGGTATTACCAAACAAGTCGTACACCTGCATCTCTTACCTGCACAGCAACTACCTTTTCCTAAAGACAACCAGATATATACAGTGGGCTTTACTTGCAGACCACTGTTATGAATTTATCACCTTAAACAATACTTTGACAGTAAATTTAAAATATTTTTTTTTCATAAAGTGAGCACTCTATATTGACTACAGGGATGCCTGCTGCAGTCTCTTTAATTCATGTTAAGTGAAAAATCACTGCCAGGCTTCTTTTAAAGATGTTAAGGACCACACTTCCACTTCCATGAAAATAGAATAAGAATTAGTTCCCCAGTTTAACTACACATAAAAATATCATGGTGAGTAGCCCAAAGAAGATCCATCTGGGGTTCTAAAGACTTTTTTAATTATGGGGGAAAAAAAAAAGTCAAGGGTACAGAGCCTGGCTCCAAACCTTTACCCACAGACAGGACCCAAATTCAGTCAAAAGCATGCCTGTATTTTACATGCAAGTATCAAGCTCACTTTAAACTTGCTAGCCCTAATTCAACTAAAAGCAAACCTGTGGCAATCTGAGGAGACCAAAAGCAGACCCGGAAGCCGCATAAAAATTCACAGAGTTTGCAACATGGGCATAGTTTTACCACCTACAGTGCTTCTGGCAAGGGAAAGCAAGAAAGAAGGAGAGGGAATAGATCTAAGGAGAACTGGGGGAAAGAGGTGAAGAAAAGGCCATTTTGCTACACTCAGTCTCCCTCCACAAGCAACTGCCTGCTCTGCCTATGAGCCAGCCCTGTGTGCAGCGAGGTACATCTCAAATTGTTTCATTTGGCTGTCTTGCCTAAACCTGAACAGTGCAGAGATACAAACTCATCTTAATACCTAGAGCTGTATATAAACTACACTCACAAATCCATGATCCAGCGACACAGTTAGATGCAGGCATGTAACAACAGCTATTTTTTAAAGTTTTTGGAAATCTGCACTTCCTGTAAAATGTGTTTTAATATTTAAAGACACTGACAATATACCATGCATATGTACTACACATTTCCAATAAACTACTGTTAGCAGCAAATAAGCTTATAAACTACAGCACTACTAAAATGCAACTATTGGCTAATTTGAGTCTAAGGTCAATGAAAACACCAGAATTAGATGAGCAAAGCTATTAAATACATTGAAGTAATATCCATTACGGCATTTATTTTCCTGTTGTTTATGTTATTACGCAAATCTTTCCATCATACATAACGCTAGAAAGATATTTGAGCTACATAAGTTTCACCAAGAAAATAAGGTATGGACCAAAAAGGGCTTAAAGAAATGTGTGTTAACAAGTTTATTTTAAACTGATACTGCTGTATGACTCATAAAATAAATACTATTTTCATATAATAGGAGCCCTTTAACTGCATTAAAAGATTTTTCATAGAAGAAAAAGAAAGCTGTAATAGTAACATAGTAAAATTAAAGTTTATACAGTTACATCAGACTTCAGAAAAGTGTTTGGAGCTTTCATTTTCTTTATGGGATAGTAACAAATTTGTTTCAAAACAAAATGTAAGACTTCTCAAAGACCTGCACTCAGAATTTACTCTTGAAAAGTGAAATTATTTCAGCTCTTAATAGTTTTCACTGTCCCAAACATAACAGGAGCTATACCTCATTCCTAGTGCAGTCAACAGGACTGTTATTGCTGATGACAACAAACCATGATTCACTGGGGGTTTCAGAAGCATTCTGGTGTGCATAAAGACTTGCCAGAGAAAACAAACAAATGTATTTTGCAGGGATAACAGATGAGCCTCGGTAAAAAATACCTCCATACTTACTGCTTTGTTCTATGCATCTAGAGCAGTGGGTGACACTTAATATTTTCCATCTTATCTGGGTTTATCCTGTCTCTGCTAACATCACTAAATCCCCACCAAAAGAAAACACAGTACGATACTGGATAAGCTCATGGTGCATAATGTAAGTATTCTGGATCAAGCATCTATGTCCATCAACTGAACAGAGGTCAAGTCAGTCTAAATTGTTTCTAACAAGGAGTTTCATGAACTTCAGCTCTAGCAAAGCCTGCTCTACCAACAGATATGCATTCCCCATTTGACTGCGTGCTCCATTTGAAGCTCTTCCTATGGCTGAAGTATTTTAAGGGCATCTCATCCAAGTGGGTTCTGTAAAGCCTAGCAGGTCATATATACACAATGATACTTTTTCCTTAAATGGTAACTTTAATAGGGTGTCCCTCTTCTGCTTAAACGGTCAGATTTCTGAAAATGTGTTTACCTGTGCAAGTTTTGGTTAGAAGCAACCACTGGGGCCAGAGACACTTTATGACTGCATGAAACCCATTTCCTTAAAGCAACAGGTAAAAAAAGCCTCTCAAGAGGATCCCATCAATCTTCTCATCTTTTGCAGTGCCTACTTGCCCAGACAGCTGGGAAGGTCTTCCAAATATCTGTCTACCTTGCTCCAAACTAAACTCATTATTTCTCACTCTGCACTCATAGTCGTGGAGAGAACTGAGTGCTTTCCTTATCATAATTACTCTTCTTTTAAAGCAAAGATGATCACAGAAGCCACAGAATCATAGAACAGTTGGGGTTGGGAGAGACCTTTAAAGGTCATGTAGAGTCCAATCCCACAGCAACAGGCAGGGATATCATCAAACAGACCAGATTGCTCAGAGCCCTATCCAACCTGACCTTGAATGTTTCCAAGACTGAGGCGCCCACCACCACTATGGGCCACCTGTGTCAGTGTTTCACCACCCTCATCATAAAAAACTTCTTCCTTATACCTAATCTAAATCAACCCTCTTTCAGTTTCAAAACATTATTCCTTGTCCTATTGCAGTGATGTTCCTTTTCAGTCTTCTCTTTATTGCACTGAACAGACTCAGGCTCTAAGTCTCTTTACATTATTTGCCTTACAAGCCCCTTATAGCTCTGTTGCTCTTCTCTGTAGTATCTTGCAAGATGAGTAGATTCAGTGCCCTAATCACTATACAGTATTTTGACAGATTCCTTCCCAGCCACTAAGGTAATGGGAAAATAAGAGGTAAAAATGTAACATAAAATTCCTTTTGATTTCAGACTTGGATTTGCTTTGTTCTGAAATTCTGTCCCAGCAGAGTCACTAAGTCTTTCTCTGCAAACATGCCTCTTAGATGGTACGTTCTTATTGTGTATTTCTACTGGTATTGTGTATTTCCACAGCCAGTGCAAATGGAATTTCATATTTTATAACCATAATTCACTGAGCAATTTTTACACAGGTAAACACACAAATTTATTACAGAAGATTATTCCCTTATGGTACTGTTTTGGTTTACTTTGGCTGAAAAACCAGGTATCCACTGGGCCTGCGCCTGAGTCCCTCCGGAGGGAATGGGGGGAGGGGGAAAAAGAGGGAAGGAAAGATTATTTATATTTACACAAAGATAGAAAACACTATAAGCAATATGCATACAGAGAAGAACTAAAAATAAAGATACTTCCCCCCAACCAACGATCTCCTCCCCCAGGGGAACTGCCTGATTGCTCCACACAGCTACCCCGGAAGACAAGAAGAGTGAGCTACCTCTTCCTCCTCTTTTTATGTTTTAGCTGACGTTACATGGTATGGAATATCTTCCTGTTCGAGTCAGCTGACTTATCCTAGTTTCCTCCCCGGAAAAAAAAATGTTACTTAGCCACACAAACCCACTACAGGTACCAACTGACTACTTGTTTTATTAATGACTATCTGAAGTAATATGTAAGTCTCACAGGCTCAGAAGATCTGGTTCACACTCCTCCAGTGACTGTTCCACATTAAGTACAGCACTTAATGTTTAGGCAGAAACAAAGATTCATGTCCACTTCCTTACATGAACTAATTGCCATTCTTTGGAAAACAGAGCTCAGACAGTGATTTCATCTCATAAGCAAAACAATTAACCCTGTTCTCTGTTCAGCAATTCTTCCCTATTACAAAGAAATATCTTACAAACCCAAGGTTTGGCAAAATGTCTTCCCAATCTCATTAGGATAAAAGCAAAACAGTCATACTAAAAAGAGAACTTTGATCAGTTCAGCCTTTGCTAAATCTAAAGCATAAGAAATCTAGAAAAACACAGTCAAAAAGCTGCACAGGCATCAATTCTGAAGTTCATGATTTACAAATCACATTTGGGTGTGAAAGCAACCTCATTCCTATGTTCTGCTTTGGGTGCATTAGTTTAGTGTGTAAGCTTTCAAATAAGTCTTCTGGTCTCTCCCAGGACTTCAGTTGACAGTCATGTCACAGTCTCTGGGCATGTGTACTAGTCAAATTATAGTAGATGTGTTTCATGTATGCACCTAATGCACCGCAGCTGCTCTTGGGAATGGGTGCACGGCCAGCAGTTGGACTCAGTAATCCTTGTAGGTCTCTTCCAACTTGGCATATACCATGATTTTGTGAAAACATGTTCCGCCCATCGAATCAGACTAGAGTTAGTCAAACCCATGTCACTGAGTGTGATGCACAGTGGGGACATCATATGCTCAAGAGAGGCATTCTTTGTGCTACGCTGCTTACCACAAAAGACACAGCCAAAGTCTGTTGTAAAAGACAGGATAATGAAATGCATGGTCTTTTTACCATCACACATTGTGTTCTTATGATCTGCCAGTTCCTTACCATACATACCTTATTTAAAGTCAATTAATGACAGAAGAACATTGTAAGTCTGACTTATTAAAGTATTTTTTTATTAAGGAAATGGTAAGAGACAGAAATAAATTAACAATGAATAAATTAACAAGAGTTATCGACAGTTTTGTTTTAGAAGACAGACATTATTCTTACTCACATGTATTGTAGGTTCACATTTTTCACAAATGCCTGACGGGAAACGAATCTTAAGCCTGAATCCACCACAGTCCTGGGAAAACAAATAAAACTGTTGTAATAGTTATGTTTCATTTAAAATATAATGGAAAGCACAATGATAATAATGGTTAATATAAGAGTCTGGGTGAAATTTCAACAAGGCTCAACTGCAAGATTTACAATTTTCCTCACTAACACAAAAAGTGAGGCCTACACTTTGATTATGTCTCCATATGCTTCTATGAAAGAAATAAAAAAAAAAGACAGCTTTATAAGATAAGTATCCCTTACTCACAGATTTTTAAGTCCAACATAGTATCCAACCTCATTGTCATTGATACTTTTTAAGTTTTCTTGGTTTGCGATGTAACTGTTGAAAAAGCAAGACAAAAAAAGTATGTAAGTGGACCCTTCCAGGGCTTTGACTGTTCAGAGATCATGCACTGATGTATGAAAGTCAGTAGTGATTGCTGACCTACTGCAATTAGAAGTAAGTCCTACTCAGACCATATGCAAAGCAAAAGTGGTCCTTAAAATCTTCCCCATCATTTAAATGGTACTTTGTGGGGCAGTGCTGGAAGGGAAAAGTTTAGTTTTACACAGGGGAAATGAAGAAAGCAAATCAACCTGAAAGCCAAATAAAGTTGCATTACAGTGTCACTGTTCTCCAAGACACATGTCCCTTTTAAAAACAGCGAAGGGGCCAACTTCAACAGTAGTAGTGGAGTTATCCTCACTTATATTGAGGGAGAATCAAACTGCCCTAGTCTTTTCTCCCATGTTGTTAACTTAATCACTTGCTAAACATATTTTCTCCCTGACACAAAGTAATTTCAGTTCTTTCTACAAGGTATGGTAATGGGAAAACTGAGGAAGGAGAGGCTGTACTTCATGATGTTACACAGAAAAGCAGAAAATAAGACAAACTGCCATATTAGACCAAAGCACTGAGTCCACTCACATAGCATTAGTATCTGCCTGAACCACAAAAGGATGTGGGTATGTAAGCTGGTCCTTTGTATTATCACCATGTGAGATCTATGAATAACCAGTGACATCCCACAGACTGGAAATTAAAATGTTCACAAATAATGCATCGTTACCTCTTCTGCAGCAAGAAGGAATTTCACAGTGCAAATCATGCAGTCTAGGAAGAAATCGGTGGAAACTGCAATTCTTCTGACATTATGGACAGAAAAATATGTCTGATTTATAGGATTCCTTGATAAAGAGTCCACATATTTCAAAAGATAAGCCTAGTCCCAGAAAAACTCAAACAGAGATTGACCTATTTTCATGAGCATCCTGAACTAACCAAAAATGCAGGTTCTCTTAAAAAGGAGGAGTAGTTCTTTGCTAGAAGAAACCTTTTATTCATTCTAAGTACTTTTTAAAATTTATTTAAAGGGAAATCTGGTGAATTAGAAAGAAGGTGTATTGCTTTCCCAAAGGCCATCCATATACCTTAGCTGGTGTGTTAGAGAAATTCACTGTGTTCCCAAATCCCAAGAGAAGCTTGAGAATCCCAAAGTTGGGTTGGGCTCTCCTCCAAAGCCGCAATGCTGACCTGGGCTTTGCTCTTGCCATGCACCAGGAAAAGCAAAAAGTTTCCTCTAGTGGCATTCATTGTCCCTTGGGAAAAAGAAGGGCAGTAAAAAGACAATGCATGACACAAGACGGAACACATTACTACAGCATCATATGACACTGAACTGTTCTTCAGGACTTTTTAGGATAAGATTAAAACAGCATACTCATTAGAAGATAAGAGTCCTTCATATTTTGTGTTTCCTTTCTTGAATTTTTAAGATGAGCTGATTTCCTGTCTTGGCATTTACTAATCTATTTTATTCATTTGTTGGTTGGTGCATAAGTTTACATATTTTGCCAAGTAAAAACAATGAAATTGTACATAAAAATCTATCAATTCTTTAATCTAAAAATCCTGCAAGTGAATGATCATACTTCCTCTAAACATACCCTGAAGAATTCATTATTTAATTACGTATCACCTTCTCTGTCACTTGGACCTCATAATGTTAAAATAAAGTTATCAAAGATACCTTCCTCATCTTGTCCTCAGTATTCAACCAACAGGAATCCTGTCAAGACCAGACAGAGACAAGGAAATCATAAAAGAGTGGGAATGTAGGAAAATGGACAGTGAAACACAGAGGGAGAAGAAACTCAGACTTAAAGAAAGTAAACAGAGCAATCAGTTGCACTAGCCAAAGATTAAGCCATCAAAAAAAAATCTCTGACAAACACTGCCAAAATGTAGACCCATCACTTAAACACACATATCACCCATCCAAACTGGCATTCCAATTTTAATCATACAAATACTTAACCAGAAACACCCACTAAAAGAAGCTGCAGAATTTGACATAACTTAGCGTTGTACAGAAATATGTCAGTGTATTACATCCTGTATTACATCCTGTTGTACAGAAATATGTCACTGTATTCAGACTCAGTGTCAAAGAGTTCAGCTCTGCTGAAGCCAATGAAGCTACCACAATTTACATCGGACAAAGATCTGAGTATGAGTACACAGTCTATATAAAAGATCAGTGTTGGTCCATTAAGGAATAGACCAAAAAGACAACATTTGGGAAGAAGAAGTGGCATGAATTTACGGTACCTTTTTTCCTTCTCTAATTGCATCCCCTAAAAGAAACCCGAGCAGATTCTCTAAGATGAATGATTTACAATTCCAGTTCCTAATAGAGAGAACCAAAAGAAACCACTGATTTTCCACAACCATACTTTGAGTAGGGACACAGAAGAATTTTTGTCCAGGTGCAACTAACTCAATAACTGCTCTACAATACACTTGTAAAAACAATCTCAGTACAGAACACGACAGTAAAGCAAATTTCACGCAGTTGGAAATCCTGCAAGAAAGAGTGGACAGATGTAATTTACCATAAGCAGGTCATGTCCCCTTATGCTTCCTTACTCGCTTAACAAGTCTGCTTTAAGTTAAGACTCTGCAGCTATGTCATAGCAGTGAGAAAGAAAGGAGTAGAATGATGTAGCTGTACACTGTAAGGGGAAGTTGTTCTTCTGTTTAATTTAGAGGGACACCTGAAATAAAATCTCTCCCTTTCTGAAGTCTATTTTTACCTTCTTCACAACTACTCTACCTTAATGTTACTTATCATCAAACATTAATACTCTAAGAGCTTTGACTTGCAGTGGGCGATGCCAAGAAATGTAATTTGCCTGCCTGCCCTTAAGAACATCCACCCTATTCTTTAACTGAAGATTTTTATTGTAGCACAGAAGAAAAACATACTGACTGTGTCACAGCTGGCTGAAGTCACATGGAGAGCTTGGAAGCTCCCACTGCACACCACAGCAGAGTGTAGCACCGCCAAAACCTCTCTGGATAGTACCCAGACAGATCACAAATACTAACTGCTGCCTCTAAACCAAATCTGCAGCTGCCTACAATACTATTTGCTTGATTATACTATAGCATTCTGCCTCTCCTTCAATGAGTAATCAGTAAACAATAGTTGCTTTCAGACCTTTAATCTCCCCATTGTAAACTACTGATTAACTCTAATAAAGGCATTCAGAATCACACACCTACTGACTGCAGATTGCAACCTACAATAACACATTTATCTCAGCACACTTCAGCAGCTATTGAATAATGTCACACATTCACACTTCACCACTGCTACAACATTCTGGAAATGATAGTTTAAAATCCTATTATAATAAGACCTAACTCCCCCAAGTAGGATCTCCTTTAAGAGGGTTGTCTTCAATTCTTCTCATTACACAAGTGAAACACTAGGGATTGATTATGTATAACGTCAGTGAAGCAACCTCTGAACTGCAAAAGCATAAAGAGAAAGCAGGTTCTGATCTTTAAAGCGGTCTAGATTATTTTGTTCCTCACTAAGTTCAAAGAAGATTTCACTGCAAGTTTCAAATCTTTTCCTTAACCCGAAAAAAACTGTCCAGCAGAAGTATGCCTTCCTAACGAACTCCGTTTCCTCCAGCTTAATGTATGCTAAAGCATATTACTCCATTTGGAGCTATAAGGACATGCTGAAAAAAAAACCTAGTATACACTAGTCTTAAGAATATAGATGCAAACAAGTAATACTGTAATGCAGCTCCAAAAGTATTTCTGTTGCCAGAAAACTCCCTTTATGGGAAACATATTTGCTTAATACTCCAAAAAATAAATCAATTACATGTCTAGCTCTGGTTCATATAGCTGGGAAAAAAAGTTTTTAAAAACTTTCATATTCACTGGTGAAATATTTCTGAACTTTGGGAAAACTTCCTACTCCGAGTGTTTTTTTCACTAAGTCTTAAGGGGAAAAAGGCAGCATACTTCAGTTGAACTGTCAGTAGATGAATTACCATTTAATGATAGGTCATGTATGTCCTATCATTACTGTGATACACTACTGTGAGAGCTTTATTTTAACATTAACAATTAAACATTGCAAAGTTCCTTAGTGCTGTATCTTCTTACAAACTACAATTGTCGTGCCAAGTTCATCAAAAGGTAAGCTAAAACTTAGGGCCATTTTCAACAAACCTGGCCTGCTTTATGGTTATGCATTAAGATCATGCAGAATTTGTAAGCTTGACACAACACTTGATGAAACTTGGCATATTCAAATAGATTTCAACTGCAGCCCCTCTGAAACCAAATTTAAAGTAATGTTCAAGTGGTGTGAACTCATATGGTTGGAAAACGAAGCACAGACCTACATAACGTTGCACATCAGTAATGTGAGGTTTCAGACAGATGTAGGTACCAATGATATAACCTCTCCTCAACCAAGAAATCGTTCTACACAGGACCAAGCTCCCTCTAGGAAGGAATCTCTTAACAGCAAGCAATGAGCAACAACAACAAGTCTTCTACAGATATACAGGCTTACTCCAATCATTTTGTTATATTTTGCTTTATCTATCTGGTACCATAAGTGCCAGCTTTCATGAAGACAACCTCAAGAAACAGAACTTCTACTGCTAAAAGACTGTGCCATAAGTCAGAAAAGAGGCAGAGTGTCAAGTTAGTTCGTGGTGGACTTACTTATCATTGAGCAATTTTACAAGCAGGTGCTCAACTCCTTCCTTGGCTGCCTGGTGTCTCCTGACAAATTCAGAGCAAGTGCTCCAGTGGTTGTTTTTTTTTTAAACTGTGAATCACTGTATTTCACAAAGAGTGAAAAACTGTTTGCCAGTATCACGGGTTCCTTAAGGGTTCTTTCCTCCCATTTAGAGTATTTAACCATGAGTCATGGAAGATTACAGGAGGTAGCTCTCCACGTGCCAGTACAACAGCTCTGGAGGCGATATAATTAACTCTGGGATCTTTCTTTACAGACATAGGCATGCCCTTTTTTGAGCAAATCCTGCAGTACACATAGACCACACTCAAGTAACAAGTTGTTCAGAACAATTTGGGACTCAGCATCTCACAGCCAAGATCAGAGATCACAGCTACCTTCAAGAATTCCCTGTTCCGGATGCATAGCTGTGTCAACTGCCAAGAGGCAGTGCGCCCCAGACATTCTGTTCCACATCAACATACTATGATTATCCAATCAGTAGCACACAGATGCCACTGCAAATTGCTTCTCCAAAGCCACCATCCTGAACAATAAGTGCCAACCCACCATCTTAAAGCAGAAGAAAACAGGAATTTAGTGGAGATACCAATCTTGTTTTGGCAGTGAAGGAGCAGATCCATGCTGTTGCTTACTGCTACAACTGCCTAGAAAATGGAAAGCCCACAGTTTGCCATCCAGCTTTAGTTTCCTCTTTACAGCATGAAGGCAAAAATAAAACTAAATTAGTATGTCTAGAATGCAAAGTTTAAGCAAACAGTTACTATAAGGCAGGGAAAATGAAACATAAAACACCTTTGGGTTTACTTACGTTTTTGATTTGGTTTCAAGGTGTTTGTTCTATTTTCTTCAAATAGCAGACTACCAAATCAAACAAACTCTCAAGACATTTCATGCAGCTTTCCAGATTTAAGATTCATGCCCTTGATAAATTCCACCTTCAGAACTACTTTCCCCCAGATGCATGCAAGACTTATTTAAGTATTTTCTCCATTCAGAGACCTATCCTCCTCCTTGAGGTCTGTAAGTTTATACATTTAATATTGCACCAAGACATCAATTTTTGACATTTCTCCAGAGAACAACTGAAAACTATAGTCTAGCTTTTCCTTAGTAAAGGTATTTTGGAAATGCTGATATTCCTTTTTATTGTCAGCTGGCCAAACAATGACCTATTTATTCAAAAGATGTCTTAATCTCTGACCTTGTACTTATCTAGAAAACATGTTTTCATCCCCTGTGTATGAAGTAATCTCTGCAGACTGCTAGGAGGAGGTTTAAACTCCAGTATAGCCCCTTTACAATATATATGCTAAAAATCACACAATAAATTCACATACAAAAGGAGAGCAGTGAATGTGGTTTTTCATTATTACTCAACAGAAAGCAGACATAAAGCTAATCTTTATTATTATTATTGGGTTTGTTATTATTAATTTTGTTATTATTTGGCTTGCAAGGAAGAAAGAGCATCTCAAAGGAATAAATAAATACAAATACATGCGACATTTCTTTCTTCTACAGAACCATGTAGTGCAGTGACTCTTCAAAAAGTAGTAACGTAAATACTCTTTCCAGCAGTTGCATACACCACCTCTTGTAGCTATCACTGTCCTTCATGCAAACGAGAATGACAAAACATCAGTTCCATAACAGCACAGCAAGAGTCCTCATAACTGGCCTTTATATGTTCTTTTTATGTCCTTCAGTGAATCAAAACATTAAAGCTTCTTGGTTAATGTCAAAACCTTTGAATTCTCTTTAGGCACTCATGCTCAGGCAGTGACCTTGTGGAAGAGATGTCTTTGGTAGTTGCACGTCCTTTGGAGCTAGATAGCACTTGTTGACATAAATCAGTATCCCTCACAACAGTTTTTTTCCTGTCTCTGAGTTTTGACATGTTCAGTATTCCTTCACTGTTTGACTCAGCATAAGAATTTCCTTCTGAACTTTCCTCTGAGATCAGTCTTCACCCACATATACTATTAGACATTAATACTTGGCTTTATTCAGTTTAAAATTACTGGCTCTTAGAATGTTAAATACTCCATTCAATGTGGTCTGATATTCATTGGATCATTGAGATGTATGTCTGTATGTCTGATGTACCGGCTACACTGTCCACTGTCTCATCCACTGCATGGTGCACCCCCATGCCAAATACAGATCAAAAGGTATGACTTCCAAATGATGGAGAGAAGCTGCAAAACTTAAGGACATCTATCCAAGAAAATCCATCTATATCCTGTTAATACATTAAATTTGCTGAACAATTTGACTCCTGACATCTCAAACAATATTCCCCTTTCCATAACCTAGCAAAAAGTTTCTTTCTTCTGTTTTTACTAGTCTTGAGAGACTACATATGGCCATAATCTCTACCCCTTTTCTATGCAATTATTACACAGAGAACCCAACTGGTAGATGTTTTTCCATTCTTCAAATGATACCATCTGCTGCCATGGGTCACAGCTGATTTCCCAGGCTCCTTCCCAAGATCTGCGAAACATCTCGTGTAGCCCTGATCACAGATCTGTGTCTTCTTGAAGACATTCTTGTCTCTTAATGAAAGCCATACATGAATAAAACTTCACATTATGTTACCAAAGCATTCCAAAAGGGTTATGGGTTGTCCTTTTACCTTTCCGTGATATTGACTCTCTTGACATTTACCTCACTCTTCTAGGCCCAGAACAGGTTGCCACCTTCTGTATGTCCAAGTGAATCTTATATTTAACCAATGGATTTTTCAGAAAGCATTTCAACAGCACTGATATTGCTTTTTTGCTAAACCCTTCCAGAGGCATTCTTCACTGTTCCACATTCATGTGCTCTTCATAGTTACCTATTTAACTTTCTTTTATCACATTTATTTACATTACTGCATAGTCCACTTCTTATTTTAGTTAGCCAATCTTTTGAATTTATAGCTTCTTCCATTAGCATTATTTCACTTGAGGAACCCCATTCTTCATTTAATATAAGTAGTTTCTTACTCGTACTGCATATATTAGCATAATGATGTGTTTATTACACTTTCTGCACATTTGTCAGTATCCAGAGTATATCTAATACTTCTGCTGAATGCCGCATTGCTGCTACTGTTTCCATAACTTTCCATGTTCCTGTACTAGGCCAGTTTGATTCTGGGAAAATTCTCAGTTGCAATGGTACACAAGCATTCTGTGTCTGTCCTTCAGTTTTCTTCTTGTATTTCTGTTCTGTTACATGACATATACACATTACCCCTTCCAGAATGTCATCAACTTTTACTTAAAAACGTGCTCATGGATGTATTTATTGTCATACTTTAGGAAAACATACTCTTTTGGAAGTATTAATTTTCCATTTTAATATAATGTCAAAGTCTTAGGTCACCTTCTCTACCATTTTACCTTCAAACAAAACTCTTATCCTGCATGTACCTGTTTCAAAAGGTGACATCTTTTGCGAC
This sequence comes from Neopelma chrysocephalum, assembly GCF_003984885.1. Classification (NCBI taxonomy): domain Eukaryota; kingdom Metazoa; phylum Chordata; class Aves; order Passeriformes; family Pipridae; genus Neopelma; species Neopelma chrysocephalum. The sequence continues at coordinate 2,034,761 of NW_020925579.1, read as the reverse complement.
AGTATTCTTCAAACTTCTTCACTATTTCTGCAAAGCTGCCTTCTCTTCACCACCATTACTTTCACAGAATTCTTCATTTACCTCTACAGCTTTTGTCCTTGTTATTGCTTATGAGTAGAGTAGTATTCCTCTCATCCACCAGCATATTTCTGCCTACAGTTCTAATGACAACACCACACTGATGTGCACACCTTTCAGCACTCCTTCCTACACACCTTTTGCAGCATTGCCCCTGTCCCAGGATGTACATGGTAAAGGTGTTCACCTGCAAATATAAGACTGAGTAGACATTTTGATGATACCTCCAACTATTAGGACACTCACCTCCTAAACCTTTCATTTCAGAAAGAGTGAAAAAAAAGAAGAGCAAAGCTGCTACAAGTTAAACTGTTCATTGAAAGTCGTAACATGCAGACGTGCTCTAGGAAAAACTATGCATGCTACCAGACCACGTAAACTGAAGGAACAACTGCCCTGTCTCTATGCAGACAGGAATTTCATGAACAGTTGGGAGAAACATTCAGAGCAGGGAAGATGGACAGTTTTTCTTCCACCCACACCCACCTCCAGGACAAGCAGCATGTATTTCTGCAGCTGTGCCACCTCGGTTCACATCCCCCAAATGACATAGGCTTCAGGCAAATGACAGTCATCGCACACAAATCCTGATCCAGGATTTGCAGTGATATCTACTGCAGAAGCAGTATCCAGCATTAATATTTTTTTATTTAGGTGCCTTGATGTCATGTGGATTTGCACCAATCAAAAATATTTGTAAATCTATTGTAATTTTCTCAATATGTATAAATATGCACACAACAGTCTTAAAAAGATGTTTACTTACCACCACTCCAAACTTAACACACTTCAGCATATGCTTAGTTAGACCCATGAAGCCAACAAAACTGCTCCCTGCTGGAGACTACAGTATATATATTTACCAAGTAAGGACCACAGTATGCATAATGTGTTCCAAAACCTGTTTCTAAAAATTAAAAAAGGCAAGACTGGAGGGGAGAATAGGAGATGAATATGCAGTAGACTATTCACCCATTTAGTGGATGGAGAAAAGAAAAAAAGAAATTTCAGCTTCCTGAACTAGACCCGTATTTAACAGATAGATTCAGCTGTGGGGGGAGTGGGGGGAAGAAAAAAAAAAACAAAAAGAAGGACATCTCTGTATGAGGTTGAAGACCACAGAGTTGAAGGAAATGCCATAAATAATGTTCCAGCTATAAATAATGTCCAGGGGTTCCACGTTCAATTCTTTCTGCTTCCTAAGGGAATGTGATCCCAGTTTTTCAGAAAATACCATACTTATAAAGCAACCTGAAAGAAGGCAATCTCAATCTTACCTGTTTGTGCTGTTCTAATTTTTACTGTAATTGAACACACAGTGGAGAAGGAGCAGGATGCAGCTGTCTCACTACACAAATAAGTGTCACAGCCTTTTAGCTAAACAGACTGTCCTGCTCCTGGACCCAAAAGCATATTTGAATACTCTATGTCAAAGAAGGCAATTCAGACAGGAAGAGCCAAGGCAAGCCCACATATGTACACCATACAGGACCAGCAGTTAAGACGCTGACATGCAAGACCTTGTTTCAGACCCATGTTCTGCTTCTAGCAGAGCAGCCCTTCACACACGTGCTGAAATGTTTCACCTGGAATCACAAAAATCAGCTTACTCCACAGAATGACTCTGCTCGCTAAAAGGAAGGTCTTGCTTTTGCCCCTCACTCCAGTGAACTAAGTCCCCAATATTTTCTTATAGTCAGTGGAGAGGAAAGAGGATGACGCCATTGGGTAATCTGCAGTAGGAACGTAATTTAGCCTCCTGAATCACTTTCTGGGCGAAGTGAGTTCTCCATTGCTGGCAGGAGAATAGCCAGCTGAGTTAACTGCCTTCACTATACCGTTAGTAGGGAGTTGCCAGATTTTAAATGCTGAGGCCTAGGACAGTCCCAGACACGATTAAGAAGTCCATCACATAATACCCACAGCACATGCTGTGAAAAGTCTCCCAGTCCCTACCCAGTACAACTGACATGCTCAGTATGGGCACATGATCTATCTACATATGCTTGCTATGCCATCTGGCATTCAGGAAAGCAGGCAATTGTTGCAAAAGAATGGGAAAAGTCACATCCTGTACACCCTTCATATGGAGTACAGCATCTGACCGTGCGATGTGGGGCAATGTGCTTCACAAGATACCTGCTCAACACAGCCTTACTTAGTTTTACATGTACAGTTAGGAAATTGAGAAAGTAAAACTAATTTCATTTAAATCTAAAACTGCCGGCTCGAGTGTCAAACCAAGAGAAAAGTAGGCAACTTTCCCAGTCCCAACTACAGCTCTGTGGACAGACTTTTCCAAAACGACCTCCAAAGTTTCTCCATTTCACTGCTTTGTCTGTTTCAGCAACAGTCTGGAAACACACTAACTTTGATAAATGCATTGCCTTTCTTTTATTTCTACATCAGACAACTGTATACAATGAACCATATACCCTCTATGGATCCATAGTAGTACCTGCAGGTGTAACTGTTTTGCACATGGAGGTACAGGTTTATTTCAATGCAAAATTATCTAAAACTTTGTAAAAGACTCCCCCACGAAAATAATCTGAGCTTCCTCACGCCTCAATGCATTTCGTCTTCATACAATATGAAAACATTTGAAAGGCAAGAAAAGATGCAAGTCAAAACCACATCAAGTAATGGAGCAACAGGCCCCATCTCTCCTAACTTAAAACAGGCAGGAAAATGGTTGAATCAAGGTTCTTTTCATTCTTCACATATACACTCTAAACTACCCTGGTGAAACACTAATTCCATCCATTATTGTCACTGATTTTAAGAAGGCCAGAATCTCAGACTCACATTCCCCCTGAAATAAAGGGCATCTAATTACCTTGCTAGATCATGACTTAGCAAAAGTAAAGTTCAAGTTACACTATTCAGAGATTATGATCTCTTAAAGTGCCCCTGAAAATGCCTTGGACACCTTTGGCATTATTTCTTCCATTTTAATCTTACTTCTGAAAAAGAAAATTTCACTGCCTCAGGCCTTTTCTAAGAACAAAGGAATACTGATCTCAAACCTGATCTCCAAGAATGTAATGCAACAATGATAACACAACTCAGAAATGTATAGCTGAACTGGTATTAAATATATTTAAGTTTCAGCTATAACCTCTGTCGATGATCAGCACTCAATGCAGGTCATTTTCTTACATGAAAATTTTAAAAAATAAATGCAAGTTCACAACAGAATTTCCATGGCATGGCTCCTTTCCTGTAAATTCACTACAATTACACAATGTGACCATGAGATTGTGGAGTTCAGCCCCTTGTATGGTGGCAAGTGAGATCACAACCCTGGACTTCAGGAGAGCTAACTTTAGCCTCTTCAGGGACCTTTTTGGAAGAATCCAATGGGAATGAGCCCTGCAGTGAAGAGGGGTCCAAGAGAACTCATCAATCAGTATGCAAGCATCTCCTCCTCCAGGCTCAAGATCAGTGCATCCTGATGAGCAAGAAGCAAAGCAAAGAGGGCAAGACACATGCATGGATGAATAAGAAACTCCTGTTAAAAGTAAAGCACAGACAGGAGATACAGAAGAGGTGAAAGCAGGAAGAGGCCACTCAGGAAGAAGAATATAGGGATGTATAAATGAGATGAGGAAGACCAAGATCCATCTGCACTTAATTCTGGCCAAGGATGTCAAGGTCAGTAAGAAAGGTATCTTCAAAATGAGCAAGAAAGAGGACCCAGGGAACTATTAGCCAGTCAGCTTCACCTTCATCGCTGGAAATATGATGGAGTGCCTTATTCTGGATGTCATCCCGATGCACATGGATGACCAGAAGGGGATCAGGAGTAGTCAGCATGGATTCACTAAAGGAAAATCATGCTAGACCAACCTGATTGCTTACCATGATGGGCCAACTACCTGGATGAATGAGGGAAAGCAGTGGATATTGCCTACCTCGACTTCAGCAAGGCTTTAGACATTGTGTCATGATATCCTCATAGGCAAGCTCAGAAAGTGCTGACTATGGGAGTGGACAGTGAGGTGGACTGAAAACTGGATAAACAGCAGATCCTAGAGGGTCATAATCAATGTCACAGGGTCTAGTTGGGGGCCTGTCACTGGTGAACCCCCAAGGTTCAATACTGGGCCCACTGTTGTTTAACTTATTCATCAGGGACTTGGATGAAAGAACAGATGCCTCCTCAGCAAGGTCACTGATGACACAAAACTGGGAGGAGTGACTGATATCCCACAGTGCTGTGCAGCCCTTCAGAAGGATCTCAACAGGTTGGAGAGATGGGCAGTGAGGAACTGTATGAAATTAAACAAAGGCAAATGCAGGGTCCTACACTTGGGGAGGAATAATAATCTCAGGCACCAGCACAGGCTGGGGGCTGACCTGGAAAGCAGCTCTGCAGGGAAGGACCTGGGGGTCCTGGTGGACAACAAGCTGTCCACGAGCAAGCAGTGTGTCCTTGTAGCCAAGGAGACCAATGGTATCATGGGGTGCATTAGGAAGAGCATTGCCAGCAGGTCATTGCAGGTGATCCTGCCCCTCTACTCAGCTCCAGTGAAGTCACCATCTGCAGTGCTGTGTCCATTTCTGGGCTCCTCTGGACATGAGAGACATGGAGCTAACTTGAGAAAGTCCAGCAGAGGGGTACGAAGATGATTAGGGAACTGGTGCCTCTCATATGAGGAAAGACTAGGGTAGATGGGCCTGTTCAGCCTCGAGAAGAGATGACTCAGAGGGGATCTTGTCAATATACACAAGTAACTGAAGGGAGGGTGCCAAGAGGACGAAGTCAGGCTCTTCTCAGTGTGCCAAGCAACAGAACAAGAGGCAGTGGGCATAAATTGATGCATAAGAAGTTCCACCTGAACATAGGGAAGAACAACTTTACTTTCGGGTGACCATACAACAGATTGCCCAGACAGGTTGTGGAGTCTCCCTCACTGGGGATATTCAAGCACCATGTGGACACAATCCTGTGCAATGTGCTCTAGAGTAAGCTTCTTGAGCAGGGATGTTGGACTAGGTGATACTACTGGTGGTCCCTTCTAACCTTATCCATTCTGTGATTCTGTGACTCTGTAATGTTATGCTTAATGGTAGCTATATAAAACACACCATTCAGGAGGGGGAGTAGTTTGGTTTGCCTCTTGCAGTTTCTGAAAACACAGGCTCATAATCAAACAGGAATTAAGAAGCATCCTAATTATATTTGATTTTAATAGCAGCTATATGCCTACATACATCTGGATGAAGAGACTTTTGCAGACACAAACAGCATCCAGTAGCAGAGCATATTCATATCCCAGGCAGTACAGGCTTTCAAACCTCTATAGATTTATTTCTCTATTTGAAATGCGTATGAATTAGTGAATTTATACCATCAGTGCTTCACTTTTCAAAGGACAGTTTTGAAAGAGTGGTTTTTCACATGTAAAAAGCTAAATAGACATTTAACATCAACAAAACATTGAAATGGTTTTAGAGCTCTTTCCTCCGTTTTTTTTATTACTCATTACTTGCTACACTCATCCTGCTTGGGCAAGAGTACCTGGATGGCCACATTCACTGACATAGTGTTAGACATTTGTGTTGTGCCAGATGACAAACATAGAGAAGAGAGAATAGAAATCAAAAAATAATAAAGGGATCTTCCTCTTCACTTTAAAACGAAATCCAAAATGTAGAAATAAGGTCCTTGTTTAGTTATGTAAAATTTTTTACTTTACAGTGATTAGGGATCCAGAATATTGCTAAGCTACTTTCTCCCTTACACTTGGCAGCATAAAAATAATGAAGAAAAAATAGAACCTGAGAAATCTGGAAAATGTCATCCTAAAGATATCACAGGCTGCACTGCTGAGCCCTGTTTTCTCATTAATATGGAAAGAAGTCGAAATTTCTTGAAAACAATGTATTCAAGACCAAATTCTTGAATTTATATAAACAGCTTTCATTTCAGTATATAAATCCAAAACCTCTCAAAATTCTTCAGTGACCAAAGACAAAGAGGGAGAGACAGTGTTCCTGCCACCCTGCCTACAGGGAGCTTCTCTTGATGGATGCTGCTCTCTTCCAGCCTTGTGAGCTATTTCACCTCAGCCTGACAGACAGCCAGAGTAGAGACCCTCAGGAGCCACATCAGTCCTTACAAACCATAAGGACAAGGACTAAAACAAGACACACAAAAGGTTCCCTGGGAGCAAAAGAAGAACTCCAGTATACACAAAATCCAATGCTTTTGTGATATTTGGAGTATTTTTAGAGCCTAGAACTTAGAAAACCAATTTTCATAGTCCTTACTTTCCACTCACCTTAACCATTTACCCAGATCTTTAAAACATTTGAAAAGTAAAAGGACAAAATCCTAAAAGCAGCTATTATGTCACCACTGTCCAAAGTCCCCTTAAGAACTTGTAGCCTGGTGTCTCATGTTTTATTATACAATTCCAAGTCATCAGAAATAACTTCTCAGTCGAGCCAAGTTCATGCAATGATGCACAGCCAAAAGTTGCTTTGAGGAGGAAGGGGCTGGGAGTTGAGAAGCCCTGTAGTCAGTTTTATATTACATTTAATCTACAACAGTTTAGAAATATCAAATGAAAAAAACTCAAAATATCAACAGCTCTGAGCTTCAAATGAATTTAAACATGCCTTTTTTTAGCACAAGCTCACATGACTTGTTAAATAATTTACTCTATAAATTACTTATCCTGTCTTATTAACAATTCTAGAGTGCTTTATATAACTGCATTAGAAATTTATTTTGTGGTTTTGAAATGTACGCAATAAACAATCACCCCTCTTTTAACAGGCAAGAGTTTAAAAGTCATCTACTGTTTTGTTGGCAAGCAGTTCTTCCTGAAAAACACCAATTAATTTCAAACCCCATTCACCTGAATAATCATAAGTAAACATATTAATGACTTGAAAGCAGAACTGTGAAACTAGGCCAGGAATATACTTGCACTGCAAGAAGTCACTCTTAAATCAAAGTCTTCGAAGAGTCATATACACTGAGATATAATAGCAATAGATTTTACTTAGCAAGAAAATATTAGACTGATCCTTTCACAAGAAGTCCTGAACACTTTAAAAATCACTCATTTACTACTCTATGATATTCTGTAATGAGTGATCCTGACAAGAACTACTTATTTGCTATTGTGCCTACAATGTATGGATTTAACAATACTGTGCTAGTCATTTTGCTCTCGCCACTCTTGGTCCTTGGCTCTTAATGTGAGCTTCAATGACTGATATGGTTATTTTAATGCAGGATCTCACTCTAGAGTTCAATTTATCTCCAATAATATACAAACAACCAAACAATTATTACAATTACACTCTGTTACGATAAGCATTGGCACTTGCTTTCTAGATAAAGGCCAGCCCACATCATCATCCTAGCCAGCTGGACAAATCCAAAATGCATTTTATTAACTATAATAGAAAACTATGCAAAAACAACTAGGAAGAGAAAGAGTGAGGAAGATGACTAAGAAAGCACCAGGCATAAATACTCTTATGCCCTCCCACACGAAATTTCAGCAGCTGGCCCTCACACGGCTAATGCAGAAGCACTCTGGGTGTCTTTCTACTGCCCTCAGTAGATTTGGATGTTGGATCCAACCAGGAACCAAGAAATAGCTTGACTGGGACAAGACTGCTTATTAAGCTCTAAACTGCAATTTACTTACAGACCAAAACAGAGCTAAAGCACCTGAGTATTAAAGGACAGAGGCTGCCTCACGCATGGCACCTCAGCTCTGCTATTCCTACTGCACTGCTCCAGCCTTCTATCCAAACTCTTAAAGGGGAAAACTCTGGCTGCCCACTCACACCCCATCTGCTCAGTGCCATCCACCTGGCCCACAGCCAACCCTCTGAACCACCATGGACTTCACACACCCACCCTGACCATGCAGTTATCCCAGCCTCCCGTAAGGAACTGGACTCGGCACACATGCCCCGGGTGCCTGTGGATGTTTTGCCTCGGACTATGGGATCCACTCCTGTCAAGAGCAGGACATAACCAACAAATAAAGGACTGGTTTCAATAGACACTCTGGAAATACACGGGAACAAATTCTTGAAATTAATTGTCTTACACTCTTCTCCTGTTATTTATACCAAGAGGAATTCCACCAGAGACCAGTGGAATTATGCTCCTGTATCTATAGAGCACATAAAAGAAGAACCAGGCCTGAAGATTCACAAGTGAAATGCAATGCCCCAGCCTCTTAAACCTGTTTCTTAGCTAGAGTAAAGCAAGATCTGCAGTGTTAAAAATGGTTCCACAATCTGTACCTACTGTATTAGAACTGCTTCCCTAGATAGTTACTGTTTACTAAGGTCACACAATGAAATAATGTGACAGCTACTGCAGTCCAATTTTTAATTTATGCCTATAAACTAATTGAAGGGCCTCTCTGTTTTATGTTAAAAGTACACATGAAAAGACCATCTTAAATATGTGCGACAGCATCTCCTGAGAAATCCATGAGTCAAAATTATTTTTAGATCACCAAACACAACAATGTGCAATGTCACAGAACGATACAAAAACCAAAAAGAACTGTAAAGACAGCGATGTGCAAAAAAAACCCCTGGAAAACAAAAACCAAAACCAGCAACACAAAATGACTAGACACGTTTTAAGTTAATCATGGCTGGAACACATATTTACAAAACCTGTTTTCTCCTCCAGCCTTTTAAACAGAGATTAAATTCTAAGGGAAAATGGCTCTGTTGCTTCTAATTTGAAAGCACCAGATAAAAAGACTGCAAAGCCTATGAAAATGAGCACAGATGCATAGCTCAAAGTAATTTTTTCCAATTAAGCAATCTACAGAATATTACACAAACATCTAAATCAATAACAGTTACAACTCAGAAAGATTGTTTCTTTGCCATAGGTCCTAAAAATCTACCAAAGGTGGGCCATATATGAGTAGTAGAAACAAATGCCTCCAGCTTTCTCCCCAAGCAGGGAAATGCAGCAAATTGACTTCAACGAACTGCAGGAATGTAGCTCAAAGGCTAGAATTTAATCTAAACTCACACTGTATTTGACAGTATTTTTATACTGCTTCTAGAGAAAACTGACAAAGAGAAGAAGGATGGTGAAGCCAAATAGTGAGAAACCTGAATCAATTTTGGGGAATCTGGTATCTTTTACATTAAATGCCATAGAAAGCAATTCAGAAACAAGAACAGGGAAATAACAAGATGGAGAAGACAGCTTGAGAAGGTTTTTTCCTGAGAGTTATCATCTCCACATCCAGTATCCAAATTTTTTTGCACAGCAAGAACCTTTTCAGGTTTCCTCAGGCAATGTATATGTATATGGACCCCACAGAGCTCTGAGTTGTGAAATGATGCAGGATTTAACATGAAAAGCAAGAGAACTCCCTCACCAAAGACCATCTACAGGCCAACGAGGATGGAAGTACCACACGGAAATGAGGGGGAAAAAAACTTTTTTGCACCTTCCTCACGGTTCATTAGGGTTTCCTAATCGCCTACCACTTGCTGACAAGCAGCACAATGTTCATTCCTCTGCAGGCTTCGTATTTTCTCCTTCCGGCCACCTCCACTGAGAAGGGCAAACCAGGTTCGCATTCCTATGGCTAGGGCATGGAGGATAGTTTGCTGTCACTTCCACCAGAATCTGCCGCATCCCTTTCTTTTGTTATTTTTTTCTTTTTTTTTCCTTTTTTTTTTAATAGAAAAAGAGAACAGGAGACATCTGGGGTGAGGTTCGCAGCAATAAACTGAGGGACAGAACGTAAAAAAAACCATAAATGAAAAAAAGCCTTCGTACCATACCTGCTGCCGCCGCAGAAGTGCCGGCTGACCCGTGCGCGCCCCCGGGAAGGGCAGGAGCAGGGGGCGGAAGCGGAGCCCCAGCCCCCCGTCCTGCTCCCCGGCTGCCCCGTGTTCCCGCTGCGGCCGGCGGCGACCCCCGCCCAGCTTCCTGGGAACCGCATCGCGGGCAATGAGGATTCACCATCTAAACAGGCTCACAGCGGTACCTCTGGAAAGTCGCGTCCAAATTAAATCATACGGGCTTTTAGGCTTCCAGCCACCGCATCTGCCCGCGGAGTAAGTGCCTCTCGGCGCGGTCCAGTTACCCGCCACCTCCGCCCGCAGCTTCCCCCGCCTGCTCCAGCCCGCCGCCCCCGCGCCTGGCCCCGGGCCGTACTCACATCTCGGTAACATTGTCGCCCTCGGCGCTCCGCTGCGGCACGGGGAAGGAGGCGATGCCCGGCGACGACTCCGTGCACCAGATCCGCCAGGAGCTGCAGTTGCAGGACGCGGGACAGCCCAGCGCGCCCCGCCAGCAGCCCAGCACCAGACTGCACAGGCACCACAGCCGCGCCAGGCCGGGTCTCGGCCTCCGCCGCCAGGACATCATGCCGTCCCCGTTCACTCCAGCGCTGCCCCGACGGCCTCCTCCTGCTCCCTGCGTCGCCGCCGCTGCCGGAGCGCTCGGCCGGAGGGTGCGCAGCCTTCCGCGCCGCGGGCGGGCAGCCGGGACCGGCGCTTACATGGGCGCGCCGCAGCCGCAGCCACAGCGCCCCGCGGCGCTGTCCGCCCCGGGCACTGCGCGAGCCGGCGGGGGCCGGACCCGGGCGGCGCGGAGCAGAGGCCGACCGGGGCCTCCGGCGCGGCGCGGCGCAGCACCTGCCCCCGGCCCCGCGGGCTGACAGCGACACCGCCTGCCCCTGCGGCTACTCCCGATGATGCTGCAAAACGCGCGGGGCGGCGGGGGCAGGTGGCGGAGGCTGCGCGGGCAGGTGGCGGAGGCTGCGCGCCTACCTGCGGGTGCTCGGGCGGCGCTGCCCGCCGGAGGGAGGGCGAGCGGACGAGGAGGGAGGCGCAGCTCGCGGCAGCGGCGGGGCTCGGGGCTCTGCGCTCGCTGCTTTACGCACCGTCTCCTCCTCCCTCCAGCTGATAATAAACCAGCTCCGGCTCCTGCTCCAGCCCAAGACGGGGAGCTGCCGGCAAAGTGACGTGGGGCTGACGCAGAGAGGGGCAGAAACTCCACAAAATGAGCTTGAAATAAAAAAATAATAATAATAAAAAAAAAGGACATGGGAGGGAGGAGGGGGAGCGGGGGAGAGGGAGGTTGCCGAAGAGCAGATACCAATAGGCAGGCTGCGCCTGAGCCTTCAGCTTCGCACATACATACGCGCGCGCACACAAAGAGGCGTACACGCACCCCGCGGGATGGGGAGCGCCTCGCCGCATGTAAGAGCTGTCTGCCCCGGCGGGCGGACGGAGGCATTTTGCCGAGGGGCACCTGGCATCCCCGCCAGGGCGAGAGCTCGCCATCGAGTGATAAAGCATCGGGGATGGTGTGAGAACCCCGGAAATCGACGGATGAGCGACCTTAGTACTCCTTGTTCTTCCCTTGACAGCTCTGCGGTCGGGGGTGCTTTGCGTTTTTCTGCCCCCGCCCCCGCTTGCGGGTTCCGCAGCACTGCCGGTGAGCCGGATCCCGCCGCAGTGCCCCGCACTGAGCGCTCCGCAGGCGCCACCGCGCGTCCCGCCGCCGCCGTGTACCGCGGTCCGGCCCGCACCGCCTCCGCGCAGAGCAGTGAACCCCCGACTGCCCCATGGACCCCCAGGCGCCAGGGGGGACAACACACGGCACACAACAAGGAGTTATCATTGCTGTGCATCGAGGTTGAGGCAAGTCCGAACGACATACGTGTGTCACGCATTCGCAGGTGCAAAGAGCAGCTGATCTGGGATGTTCGTCCCTTGCCGTTTCTGAGACTATGTGCTTCTGTCCTGGTACACGGCGGGTAGTCCTTGCTCTCTGTCAACAGGCTCTTCACTTAACCTCTACTGTTACATCAAAAGACGGTGATGGTCCTTTTTTACCTAATTACCTGAGCTGAGTATTTTCAAATTAGTAAATCTGGGTGAATTAAAGAAAGAAAAGGTTACAGAATTCCTCTTACTAAGGTACAGAACAGTCAATAGGCTGATAGAAAGTGCTCGTGAATCAATTTGACATGGCACTTATTAATTGAAAGCACACTTCATTCTCTTTGCATTTGCTCTGGCTAACAGGAAAATCCCCATCTTACTGGATGCATTTATAGGCCTGGCATGGCCACAGACAGGGTTAGTTTTGCTTTCAAAGAATATCCTGCTAAGAAAGTCAAAGCCATACCTAGCTGAAACACTGATTTATACTTCCCCATGAGGCAACAAATGAAGACTAGACAAAAAGACATAATTGAAAAATACTATTGATTGTGATACACATAAACCTAATTTATTTGAAGTTTAAGTAAAATGTTTACAGAGATACTGAGAATATATTGCCTCCTTACCAAGTTCAGCACTTTATTTCTTTTAAATAAAACACAAGGAAGATGAAGAGAGGCTGAAGGAATAACAAAGACAATGATGCAGCATAAAAACATGGAAGGACCATACAAAATATTATTCAGTGCAAGGCCTTTTGTCTACAATTAATACAATTTTTTTAAGGCACCAATAGCTTTAAAATAAAATATTTCTCCAAACAAAGTATTTATAGAAGGATAGCAAGTAAGATAAAAAGGTCATGGAAAAATTTTCTAGAGGCAAAACAGTTTGGTATTTTTAAAGGATTTGGAGGCAAGTGTTAAAAGAGAGAAAAATTATTAGCATAAACTGCAATATGATTCTATTTTCAAAAGACCTTCAGTAAGATCCTTAATGCAGGACAGAAGTAAAATTTTGAAATCTGTAAGTTGCTGTAACACCTGCTTTACTGTTCTCCAGCCAAGTCTGCTTACAGCTTTGGAAAATACGCTTTATTCCCCCTCTCTCTCCTGAACATGAAGACATCAGCTCTTTAAGGCAATAATTACTCATTGTAATTCTACTTGTGATTTTATGACAATTAGGTCACAGCCATCTAATCATATATGGACACATACTTAAAATTTATTACTTCACAGACATCTTAGGTCTCTGTTGTCTGTGAATTTGCAAAACTGAGAAGTTGTCAAAGAAGTTTTAGATAAAACTATGCAGTTGGATCAAACTGGCTAATTAGATGATTCAATAGTATTGAAACAACAAAGTTCTGTAGGCAAGACCATAAATTCATAAGGTTGCAGGTAAGCATTAAATAATGCTAGAGCAAACACTTGTAAAAGGAATCATCACCTCTTGTGGTAAACATCAGTTTATATTTTCTGCAATTCAAAAAATTTCTCATGAGAGTGTTGCTGAGTTATACAGTAATCATTGCTTAGAAGTTTGGAGACATAGATTTCTGCATGACAATCCCAAAACTTACCAGGTGTGAAAATGTGATGGTAAAATACCAAATTCTGTTAAAAATCTGTTTCCCCACTAAAATTAGTATTTTATCAAAATAGATTGGGGGGAGAATATGGGAAGATAGCAGACTGAAAGTGCCACCAGAATTGTCAAAATGAAAGCTAGGGAATGCTGCACTGAGAAATACCATTGCTGGCCTAGTGGGGGAAGCAGCAACTCTTTCAATAGGCACAGTTCCTGCTTTGAGTCTTTAAATTCTAGAATTATTTAGGATAGCTGTATAAAGAATTTCTGTGGTAAGTCGTGACTTTATTTTACGTAGATAACGTTTATTTTTATGTATTCTATGTTTTTTTCTCACAGATTAAAGAAAGTAGGAAAGAACTTCAAATACTCAAGTACTTCCTATTAGTCAGTACTTAAGAAAGAGCTACAATATGAATCAATACTTAAGGGAGAGCCACAATTAAACCACTAGAGACAAATAGCTTTCTGATAATGCTGCAAAAGCAGACATCATCCTAAAGGTGTTAAAACTGGAGCAAAGTTGAAAATATGACAAAGCTATAGAGTGTGATTAGAGGGCTAGAAAATATGAATTCTGAGTCACAATTGAAAGAACTGACCTTCTTCAGTACATGAAAGTCTGACAGGAAGTGCAATAACACCCCTGAAATATGTAAAAGGGCATACAAAGGGACAGGTAATATTTTTTTCCTTGTCTGTGGAATAGGACAAGAAGTAATACACTTGATTTACAACAAGGATGATTCATGTTTGACATTATGAAAACTTTTGTATGAAAAGGACAGTTAAGAACCACAAATAGATCACTTTGGAGAACACTCAAATCTTGAGTAATAGAGCTTTCTCAGAGCAAGTGAGGTGAAACTCTTCAGAGCCAGTGAAGTAGAGTCAGATTTTTCTTAGGTAGATGAAGGCAAATTAACGACCTCCCAGAAATTCTGTTTCCTTGCAAGACACATTTCTTTGCCCATTTTCTTTACTGCTGTGGATAAAGTTACATGGGAGCACATTCTGAATATATTAGGAGCAAAACCTGAACATGCTGAAATACTCAGTGTTTCCTTGAAATCACTATCCTAAAGTTGAGTTAAGTTTGATCACTCCGAAGCTTTAATTCATACATGTGCTGGTTTAAAAGTTAACCAGCAGGGGAAATGAACTCAATTCAAAAGAGAGATTATAAGTCAGAATAACAATTTATTAAAATAATGCAATAAGTACAATTATACAGACAGACAATTGGTTTTAACCCGCAAAACCCAAATGTATAACCCAGCACCCTGCGGTATGAACAAAAGTGGTGTTCCTTGGCCCCCCCCAAGTCCAAAGTAAAGGGAGAGGGGAAAAAACCTGCTGGTGGGAGGGCTGCTGCAGTCTGGTCAGAAAGTGGTGATTGCAGTCCAGTTGAGGGTGGTGGTCTCAGTCTGGTTGAGAGCGGTGGTCTGCAGTCTTCCTCTGGATCCCACGAGAGGTGGAAAGGTTCCGAAATTCCCAGTTTAAATATTCTCCAGTTCAGGAGTTCTCAGTCCCTCCCTCAGAGTAGGGAATTCCATAAAAGGGTATCAGAGCGGGGAATTCCATAAAAGGGTATGAGGACAGGAACATAGGCCTCTACTGACAACAGTTTCTGGGGCATGGCATGGAAGGCTATAGAATACACAGTTTTGGGTTACACCCATCCAGTGATGAATTGGTCCCAGCTGTTCTAACCAGGACAATACACCATACATAAAGAACATATCATAGCATATGTATGGCCAGTCTTCGCGAACGAAGATTTTGGGAAAGGTCTTTTACCTTTCCAGCCTGCGCAATGGATTTTTTAGGTGAGACACAGCATACGCTGAACTGAGCCCACCCTTTAATCCTAAGGTTCATCTGCCGGGGCCAGGCAAGCTTGGACAATGGCAGTGAGGTCCTCAGGACGTAAGTTTGTTTAGAGTGACCTTCTCATAGATGGATGGCCTTACAGGGCTAACGAGCTCCATCTGCCCGGGGGACTGGGAATCTAAGCTGGGTCGCAGCGGTGAGAGTGCCGCATGCTAACCAGTAGGCCACCAGGGGTCCCTATCATAGCATAGAAATTATAGTAAATATCTGTAAAGGTGTATAACATGAATTTGTGGGAAAAAGGCAGCACCTGAAAATTCAAAGAATCCCCTGAGAGTAGTGTTATTTAGGTGGGGGAATAAGAAATTATACTGCTGAGTCTGAGAACAGGTCACATGATTTGTATACCCTGTCTGTATACCCTGTGTGTATACAGAAAGACCAGTCTTACCAAAACTGCATAGAAATAAATGCTTACATTTTGCTTCCAGATTTGAAATATTTAGCTCTTACAAAAGGGAGAGGTTGGACACCTCATAGGAATCATGATCATGTCAGAAAACTTTTGTTTTCTGGAGAAATATCCCAATTCCCATAAAACTTTCCATATGTCGTCCTTGCGTTCAAGAACTGTGGTCAGAGACACACTGTGCACCTTGACCTAGAGCAAACCTATGAACTCCAATCACCAGCGTCTGCTGGGCTGATAACTACTCTGAGATATACCTGCCTCTCTTAAATGAGCTCCCACATCTTTTCCCTCAATGACAAAAATTGGTTTCCACACAGCTCTTTTCTGAGTTTCCTCTAAACATGAGGCACTCTCTGAGTGTTTTAGCCTGCCTTTTGTTCTTTGCAGTGTTCCACCTATTTGCAGATTTATCTAGCTACTTGATCATGGCTGATTTTGCATTCCTAATAATGGAAACATGTTTACCTTATCACTTTCAAGCACCATTCAGCATTTATTGGGTTTTAAGGGAAGCTGAATCCTGCCACCTTGTGCTCAAGAAAATTAGCACACCTTTTTGTTTTTGGAAGGAGTGAAAAATAGAAAAGGGGAAGGAAAAGTTGACTAACTACCATGTTTCTTTTAAACAAGGAATAAAATGGGGCTCTGAGTGTCCAGTGATTGGGTCCAGTTCGATATTGCCTGGGATGTCTACCTGAGATTTTTTAAAAAGGACAGTCACTCTTCTAGGGACACTGTTCACACCATGGAGTGTTGCTTTTTATAAACTTTCAGAGTGTCAAAGTCCCCCACGCCATGCCCATGCCCTTATGAGGGCAAGACTTTTAACTAGCCTGTCGTCACATAGCCTGTGTTTGTCTGATGGCTGCTGGTATTAATCACAGAGTTCCTGGTTACTCTTGGTCACGTTTGTTTGCTATGAGAGCAGTGCTGCTTTCTTTTCATCAATAAGCAGTCACAACATAGAGTGGAGGGAAAGACCCTTCTCATTTATTAAAAAAAAGTTAGTATTTCTTGGGGGAATGGTAAAAGTAGTCATTGTAAGGAGCATGGATCTCCCTTTTTTTGCTGAAGTCCAAGGCAGCATTCTTTTTTTCTGGCTGACAAGGCTCCACAAGTAGCTTTCTGGTAATGTGTGAGTGCAAACATCATCCTGAAGATGGTAGAACTAGAAGAAAAACTTGAAAAGGTATCTTCCTCCACCACGTGCTTAATTGCCCCCCCCCCCTCTGTCACTGCAGGCTCTTACCCCAACATCAGCCTATTTTTTCCACCATGCTTGTGAGTCTCTCTGCAGCCAGCCAAACTGGGCAGCTTGTTGTTTCTGCAACTATCCAGTTATCACTTTATGGACAACTGAAAGCAAAGATAAATTATGTGCCTACTGGTAAGAATTCAGCAACAGAGATCCCAAAGCAACTGATCAGCCCTGATGTTTTGCTGGGTTATTTCAAATAGTGTTAGTTCAGGTTAAGTTTGCATCAATGGCATGGACTTGTTCAGTTTACAGAAGTTCTTTTTTCCTCAGATAATCCAGCTGTCTATATGTCTGTTTGCACACATATATTTTGTTGTGCAAATCATACTTGTCTCTCTGATTAGGAGGGTTCAACAGGTGGAAAATGGCAACATAATAAAAATCTGTCAGTCAGTTGTCAGTTTTCTTCCAGTTTAATGGGAGAAAATGGTTAGGACTTTTTGCCACAATGAGCACATGATATTCTGAATCCTCCTTTACAGTAATCAATGAACAAGAAAAGAAAGAAAAAAAAAGGACTCCCCAAAACCCAGTCTCCAGGACACTACTTAAAAAGACCTAAAATCATCTGAAAACTTAGCTATTGGAACATTGCAAGCTAGCTTCACTTGGCATTACAAGTTGCTGAGTTACTGCTACTCTTGTCATTTATATGCACAGGGACTACATAACATGAATATGCATTGCTCATGATTATGATTTATGACTCCTTGTCCTTTTAGGCTGTGGGAAATACACTAACCTGGAGAAAAAAAGCTCTGTAATTTATTGCTCAAGATAGACATAATTTAATTTTTGATGCAGATATGCTTGTCATGGCTATGCTAGCATTTCATTCAAACAAAGGACAAATCTCATTATAAGGCCTGTTTCTCCGAGGGAAAATGCTGCTTGTACAGTTGTGTTCATTGTTGATGGTGTGCAGAGGACATCGTAATTCTGTTCCAAAACTACCGATGATATCTGAGCGTGCCTCTTGTCACAATGCCATAGGTAACAGCCATGAGCAGTGATAAGGAACCAAAGTAGTAGAGACCTGGAAGTTTAGAAATCAATTGCTTCCAACTGATCAGATAAGGACTGAGAGATCCTGATGGTTGGTACAGCAACTGTAACTGGAGGTCATTACTCCTCCTATGGATAATATACTGTGAATGTCTTGATAAATCTAATCTTCTAACTGAAAATCACATGTATGTGAGAGCATTCTTAATTTTTCTTTCCCTTTCTTAAGAATATCAGTACTAGAGGCAATACTATGTAAATGTAGTTTTTGTTAACAGCTTCTGTTTCCTTTTTGTCTCCCCCTGTCTACCTTTCCCCGCCACAACAGACAGATTTGGTCACAGGGCATGAGGGACTCTTACATAATGTTTAGGTTTCTATGGTACTTCCCCTCAGTTTCCCACAGCAACCATACAGAGCAGGTGACATTTTAAGATGTACCATCATCATCAGTTATAAATCCTTTTCCCAAGATTCAGATGACATTGGTTTTTCACATGGCCATGTCCAGTTAAGACAGAGGCACCATTTGGTTCAGTTTTCTGAAGTTCAGCATACAGTGTTGCCTTGTGGTTTGGCAACAGCTGGATCAAAGATAGAGCTGATAGTCACCATTCTCTTCACACAGAATGCAATAAAAGTTTAAACTATGAGAACATTTGGGTTTTGAAAGTTTTAGCTTAAACCAATCTCAGTATTTTTGCTACCCTCTTTAAATGTCTAGTTAAGGCAGTGTCCAGCTTGCTGTCTAAGGAGCTGGACCAATTGCATGAAGCACATTTTGTACAGTTCAGTGCAGAAAGCAGTGTCTGTTGACTGTTAACAGTATTTACAGCAATTTAAGGTGAATTCACCTGACAACTTAGGTTCTGATGCTGAAGTCAGTGAAAGATTTGTATTATCTTATCTGAAGCTTATCCATTAAGCACAGCTTAGTTCTTAGCAGTTAAATTCTGTTTGAGTTGTACTTATTTGCTTTGGCCTTATGTTCCATGTGTTAGCCTGAAGTGATAATGTAGCAAAAGTTTATACCTACTTTCAGTGGAATTCACTCTAATTTTTTTTAGGGATTATCTTTTTTAGATTTATGAAAATTCTTGTTAATGTATTCTATTCATGTCCAAAATATTTGATTTTGTTCTCTTCCTGTGCTGCTGCTTTTTTTTTTTTCTAACATGGCATGTTGATTCCTGAACTTTCACTAAATATATTTTTCATTTGAACATTTTATCCAAGAATTACAGAGCAAAAAAGGACCTTCTATTAAGGTTGCCAATATAAAGCATTTAAACTTGTTTTTCCTCCATCTCTTGCAGTTTCACTACATATCCTACCTGAAGAGCAACTTCTCTCCTCAGAGACTGCTGCTTTTACTTGTCTTTTACATAGACAATGCTTTTTGGGATCTATTCCCATTAGAAGTACCTCTTAATTGCTTCTCTTTCTTCCTGGGCCTCTACTGTCAGATACCACACCTCAGTCATGTCACAGGGGTTCTTCTAAATTTTTTAGGTAAATACAAGTATATGGGTGGAGTAACTGATAACACTGGTGACACATCATCATCTCTCATTTTTTTGCCAGATCTTTTATCTTTTTGGCTATTTCAGAATTTCAGGCTATTCCAGCTGAAGAGACAAATAGATGGAATAACAGGAGAGGAACTCACCCTATGACAGGGAAGGAGCAACAAGTACTGTGGAGTCATTGCTCCCCACACCTAAGAGATGAAGTTGGCATTACTCCTCACGAGTACTGCTGGGTACTCCTCTTTGCTTTGCCTCTGCAGCAAGAATTCTCTGATTTGGTTAGTAATTTTGTCAGTAATTTTGTCCCACAATGAGAAAAGAAGCCGAAAAAAAGCCAGATGCTTTAAACCTGTTAATATCAAACCAACAGGTTTTCTTAGCTGTGCCCATTTTAATCTGTTTTTGAAGACATCTCCTCAAGAAAGATCATCTTCTGAAGAAGATACATTTTCCTTAGCAACAGAGACAGACTTTAGTGTCAGAATTCATCTTATTACGTGTAGAAATTCACAGTATAACTCTATGTTCCTTTTATATTTAGTTGTGAGAAATAGACAATGGCTGACATATCTCATCCTACAGTAAAGTCTGACCAGATCACATGGATCATTTCCTGGAAGTACCTGTTTATGGGGTTCGTGTTATAGGAGGGATGCCCGAGGACCATCCTGGGAAATGAAGTCTCCTATGTACTCTAGCACACATGGGCAGTGGAGTACTCTGTGTGATTGGTTGGTAGAATCACGTGTTGTGATGTGCACTTTCAAAGTGCATATAAAAGTTGTTGTTTGTCTCTAATAAACAGATTTGGTTGCTGAACCCTCAACCAAATGAGTCCGTGTGGGTTTATTACTTATTATATCAGTAAACCACAACACCTGTTTCTCTAATGACTGCAAGGTGACTATATAGATGCAGAAGTTTTTATTCCAAATACATGTATTTAAGTGGATATTGGTCCTAAAGGGATTTCTGTCTTTAATTGATTAATTGGGAAAATCTGTTGATGTCCCTGCACAAATTTGGAGACTACAAGCACTACAGACAAAACCACCTCAACTCCTTGATCGCACTGTCCTACAAAAAGATTTTTCTTGATTACAAGCCCTGGTCATCTTTTAGGTCTGTCAGTGAAGTATAAAAGGCTTGGAAGAACATTCTCCAGAAAAACAGTGAGCAAAACCCCTTGCAATTTCAAGTGTATAATATTCCAATACAGTTTATATATCTACAAGGTTAATTTCACTGACTAATAGACCGTAACACTTAGTTTTCATCTTCACTCAAGCAGGTGATTGTTTCTTCAGCATGTCTACTTGTAGTGGAACTGTTTTGCCAAGGATATAGCTGTTCAACAACAAAGTAAGAGTCTGTTTTCTATAACACACACACCCTTTTAACTGAGCCCAGTTTTTGCCTTTGGTATGTCTCCCTGGGCACTCTTGTGCTCTTGGAGTAATTGACTCTAGTTTTCTTGTTGAATCCCAGCTACTCAAATCCTTTACCCTATCTTGGTCAATGAAGACACAATTTATCCTCATGAAATGAAGCCAGTTCTGAAATCTATCCTAGAACATCATGTTCTTGTTGCCCACTCCTGTTAGTTTCATTGCCTACTGCACGAATGCTTTCTTCCCCTGTACTGTCCTCACCAGTGTTAAAAATCTCACAATTTATTTTCTTATAGCTCCTATAGTTGAGACACCTTCTGTGCAGCATTTTTCCTCTTCGCACATGATCGTGACTCATCAGAGTTTTGTGCAGTCATGTCAGTGATGTATTTATACAAAATTCCCAGTAAGTATTGCAGGTAAGTATTATTTTCTAAAGTCATGGTTTACAGATTGCCAAATCCAATTCATGTGCTGGTTTTGCCCTTTAATGCAAGTTACTCACAGTCGGATGTACTCTCACTTTTGGAATCCCCAATTGCTGAGCCAGTTCAGATTCTGCTACACTTACAGGGCTTTCACCAAGACTGGGACAGGTGTCCCCAGCTTTGCCACTGCTGTTCATGTGACTAGACTTGGAGACTAAGGTGCTTAAGTTCAAAAAGAGCAGTGATTTTTTTTCCTTCTCTTCTTTAAAGGAAAGGGTCTCATGTCCCACTTCATGTTGCATATATACCCATATTAGCTCTTCTGTGGAGGCTCAGGAGAAGTCACTGAGAACCAACTAGTCTTCCTTCCCATCACTATCACAGAATCACAGAACATGCTGAGTTGGAAGAGACCCACGAGGATCATTGAGTCCAACTCCTGACCGTGCACAGGACCATCCCCAAGAGTCACACCATGTGCCTGAGAGCATCGCTCAAACACTTCTTGAATTCTGTCAGGCTTGGTGCTGTGACCACTTCCCTGGGGAGACTGTTCCAGTGCCCAATCACCCTCTTGGTGAAGAACTTTTTCCTAATATCCCACCTAAACGTCCCCTGACACAACTTCAGGCCATTCCCTTGCGTCCTGTCCGGGGTCACCATAGAGAAGAGATCAGTGCCTGCCCCTCCTCTTCCCTTAGTGAGGATATTGAAGAGCATGATGAGGTCTCCCCTCAGTCTCCTCCAGGCTGAACAGAAAAAGTGACCTCAGCTGCTTCTCATATAGTTTCCCCTCAAGGCCCTTCACCATCTTCATGGCTTCCTTTGGATGCTCACTAACAACTTAATATCTTTCTTCTATTGTGGTGCCCCAAACCGCACACAGTATTCAAGGTGAGGCCTCACCAGTGCAGAGCAGAGCAAGACAATCGCCTCCTTTGACCAGCTGGCGATGCTGTGCCTGATGCACCCCAGGAAGGCTTGCCTGGCTGCCAGGGCACTGCTGACTCACTACTGTGTCTTGACTGGATTTGTTTCGTGGCATGACTCTTGCATTGTAGTACCTACAATTTTATTTTTTTTACCTGAGAGGTGACTGGGTAGTTGAAGAGATTCCCAGGCCTTCATCCATCCAGGGATTCCAGTCACAAGAGCATGTAGGATGTATACAATCCCTTGCTTTGCTGTTTGAACCAAGAGCAGTATTTCTTGAAAGGCAGATAGCCTGATGGCTAAAAGGTTAAAAGCTTTGTTAAACATGTGTGTCCATTGCCATTGATTGGGGATTTGATGGTATTGAAGTGTACTTTGAAAGGAAACCACTGATGTAGGGCCCTCTCCATGTCATCCTTACTAAATTCCAGTGTGAAACAACCTTACAGATTGTCAATTTATTAATTGACCACAGAATGTGGGTAAAAGGACTGAAGTACATGAATGATAATTACTGCAGTTTGTTAAATCTGGGCACATGAAAGTTCATTGCAGCTTCAGTGTAACTTTCTGTGTAGTGAGAGAAAAAAGCTGGGGATGAGTTTACACAACACATTTGGTATAGCTGAAAAAAATCTTTTCAAGATTTGTTATTTGTTGTTATTGTTAAAATTTTCAGAGTTTGTTTCAGGAGCTCATTTCGCTTGGCAGGCCAACACAGACTTAGGCACGTGTGAAAAAAGAACGTCACTATTCTGAAAAGCAAGGAAGGAAATATTAAGAATATCATCAGTAAGATGATGGGCAATGTAACGTGGGGTCTTTATATAATAAAGAAATGGAGTCAGCTCCCCTTGAGGTGGTGATCAGAGAGAGCTTTATTCAAAACTCGCGCCCTCTTTTATACCTTGAACTCACGTGACCTTGTGACGAATGAGGGTACGTATTTCCACGCATGTCACTTGGCTTCCCTGGCCTCAGTGCATCCTCTGCACCCCTAGACACGCCTCCTACAGGGCAAATGTTATATTACCACTAAGATGACATGCAGATTGCACAAGCATTTAAAATCTTGTAGGACTGCCTAATGTTTGCTGTTCTTTTTTTGACCTGAAGTTAAAAGAAGTAGTTTGCCTTGCTTCCTCAGTTGTACCTGAATTTATAGAATTTGTGTTTCATTTTAAAGGTAAGATACAGAAGAATTAAATATAAACAGGTGTAACACAAATGATAAATAAATGATAGTACAACAAAATGAGTTTGTGATACAGTTATAATAATTTTTTATATAAATAAACCACTTTCATTTATAAAATATATAGCTACTAATGTTATTCTTCCCAAGAATATAAACTTTTCTAGTCTAAGAAGCTTATGTAACACATTTAGGACATTTAAAGAATTAGTGTGGCAGCACTTTATCAGAAGACACTGGTCTGGAGAGTATTTTTAAAAGTTATCTAAGATCACAAAAACACTGAGTGTGTTAATTCTGTTGACCTAGAAATGCAGACCATAAGCACAAGGTTGCAAACCCTTTAAAGCTAACAAAACAGAAATCACACTGTTCTGCAAACAAAGCAGCATCCATGAAAATATTTTTTGACTGTTGCTGCTTTTGAATTAAATTTCTGTTCTTGAATACCTGGAATGAATCCTGAGTATTCACACAGTCATATGAAGACCAGCGTCTTATTAAGAACTTGTACAAAAGTGTAAAAATCATGCTGCCCATTTTTAAAATGAATGGTATTTCTTCCGCTTCCTAAGATACAATGGTTTTGTGGAGTCACCATGTGCATTAACTTATTTGTCTTCACATCCTGAGCATTTATCCATGTTGATGACTCAGGTAAAATGAGGAAGTTGTTCAATTGCCACTTGAGAGGACTTGGAAAATTATGAGTACAGCATATATGGGAAAAGAAAAAAAAATATTGGAAATGCCTCCTACTTAAATCTAAACACGAGGAGACTTCACAAAATCAAGAGTTACAACAGAACATAGAGCTGGCTCAACTGTGTTCAGTAGGCCAGGGCAGGGAAGAGCAAAGAGACCATTTGCCTCAGAGTGATAATTATTAGGCTGTAGAATGGTGTCCCATAAGAAAATTGCTAGATGTACCAATACTTGTCACAACTAAAATCATATTAAATAATCACTATAAACTCTGATGTAAGGAACACAGTTTCACTGGCATGCCAGTATTCTAATATTTTACCTTACTGACACCCAAAATCATAATATCTGATCTACTGATTTCCAAACCTGTGACCTAGCACTTCTTTTTTGAGTCATTTCCATGTTTGTGTAAATACAGGGTTGGGTCAAAAGTTGTTTGCCATTGTGCTAAATGAGACTATTTCCAATTTTTTCCTGCATTTAAAAATAATAGTGTCTTTCTGGAGTAGTGAAGGAAAAAATGAAGAAGCAATTAATATCTCAGAGGTCCGCTCCCTTTTCTGTGCCATTTCTTTTGTGTCTTCTCTTTATAGAAGACAAAATCTTATCTCCCAGAGCATCCTTTAGCTTTTTACTTGTGTGGTATGCATTGGCCGTGATGATTTCAGACACTGTGAAAGTGGATGTAGCTAATTAAAAAATTGCTCAGTGGGTCATTGCAGGCACTTAATTGACCATTTGACTTTTAAGCTCAATCTTAATCCAAGGAGGTTGATTCTTTTGAGGTTTTGCATGCTTTTTGACTGCAGAGTGTGACAACACTGAGAAATGCAAAGTAACAAGGAAATACAACAGCATTTTGAACCCTGCTTAAAGGAAAACAAAGCAAATAATAAGAGTAGTATGCCAGAGGTAAACATACGAGTAACACTCAAGTGCTCTTAATAGAGGCCTGGGGCACTGGAGTAAATCAGGCTGTGCTGAGCCTTCAAAACCGTCTGTCTCAACAGTGTCAGTATCTTTAGGTCTGGCAATAATAGTGCTTAAAACTGTTCTGTCACAAAAAATACAGTAAGACAGAAGGCCTGACTCAACAACAAGTTACCCTACTTTTATGTCATGGTAACTTCTATGAAAACAAGCAGAAGCAATAAGACATAACTGGGGAAACAGAGGTGCTAGTCTAGCTCATCTCAAGGCAAAGATTTCCAGTTGCCAGTTTTGTTTAGTAAAAACATGTTACTTTGCTGTATCAGAACACCAAACAGTGTTCCATAGCGTGTTATTTAAACTACACAATATCTTCAATGTCATAGGAATGATATCCTACCTGTCTTGATTATGTTTTTATGGAAGTTTTCGCCAGGAACTACATTACACGCAGTCTTCAAAATATTTTTCTTAGCATGCAAACAAAGGAAGATATACTGTATATACAACTGTATTTGGTTGAAATTCCATATGAAGGCAAGCAATCTTCGCAGAACAGTTTTTACTTCTGTTTCAAAATGGAGGCAATTTCTGAAGAAAAGTTGTATCTGAAAATAGGAACAAGTATCACTGCTGGATTGCTGAAAGAAGAGGTTGACTGTATGCCATTTAAAGACCTCTAGGAAGGATGAACATGAATACAAAATATATGTTTTGTAGTAATCCTAGACTTTGTAAATCATTAATTTTGTCACCTGAAAGACCCTGGGTATGTGTTACCTCATACCAGAGGAGAGTTCTGGGTTCACAGTGAGACACAGATATTGGAAAAATTTGCAGAAGTTTTAGCCATCTAATTATATTTTCTGTGATACTGAACAAATACTGTAGGGATTATCCCTTGTAATGGAAGGCACTTACTTAAGGCACTGCATTCCAGGCAATCCTGAAGGTTCACCTATGTAACCTTCAGTCGTGGTGTTGAGTGGTGGGTGACAAGTGCACAACCAGTAGGGCCCATGGGATGGTTTCTGTCAGAAGGAGTTTCCAGGATAATAAGCTTGCCCTAGCTGAATCCAAAGGCTTAAAAGTCTCAGTTCCTATATACAGATTGATGATAAGGCACTCAAATGCAATGCCTAGTCATTTTCCAAGAAAGTATATCTGAGTTCAGAGCCAGGTACCAAACCCAGAACTAGATGGACCACTGTGCTTAGACGCATGAGCTGTTTTGTTGGATGTCTTTTGTTTGGGTGGTTGGTTTTGGTTTAATTTTAACTCCTTTTTGCAAGTAAAAGTATTTTCTAAAAGCATTGTTTTGTCCCATGAGTGAAACCCCTATCTTCAAAGAAAAACATTCCTTCAACTTCTCCTAAAGAGAGGTGTGGTTCTCAGCGTATAAAGCCACAGAAAAACAACATTCCCAATTAAATGTTGTGGAGGGAATTCTTTGCAAACAATGAAAATCTTTTCACCAACTTTTGCAGGATCAGAATTGAACTTCAGTCACACAGGACTGGTGTGAAACCAATGAGATTCTCCTGCAAATTTCAGGGGGAATGATGGACTCTATTTCTAAATTTTGCTAGATCTTTCTTATAGGATACACCTGAACTATGAGAAATGAACACCATCTCCACATAGATTGTTACATTTTTTTCTCCATCCTTGTGCCTCATTCACATTCAGTACTTAGAAATCATTTGGAACAATTTAAATCTCATTCTGTAAATGGGTTTTCTAATGGCCCATTCCCATGCTTTGTGTGCACACCATTCCTATTATCCTGAGGAAACCAGACCTTGTAACAGTAAAAAATAGAAGTTCCTGTAAGTGTTGATCAGGTTTCTATCTTAAGAGAGCAAACTCATAGAAATTTTTATAACTATATCAAATACTGCTTGCCTGTGCATGCTGTGATTCTCTTTCCTGGATCAGAAACCTAGAGATTCAACTCACAGGCTGTGAGCTGGCCTCCTACACGAAGCTGACATCATAGTTAATTAAAAGAAAGTCACTGTGCCACTGGTATTCTTGAGATGAGGCATTAGCGTAGCACATCCTAGACAGAATACAACTCCTGCAAATGATAACATAAATTGCTTGGCACAGACACAAGCTCTCATCATTAAGGGAAAGTGCAAGAATGCAATTGGGATTCCTGGTGTAGTGTAAAACTAACAAAAACCTCCAATTATTCAGTCTTCAAGGATGAGAAACACAGAGACTAAGTTAGTGAGTACCTGGTTACAAGGTGTAAACTGCATCAGATTGCACCAGACAATGCTAAGAGGTAGTAGCTGCCACTAATTCCTCATCAGAAATAAAAGTACTCGTGCTCCTCTCATATCTCCACTCTTCTGCAACATGATATGTTCATTCATTAATTTGTTGGGATGAGTCTGAGCACAGATGATATATTCATATTTATTCCTTTCTTCTGTATTTCTAGGCATTTTGTTTAACAGTGGTAGTAAATGGGTGAATAGTACTTACTGTCTCTTCTCAGGTCCTTTTGCAGCTTTCTGCACTCCTGTTCGTTGATGATCCCCTGAACTCTGTCGTTTCTTGTTTTGGATCAGCACTTCCTGGTAGAGCTGATGTCTGTGACAATCCTTCTTGACTCTATGATTCCCAGAAAAATGCAGAGAATGGACACCCCGCTGGCTATGACTCAACCTTGAAAGCTACTGCAGGTCCCAGCTCAGAAACTCCTTCCCTCTTGGCTTGACTCATCAGCAGTGTAAAACAATCCATGACCTCTGAACACTGCTCCTAGAGGAGGAAAGGAAAGAAAAGAAAAGCAAGCTAATTTCTGTTTATAATCATGTTTTCACTGGAATAGTGAGAAGTGTTGTTTCTCTGCCATACTTTGCTGATTTGGATTGTTTTTTTTTCAAAAATCATCTCATGCTCTGAAGTGGATAGAGATTCTAATTTCTAAAGAGAATAAACATATTCTTTTAGGGTTTTCTAGGGTAAAAATTGAATAAAGCAGCTCATTAAATAAGTTGGTTCATTTTCCTGGATATACTCCATCATCTATCTAAC
Source organism: Neopelma chrysocephalum (assembly GCF_003984885.1). Lineage (NCBI taxonomy): Eukaryota > Metazoa > Chordata > Aves > Passeriformes > Pipridae > Neopelma > Neopelma chrysocephalum. Next base: position 2,006,654 of record NW_020925579.1, on the reverse strand, counting down.
ATGCAGAGAAAAATTTAATTGCCAAAGCACAGAACATTTAGGTTTTGCTCACTGTTTTTCCTAGTCAATAATTCTGTTAACATGTAAAATATGGCATAATCTCATATCTATAATCATAGGAGCAAATCATAGGTGTATAAATTTTCAGCTTGTTTTCAGTGGAGTAGTAAAGCATAACTGGTTCTTCTGCATTACAGATTAGATTGGACTGATTAGGAACACCTATGACTCACACTCTTGCTCTTTGGTGCATCCATTTAGGGGAATGCTGGATCCCCTGAGCCATCTCTTGCTCAGAAACTACAGGCATACTCCCGAGCTATTCTGCCAACACAGGAACTACAGACACTGGAGAGCATCAAGAGTGTCCTCCCCATATATGGTTCTGGTATCTGAAAAGGAAATCTGAGGCATAGCTTATCCCAGAAGGTCTGAGCAGCTGGGGTCCTCCAGATTCAGCTAAGAGATCTGGAATGACAGTCAATATTTTTTCTCAAATCCTGACAGTAGCTGAGGGTGCCGCAGTCCTTCAAGCCTGTGATGTTAGACCTCTCTGTATTTCCTTATATCATTTGCAGTTGTGTGGACCAGTTCAGGATGAGGAGAATGAACTGAAAAGGAAGGAGGGGCATATTGTAAATTAGCAACTTCATCCTATGTTGTTAAAGCTTTGGATATCTACAGTTGTTCAGAGAGGGAAAAGAGAAGTTGCACAGCTTTTTTAAAAGCACGTAGAAAATTATATTGCTACTTATTTGAAAGAAAATAATCAAAAAGAGGTTTCATAAGCTATAATGTAGACATAGCAAATACATTTTAAGAGATTTACATTTTCAAAACAGGCTTTGACTCTGTGATTCACTTGAGTGAGGCAAAGCTGCTGTTCTGCCACACCAAATTCCTGTACTTATGGGATTTAATAGATAAAATTGAAACAGGGTGAAAAAGAAGAAAACAATGAATTAAAAGTTGTACTTTAAACAGAGCAGCACATTTAAGGTTTTTTCTTAAACTTCACAACTGTAACACAGTATAAAACTGCTAAAAGTCAAACTCACTCCACCAGGTAACCAGCTTTTCACTTCTACATTGGAATCACAGCCAGGTGATGAGTCCAGTCAAAAGGCCCAGAGATCTCAAACTGCTGATAATTCAATCAGAATTTCTTGACAGCTTTGGTTCACAAGTTCATTACAGCTTTCTGCAAGAAACAAGAGAAGAAAGACAGTATTTCAAGCTCCTTTTTTTTTATTTTTCTGTCCTCTGCTTCCATTTCCCTCCAATGTCTTTGTTGTGTTTTTTGGGGTCTGGAAAGGTTTTTTGTGGGTTTGGGTTTGGTGTGGTTTTGTCTGGTTGGCTGGTTTTGTTTGGCATTGTTGTTGTTGTTGTTGTTAGGGTGGGGGGATTAACTACAATTCCTGTAGCTACTTAATTTCCACCTTTCATTTTCCCAATATCTTTCACCTAGATGAAAAGTTGGCCCCAATTTTTTTGAAACTTCTAAGAGGTCACTTAACTAGCATTTAGTATACCTAGAAATAGTGTCCAAAAATACAAATCAGAAGCACCTGGGACTTCTAATAAAATATTTAAAACAAAGTGTGAAATCATATTAGCTTGTTTTCAGATGAGATCCAGAAAATTCAACACAGTCCATGCTCTGTGTACATATTTATTCTTGTTAAAAATTTAAAAGGCAAGCTTTTAACGTCTTAGCATTAATTTAAGTTGTAGGGAGTCTGTAAAACAGTCAGAGAGATGCTATTAAAAGTGTATTAATAATAAAACAGGTGCTTTAAACAAAACCTAGTATCAACCTGAGTCCACTTCACATTCCATATAGCAGGCCTGGCTGAGGATTACTGAGAATTTAAGAGTAGAGCTTTGGGTGGAAAATTCTAACTTTTCACTAAAAAAACAAGGCTTGACTATCCTGTTTAGTTATTTTTTAAGAAACAAATGCCACTTTGGTCTTTGATTTAACTCCTGAAATCAGTTAGCGTAGTCATAATAAACTTCTAAAGAACATTGAGGCACAATTGTTAAATAATCACCCATAGTGGATCAAACAATAGCATCTAAGCTGGACAGAAGCTTTTTTTGTGTCAGAAGTTATCATAAAGGAAAGAGAAGATGTGATTACTGACCCCCTGTAGTTTCAGCAGCAAGAATGTTTCCAGAAACAAGGCCTGAATCCAGCTAGTCCAGGATCTGAACACCATCCTGGTGTAGTATGCCCTTAGCAGAATCATCTTCAGGCATGGCCACAGATCTGCATTTACTCTAGTGCCAGGACATAAGTGAAAATTTTTAATGATGGCTTTAGAGCCAAGAGTATAACTTAGAAACACCTACTGCGTCCCACTAGCTTGCCATCTACCTTAGCTTTAGTAATGGTGCTCTATTTTAAGATATTAAAACTTCATGAAAATCCTACAGTAGATTTGAATAGAATACACTGATCATTTCCCGTATTTGTAACTACCTATTTTGTGACACCCAACCTTGCCAATACCACACATGCCCAAGTAACTTCAGGAATACATATACAGCTGTACAGACGGACCAATAGCAACTTCATATCCATTCTAAAGAAAAATTCTGCATTATTGATAGAACTTCTCTTTTTATAGCTGTCCTGGTTAGAACGGCTGGGACCAATTCATCCCTGGATGGGTGTAACCCAAAACTGTGTATTCTATAGCCTCCATGCCATTTCCCAAAAACTGCTGTCAGTAGAGGCCTGCAAGGTGGGAAGATGTTCCTGTACCCTTTTATGGAATTTCCCGCTCTGATAAGAGGGACTGAGCATCCACATGCCCTTTTATGGAATTCCCTACTCTGAGGGAGGGACTGAGCACTCCCGCCTGAACTGGAGAGTATATAACTGGGAGTTTCAGAGCCTTGGGGCTCTCTCTCGTGGGACCCAGAGGAAGACAGCAGACCACCGCTGCTCCCAACCAGGCTGAGACCACCACCCTCAACTGGACTGCAATCACCACTTCTGACCAGACTGCAGCAGCTCTCCCACCAGCAGGTTTTATCCCCTCTCCCTTTGCTTTGGACTCGGGGGGTGGGCCAAGGTACACCACTTTTGTTCATACCCCAGGGTGCTGGGTTTGTACATTTGGGTTTTGTGGGTTAAAACCAATTGTCTGTCTGTATACTTGTACTTATTGCATTATTTTAATAAATTGTTATTCTGACTTATAAATCTCTCTTTTGAATTGAGTTCATTTTGCCTTGCTGGTTAACTTTTAAACCAGCACAATAGCTGAAACTGACAACTGACTTTAAAAAATATTAATTTAAAGCATGTTTTTTCAGATCTCTGTTTTTTTCGGATTTTTACAGACCTATCTGCTCAGTCTGCTGTTCCCAGTAATATCAACTTATGGAGCACAAGCATGGGACAGTTGTGCTCAAATACCTATAAAGTTTATGGCAAACACTGAAGCAAAAATTTATCTTTGGCAATTACAGGAAATAAAGCCAAAATATCAATACTTCTCTTTCTAAAAAAGGCTGGATCCATCTCAGTCACAGAATGAAAGTTGCTTCTTAAGTTTCAGAGATACCTACTCATCAAACATACATGAAATAAGCATACATCAAATTCTTACATCCCAGGTTTTCTTTAAGGGCTTCACTGAAATTATTTATTGTGTTTGTAGGTCCACACTGCCTCAGTGGAAATGGAATAGGCCTGTGGAAATGGAATACACACAGATATGACCTTTAATAAACATAGATTTATATCCTGCTTCTCTAGTAATAGCTTTAAAAAGCAATACAAACTAGGCACATACTTCTAAAACTATTGGACAGTCTCCAGCCAACCCATGGTAGCTTCTGTTTTACAGTAAAAATACTCTTCAGTTCTCAGGCCAGTAGACAGTCATAAATTGATTTCTCATCTTCTTTCATGTCTAATATCATGTTTACTACAGAAGCAGCAGTTGAAGGTAGATACAAAGCTCAGGCATGAGCCCAGGACCCTCCATGACATGCAGAAAAAAAATCTCTTGTCCCACAAGTATGTTTAAGACCTCTTCATCCACCCTGGATGAAGAGAGAGGCCCTCCGGTGAACTTTCCACAGTAGCCTTATCTTCTGCTCCGGCACAATCTGTTGAATTTGCACAGTCCATGAACTAAAGACCAGACAGAGCCAAGGACAGCAGAGATCATTCTAAAAAAATCCCACTTCATGTTATTCCACGTTGCCACAACTCTTTGCACTGAATTGGGTATTGAGGAGCACAGGATATATGATTGGGTTCTTACTGGTGAGGCCACTGCTTCTGCTAGCTGTGCTGTGCTGCCTTGCTGCTGGCTCACCTTGCTGTATGGAGCAGCCAGACTTCCCTGCTCTGATGGCTACTGCAACATGGGGCCTCTCCTCAGCACAGGGTCGGGACACAGCCAAGTAAAAACACAGAGCATGGAGGAAGGACAAGCTCCAGGATCTAGCCATATAGATAAAGAAAAAAAACCAAACTCATTGTCAGAGGCAGCAGCTGCCTCTTCAGTGACTTTCACTTCTTGATGGTGGCTGAGAGGAATGATGCATAAACTTTGGAGTGAGCCTCTGGGCTGTGATCTAAAATACAGGAACTTTAGGAAGACTGGGTACTGAGCAGCTGTGTTAGCATCACAAGAACTCTGGTGCCTACCATATCCACATCTAATAGCAGCATTGTAGAAAATATTTATACCTTATTTCACACTTATTTTTTTTCAGAGAACAACAAGGAAAGAGGTGCCGGACTCTCTTCAGATCAGAGGCTAACAAGCTAGAAAGGAGAGGCAGGGTCCTAGGAAATCCTGTTCATAAAAATAAAATGTTGAACATCAGTGTGTAGGGTTTGCAAATGGTGACAGATCAAATCATATACCATAATCTGTGATGATCTCTTTCTCCACCTCCCCACTGAATGATATCAATTGCACAGGCAGCTATCACTGATGGCAAGGCACTCCAAGAAAGGTTTGACAGTTAAAGTGACAGATGCTTTGCCAAGTACCTGCTATTTCAGGAACTGCTAAACACTTAGTTGCACAAGCAATCCTTGAGTTACTGGACCTAAATTAGAAACAAAGCCAAAGACAAAGGCCCTGAAAGGCAATTTAAAACAAAGAAGGAATTGTAAGTTCAACAATGTAGGCTGAACCTCCCAGAGAGGGAACCTAAACTTTCTATTGATTTCAAATGCAGAGCTTCTTTCCAGAGCATCTCTGTCCTCTGCTTTTTCTTTGGGATCATTTGACTTTCTTCAGACTCTGTGTGTTCTCAGATCTCTCACTTTCCCTCACTCAGAAGGGAACAGCAGGGTCTGGCAAGTACACCACCTCTTAAGTGCATTTTTTAGACTGGCTTTATTTACAGGCTGATGCCAATAGGTAATATCAGAATGGGAGGCAGTCCTAGGGACTTTAATAGGTCAGGCAGAAGAACTCATATTGCCTCTGGATCTGAGGACAGAGAAAATTGCTCTTCAGAGACACAGAAATATTTGGGGATTCAGTAAATTATACAATCACACTTAGGAAAAATAGTAGAGGCTCCATTTTTCATCCTTTGAACAGAACAGGAACATGTACACAAGTGCAACTTCCCAAAACTAGAACATTTGAAGTTGGTTAGGGTTTATGTGCAATCTATGTGTATGTTTGTATTATTAAATCCATATTTTTCCATTTCTTATAGCCAAAGAAATCTGAAAAGTATAGAATGTTTTTGAAGGACCTCTTCCTCTCGGTCATCCTTTACTCCCATGCTGAATGTCAAACACTTGTGGGCTGTGATGGGGAAGGCACAGGCTTTGTTAGTGGGATATCTAAACAAATACTCTCCCCCTGCCTCCTGCTGTCCTTCAGGTCACTTCTTTCATACTGTATCTGAGACATTGTGACACTTTATGTCAAGGGGATTTTTAGCTGAGGTGGGTTTTGTTAGGCTTGAAGAGAAGAAGTTACAATCTCTTGGGGATTAATCCAACACTATTGCCATTTAAATGGGAGAACTTCAGGATATAATGTAGTCACAAGTCACCTTTCAGGAGTTGTATTCTACATTTATGGAGGGAAAAGAGAGAAATGAGGCATTCATACAAAAATCTGTTCTAATGAAGTGCAAAACCAAAAAAACCAAACAAACGTGGTCGATCTTTTCCTGGACTGCATTACATGCTGCTATTTACATGAGGATTGGAGACTTTATCTGCAACTTACATCCAGAAGAATTTCCAGGAGAGTTTTTAGAACACAGGGACGTGATAGCAAAAAAAGAAAAAAAATTGTTTTTAATTAAAACAAGCTTTATTTAATCCTAAAACTGAAGAAGAACGGCTTTTGGGTTTGTGCATAAAAGACTCTGAAAATGGCAGGGGAAAATTATTTTCAGGCATGTGATAGCAATACAATTGCAATTATATAACGAGCATGCAAACTGAAGAAAGGTTTGAGTTTTCTTCATCAGAGCAAATAGAGGAGTGTGGCTGAAGCTGTTTTTCTAAGCACAAAGCACACATACACAAGATTTATAAGGCATGAACTCAAGGAAAAAGACAGCCTTTGATCTTTCTAATCAACAGCTTTCATTTAGAGTTATTAAAAAAAACCTAGTCTGATCTTTACTCAGTATTCATTTACTAATTATTACTAATTATAACACATTTCAAATGTTTTTAATAGATTTTTATGTATCACAAGTATCCCGTAGAGCTATTTTCTTCTCATTTGCTCTTTTCTTAATTTTGCTAGTAAATCCAAGAGAAACTGGAGGATCTAAAAAACATAGGTAGAACTTTACAGCAGGAAGCACTTATACTGAAATTTAACCCCCTTATAGATTCTAGGAGTCTTTCTGTTTGCTGTAAAAAAAAAACTTAAACAAAAATCCTGTGAAAGAATTGAATGACAACAGAAGCCTGAAGACATACATGACACTCTTGGAAGACCATTAACTTGGCAGCTTCACTTTCTTTTCTGAAAGTCAATGAAATTTCCAAATTCTAAACTAATGCAAAAGGTAAAGACCTTTCTTATAAATTGACTCTGCCCCTCTATGCTTCTTTGCTTTTTCCGTGTTCATCACCCATCTCAGTTATGTCTTTTTCAGTTTCTTTGGATTCCACCTCTTCAGAGATGGGGTGATTTTATTGCTGCAGTCACAGCTTAGCACAACTGGACCCTGATTTAGACTGGGTACTTCAGCTACCACAGCAAGATAACATCATTCTAGAAATGTGCCTTTTTCCCTCAACAATCTTTCCCAATGGGACTACTAATGGTATATAAAGAAATGTAGTTGTATACATGTTAATACCCATTCTGTCACATACAAAACACACCAAAACTAACTACAGATCTGGTATGCCAGTAACACGGGTTCATCCATCTGAATCTCCTTCCTCCCATTCCCTGAATATTTCCAATGGGATCCATCATTCTTCAGATTGAGAACCCTTCATATCTTGTTATGTTATGTACCAATTAACGCAATGTCTTGAGATTAAATCTGAGATGATGAAATATTGGATGCACAAGCAGGTGCCTTTCTAATAAAGTACCAAGCTTTTTGTAATGGAAACTTATTTTTAGAAAGTTAATAAAGAGATTAGTCTTTCAGACCAGAGGCAGTAGGGAAATTAGCAGTTGGTTAACCATGCAGATCAGTAAGATGCTCAGTGTTAAGTGTAAGACTAGTCACTGACCCTTTCTGGGGAGTGAATGGATTATTATGTTCAACATTTCAATTTAGCCCCATACCACAAGTGCATAGTAATTGTGATTTTATTATACAGTCACATAAGTAATGCAATATTTTTAGTGATCTTTAACGTTTAGAACATCACACTGAAAACCATCTAATACAATAAGAAGGTACTATGCACTGTTTAATTTTTGCTGACATTAAATTGGTAAGAAACACAGAAATTTCAACAGCTTTAAAGAAAAAATCAATACTAGAAATGAAATTGTCTAGCTATAACACAGCATATGTCAATAAATATATGGATCATTGATTAGGAAAGGAATCTGTAATCTCAAAGAGAAAGTAAGGACACTGTAATAACAAAGTCTGACTTAATATAATCATTATTTTGCCATTATACTAAATTAGCTTATAATGTATGTAGGATATTTTAAAATTTAACAATGCAAACACAAAACTGGTAATGAATCAACCCCATGTATTTCATTATTTTCTTTAGCTCCTCCAAAACCAATATATTCTTTTTTTCCTCTGCAGAAAGAGCAATGACTTTAGGGAAAATACAATGCTGGAACATTGCCTTCCATACCTCTAGGGAGGCTCTCTTTCATTCTCTGGGGGAAAGGACCTTCTTGGTTATTTTGTGATCCATCAGTTTTCAGACTACAGAAAACAGAAGTCTGAAAAGCAGGAGCATTAGGCAGTGGAAAGCATTGCAAAAGGAGGGTTGGATGTACATATACAGATGTGTGTGGGTATTATTTGGACGAGGAGCACAACTAGCCCTGCTCTTAGGCTTTCTTTTTGAACGTCTGCCTTTCGGAGTGACACAGACCAAGAGTATGCATTCTCTTGCTTCCACTGCTTCCATTCATGCACTAAACTCTTACAACACAATTGTGTGCTTATTGAGTCAATGTTCCTTTCAGCTATAGGTGCAAGCAAAAGCTCATTCTGGTATTGCAGCATGGCCCTAAACCTTCCTTTCGCATATACCAGAAACTACAGCACATATGCCTGCATGTCTAATGCATTCACAATTCTCAGAGCCTGTTTTTTGCAGTTCTCTAACTGTTCTCTGCCCAACCACTCTTCCTGGGCAGTTTGCTGAATTATTGAAATGGCTATGGTCAATAGGTCATCACCACAAAGTGCTCCTTAAGGCCTTTCCAAACATCTTACACATTTCTAATAAACAGCAGTAGCTCTGGTTTTTTATTGTTTGGTTTGGTTTTTATATTTTGTCAGTAGCTCAGTGTATTTTCTTAGTTTTGTCTAGTCTTATTAGAGTGCTCCATAATTACTCAATCAGTGATTCACTGAATCGAAAGTGTCCTCACCATGAATCCCTAAAGCAGTGTGTTCTGTAGGCCATGACTTGCATGAAATCTTATTCCAAAAATTAGCTACGTAGCTAATCGATAAACTGATTTGAGTATGCTGAAAGTACAGGATGATATTGCCTTTTGATGCTACAAGAGATCTTCTTTAAGCCAACAAAACCAACCACAAATGTTCTTCAGTCTTCTCTGGTCATTATTCTGTGCACCACAACTAACTCTGCAACTCTGACTAGTTCTTTGACTTCACAGCAACAGATGTAATTGTCTTCTACCTACCAAAACACTCAGATATAATCAGTCTTTTTCATTACAAATCTGCTTCACCATTAGAGTAGCTGCTCTAAAAAGTGTCCTAGATCTATGGCTGATCTTTAACTTCTCCATGACTTATTTGGGTTTTTATTAATTCTGTCAAAAATTATAAAATCTGAAATGAAAGGAAAGAAAGAAACATGGTCACATGCTCATGCCTGAGACACATGAAATTTAAATTGCTGAATAATCTGTCAGTATAATATCAGTGATCTGTGAATTGTGCTTTTAAGCATTATCTTACTGACTGATGTGCAGCAGCTAATTCCAGGTATGAGCTGCTCCCTGGGAACACTTGCATGCTACTGAAGTGATGTTTACAGGTACTTCAAGATGTCTACTTCCAGAACCAGAAGAAAAATATGTGTGGTTGTGAGATATGGAGTGTGATGGCTGCCTGATGCTGCGATGTCATAATTGCTAACATGGAGCATGACGGGTGGATAATTCTAGAGAAAAGGAGTTCATCTAGTTTTTTGAGCTGTCGAGACTTTGAAGGGAGGGGAAAGAATATTGAAGTGAGAGGTCTTTCTTCTCTCTTATCCAAGAACTTCTGTAACTTTTTGATATTCTGACAAGGAGTGCAAAAGTGAAATGTAACTCACTTTTGACAAGTATCCCCGTAATTAATACTACTGTTTTGAAATAATATAATTTTTGGCCAGCAGGACTATATAAGACATCACCCCCTTCTTCTCAGCAACAGTGAGGCCACACCTTAAATCAGTTTTAGACCCCTTACTACAAGAAAGACATTGAGGTACTGGAGCGTGTATAGAGAAGGGCAAGGGAGCTGGTGAAGGGACCACAAGTCTTAAGAGGAGTGACTGAGGGGGCTGGGGGTGTTGAGCCTGGAGAAATGGATGCTTAGGGGAGACCCTGTCTCTCTCTATAACTGCCTGAAAAGAGGGTCTAGCCAGGTGAGAGTCAGTCTCTTCTCCCAGATAACAAGTGACAGGACAAGAGGAAATGGTTGCACCAGAGGAGGTTTAGATGGGATATTAGGAAATATTTCTCCAGGGAAAGGGTTAACAAGCTTTGGAACACAGTATAGATTCTGCCTCCTTTTTTGGAATACTACTGGCCTTTACATAGTAGCTGAATAGACATATACTACCCTGAAAGTCTCAAGTCTTCAACAAACATAGGCTGTACAATTTGTATTATGTGGGACAAAAAAGTAGACAATTTATTATAATCTTCCAAAATATTCATGCTAGGCTTAAACTAAATTCCTCTGTGTTCTTTCATCTCTTTTCACAGCCTCTTCCCTTATGAACAATCAGTGCAATCACACAGCACCTACAGGATGGACAAGGGATTAGACCCAGCCAGCACGGGTTTAGTAAGGTCAGGTCCTGTCTGACCAACCTGATCTCCTTTTATGATCAGGTGACCCACCTGGTGCATGAGGGGAAGGCTGTGGATGTGTCTACCTGGACTTCAGGAAGGCCTTTCACACCGTCTCCCACAGCATACTCCTGAAAAAGCTGCAGCCCACAGCTTGGACAGGGGCACTCTGTGCTGGGTTAGGAACTGGCTGGAGGGCCGGGCCCAGAGAGTGGTGGTGAACGGTGCTGCACCCAGTTGGCGGTCGGTCACCAGTGGTGTCCCCCAGGAATCAGTGTTGGGCCCAGTTCTATTTAATATTTTTATTGATGATTTAGATGAGGGGATTGAGTCCATCATCAGCAAATTTGAAGATGACACCAAGCTGGGGGGGAGTGTCGATCAGCTGGAAGGCAGGAGGGCTCTGCAGAGGGACCTGAATAGGTTGGAGAGTTGGGCTGATTCCAACGGGATGAGGTCCAACAAGGCCAAGTGCCGGATCCTGCACTTTGGCCACAACAACCCCCTGCAGCGCTACAGGCTGGGCACAGAGTGTCTGGAGAGCAGCCAGGCAGAAAGGGACCTGGGAGTTTGGATTGACAAGAAGCTGAACATGAGCCAGCAGTGTGCCCAGGTGGCCAAGAAGGCCAATGGCATCCTGACCTGTACCAGGAACAGTGTGGCCAGCAGGTCCAAGGAAGTGATTCTTCCCCTGTACTCAGTGCTGGTGAGGCCACACCTCGAGTACTGTGTCCAATTCAGGGTCCCTCAATTCAGGAAGGATATTGAGGTGCTGGAGCAGGTCCAGAGGAGGGCAACTAGGCTGGTGAAGGAACTCAAGCACAAGTCCTATGAGGAGAGGCTGAGGGAGCTGGGGCTGTTCAACCTCAAGAAGAGGAGGCTCAGGGGAGACCTCATCACTCTCTACAACTACGTGAAAGGAAGTTGTAGCCAGGTGAGAGTTGGTCTCTTTTCCCAGGCAACTATCAGCAAGACAAGAGGGCATGGTCTCAAGTTGTGCCAGGGGAGGTTTAGGTTAGATATTAGAAAGAATTTCTTTACGGAGAGGGTGATCAGGCATTGGAATGGGCTGCCCAGGGAAGTAGTGGATTCTCCATCCCTGGAGATATTTAAAAAGAGACGGGATGTGGCACTTAGTGCCATGGTCTAGTAACCACGGTGGAAGTGGATCAAGGGTTGGACTTGATGATCTCAGAGGTCCCTTCCAACCCAGCTGATTCTATGATTCTGTGAACAGAAGTGACTTTTAATTAAAGCAATCTCCACTCTACAGTTCTGGAATGCTGTAATTTTGTTGTTGTTGTTTTCTCTGAAAATGTTACAGTGCTGAAAATAACACATATGATACAGAATACAGACCAAATTAAAATAAATATTTAAGATGATATCTGTTGGGATGAATGGGATACCTAAGAAACATCTGACAAACAAAACTGGAACTCTGAGAATTTGTAAGGTTTGTTATCAGGCTGGCAACAACACTTCTGCTTAGATGTTCCACTTCTGTGAGGAGCCAGAAAAGCAGCCCAGTTATAGGGGTAAAATACTGAAAATACTGATCAGAAGAAAATGTCTGATGAAAAATACTGACAGAAAATGCCTGCCAGCTTGGGAGCTCTGAGCCTGGGAACTAGGCCTCTGGATCAGAAACATCCTTAAAAAGGGCTGCTGGTCTCTTGGAAGTACAGTTGGTGTACCTAGGAAGAGGACACATGCTAAGGTACTATTGATAATTGCAAAAACAAGGGACTGAAATGACAGCTTATGTCTGAAAAGGTGGAAAACAGTCTGGAAAAAGTAGAAATTCCTCCAAAAGAACAGGAAATCTCATCATCAATTGTGTGTTACAAGTCAAAAAATTGAAATTGCAGTGTTTATTGGTTGCTTGAAGCAATGATATTCTATGCCCTCTTATGTCTCTATGGTACAAAACAAGCTTAATTTCTATTCAAAGCTGAGCCTCTCTTCCTGGCAACTTACCTTGCCACACATATATTTTCATTTCTGTGATAGTTTTCACCCTAGGCCTTCCTGAAGACCAGCTTGTAACCAGAAAGGAACTAGGGAAGTGACCAAGGAAGTATTCCATGCTATTCCTTTACGTAACCTGAGGTATAAATAAAGCTGACTGGAGAGACCTCGCTCTCTTCCTTTCCAGTGAGGTTCGAGAACGGTGGGTCCCTGTCTTGGTCTGGCTTATCTGGAGCTGAGGCCTACAGTGACTGCTGTTGTCTGCCACACGTGAGGGGAGAGTGCTGGGCCGCGTCCAGCCGTCCTGCTTCTCTCAAGGGAAGTGGTGAGATTTTGCCAGTTCTTTATTTTGCTGGTTTCCGAGTTTTTAGACTGTGTATCCCTGTTTTGTTTCTGTCCCATTTCATCCTTTTTTTGTCCTTTTTTTCCCTTCTCCCTTCCCCTCTTCCCCTTTAGGAAGCTATTTAGGGTTTCTGGGCTTATAGGTATATAGTATCCTCACTGTATATATCTCTTTTATATGTAAAATATATATAACTTCAGCTGTTTTGGTTTTTTTTCTTCCCTCTTTGGGAAGCAGACTCCATTGTCAAGTTTCAGAGACTTGGCGGGAAGCCAGCTCCAAACTTGCACAATTTCTAAACAGGTTGAATTCTCCACATTACAAGGACTTGACTCCTCACTGGGGATGCTGACTCCAGACTCTGTGCCACAGACCAACTATGAAGTGAGACTCTATCTGTAATCTCACTGGTCCTCCTTTTTAGACCCACTTTTGGGGTAGGTTTAGATTGTGATCTCACTTCTGGGATGGTTTGGTTCACCTTTGGAATCAGTTTGCCCCCCACTTCGGGGTAGTCTGTCCCCTTCTAAAATCTGTCTAATTCCCTTGACACTGGTATTATAAATCCATATAAATTATTTATTATATCTGGTATTACATTGTTGGTAAGTTACTTCAGTAATGAAAAGTTCATAGTAACTTGCAATAATATATACCTAATTGGTAGTTGCTGTTATTGATTGTTGCTCTGTGATTGATTGCCACTGTTGTTGACTGCTGCCATATTATTTATTGATGCTATATTATCAATCTGATAAACATTACTACTATTGCTGAGAGTAGTGTGTAATATATATAAAAATAATGGCCAGTCTTCGCGAACAAAGATTTTGGGAAAGGTCTTTTACCTTTCCAGCCTGCGCAATGGATTTTTTAGGTGAGACACAGCATGCGCTGAACTGAGCCCACCCTTTAATCCTCAGGTTCATCTGCCAGGGCCAAGCAAGCTTGGACAATGGCAGTGAGGTCCTCAGGACGTAGGTTTGTAGAGTGACCTTCTCATAAATGGATGGCCTTACGGGGCTAACGAGCTCCATCTGCCCGGGGGACTGGGAATCGAAGCTGGGTCGCAGCGGTGAGAGTGCCGCATCCTAACCACTAGGCCACCAGGGGTCCCAATATATATAATATTTAATATATATAATATATATTTTTATATTATATATCATTATGTTATATATAATATATATAATTATATTATTGATTGATGCTATATTATCAATGTGATAACATTACTGCTCTTGCTGAGAGTAGTGTGTAATATAGATAGTATGTATTTTATATATTATATATCATTATATTATATAATATATAATTATATAGTATATATTCACTCTATTAATTATAATTATACTATTATACTATACATGTTATGCTATACTTGCTATAGGTGATTTTTTTATTACTTTTATTTTTGTGTCAGCTTACTTGCTAGTGGTAAATTTTCTGGTATTTGTGGTAATCTGTAATAAAATAGAGGAATTTAGAGGATAAAATCTCCATGTTCTTGTGCATTAGGAAATCCTACAAACCTATGGCCACAATCTCTGTACACCCTCCCTTTAAGTCTTCACACCAATGCATCTCCATCTCCTTTCCGTTAAAACATTATGAACAAAGAGGTAAAAAAACCCCTGAAAACATTTGGGCATGTTTCCTGCACACAAGAATATCTAGGTGGCATATTAGTTGTCTATTTAGGGCCTCTGGCTCTGTTTCACGTGCTTACATAGGGAATGACTCTGTGTATAGTCTGTCAATTTCAGATGTTCCCAGACAAAACCAACTGCCTCCACAAGGCAGTTACTTTTCCACGGAGTGTTGAAGGCAATGGAAAGAGACAGCTGGAAAGGAGGACAGCCACTGAAAAGGACAGAAAGACAGGGAGACAGAGGAAAGCTAAAAAGAAGTCTGAAAAGACTATTTGCTTTACCTTGCATTTCACACCTACATTTTTATCTTTTGCTATTTTTATCTTTTGCAAAGTACTCAGTTATATTCAAGTCGGAGTTGAGTACACTTCAGCCAATGCAAAATACCTCTCTGTCTCATAAGGATGTGAACTGTTGATTGCAGGTAGTAATCCATATGTAATCCTGATAATGCGACTGACATTCTGGTTTCATCTTTGCACATCTGGTTGTGACTATCAGTAGTAGTGCAATCTGTCTTTAACCTACTGTATACAAGAAAAAAAGATAGGCAGAGCATGACAACTCCACAAAGATTTGGGGAATTTCAAAGACCTTTCAACTAAGAAAGAAACAGAAAATTTCTGCACATTGAGGAACGCATCTGTAAAGCAAAGTATTGCAGAATAATTTTATTTCGTTGAAGTCTAAACACACTAGGCAGGAGTCATCTTACTGAAATTTAGACATGTAAATTTGGCATCAAATACAATGTTACCAGCCAGACTCCCTTTACAGTCAACAACAGGAAACAGCTGCTTCTAGGGGAAACTAATCAAATCAATTTCAAAAGCCAGATGAAGGACTGGATTAATTATACAATGATTTTTTTGCAACTAGCTTCTATACACAGAGCTTACAGTGACTAACTCATGCCTCACCTTTAATTTTCGATGCCTATGTCAGAACTGATGAACTGTACTTTAAAAAAAGTCTGCTTATCTCAGTTTAGGAGAGTGATCTATTCAACTTGTCAAAAGTAGTCTGGGAATACATATTAGGGCAGAAAACAACTGAGATGCCACATGCTTCTTCTAAAATACACAACTATTTTACACTGTTGCAAGAAATCCAAAAAAACAATGTAGGCTGACCCAAGAGAGAAGAAAGCCACTTTTTCATAGGGAAGTGTAGAGGGAAAGTAACTACAGGAAAAAATATTTGTGATTTGCAGTAAAAATCACATTCAAGTGAGGGGAGTGTGGCTTTTACACAGGTGTTGAGAAGACAGCAGCAAGAATGATAGGCTTCACATTACCCTGTTCTAAATCTTACTATTTCTTCGAATAGTTTCTTCTTGTAAAATGAGTAAGTCTTGTGTATTTGTTTGCTTCACCCTGGTATCTCCCTGAAGAGCTGAACTGTTATCAAGAATAGCTTCTGCATGGGAGGTACAGAAAAGTCATGTCCAGGGTGAGAATGGATCAGACCCTGAAAGCCTGGGGCATGAAACAAATGGACTAAGTCATCCAGCTAGTGTGCTTGAAAATCCAAGACAAAAAGGCAAACAGATATGCAATCAAAGGCAAGTTTCAAAGAAACATCTAGTACAGTGAGAACTGGAACCAACAGCCTCACAAGTGAGCAACCAGGGAAATTTTTTCTGTGCTCCATAACATTGATACAAGAGAAGATTCTTATTAAAAAACCCCAAAGCCCAAAACAAAAACCCAAATATTTTTCTCCACAAATATCAATGCAGTTTGCAGTGTTCCTCCAGAAGATGTTCCCTGAAACTTCATCAAGAGCAGCAAAAAATTTCATTTTTGCAGATCATTTAGATTTATTGGTAAATGGTGTTCTGCCAGAACTTTCTCCCGAAGTTTTAACTTCAAAATACTACTTTTGCAATACCTGAAGCTCAATTCAGCTGTGTAGGGCTAAATTTGATTTATTGCCCTCAATGGCAATATTCCACAGGCAGTCCAAATATTATAAGGTGGGTTTCTTCCCCTAAGGAATGATTAAAACATTTTGGTTATTTTTGTATTCAAATGCTTTGCAGCACTTTAGCAGTATTCAAATGATTCCATCTTTTTGTGGGCATACTTTCATTTTTACATTACTGAAATTCAATCAATATTCTCGTATTTTCAAAAGTAATTATGGACAACTTTATTGAAGTAGAAAACTTTGAATTGATATAGAATTAATAAAAATCCCCAAAGGGATTCCTTTTTCCTGCTAGCACTGAATATATTATATTCCTAGTAAGGGATAAGTACTGGGGTCTACCTTGAAGTTTAGATTTTGTTCTTATTTACGGTAGCATTAGACACAAGTAAAATCACTAAGTTAACAGACCTGCCCCTCTTACACCCACCATAAAAGATGGTGAGATTCTAGCCACCACAGAAGCAGTACCACCAACCACAGTTTAGACTGAATGTTGGCTTTGATTTTTATTTTTCCTAGTTTTCTGTGAAGATAAGGGTTATACAGCTATGTCCTGCTGATCGTAGTATCAGACTGATCGGCAGTCTGCTAAGCTCTTTTCCATAAACCACCACATTTGAACCTAATAGGTACTTTTGGCCAAACTGATGAAGGAATCACTGTTCTTTTAAGTTCTGGGAAAGCAAATGACTTTGTAGTTAGGCTTAGTAAGTGACTTTTTTACTCAGTGTATTGAATTCAGTATCATCTGGAAAGAGGAAAAGAGATTAACATAAACTCAAATGTTACAAGATGTACAAAAATCCGCATTACACATTCTGTATTTTTAGAAAAGCTGCAGTTATGACCTGAATCTTTATAAAAAAGTCAAGTCTATCTAAGACACAAATCCACAGGAATCCAGACTTAAAGGATGTTTTCTGTTACTCATACATATACTTTACTGCCTGAAATTTTCCAGCAATGTTTTTTTCCTTTGTTTGGTTGAAGTTTTTTTGAAATTTTTGAAAAATTTATTAGGGTATTTTTTAAACCCTCCTGACTGGGAACATGAGGAAAATAAAGTATAAAACTTTTTGTCTTATCACTGTCTTGGGCAGCAGATAGCTTCTCTATGACTGTCAATCCTTTGTTCACTGAAAGTAATTTATGTTTATAAAAACGCTACATCTTAATGAAAATTAAAAGTTTTAAATCCTGCAAATAAGGGATGGTAAAAGTAAAATAATACTAAAGCCAGTATTTAGACAAGATAAACATATTGCATTGTTTGGTGAATTGGCTAGCAGCAACTGAAAATATTTCTGGCATTGCTAGAGGAGGTTGTGGGTTTGTTGGGACAGTAGATCCTAACTGTCTGTATGTGCTTCACCATCTCTTAAAACAAAGATGTAATCTTAGAACTCTTGTAATTGTTATGTTTTCTTTACTACACTGCTGGTAGTCAATCAGTCTCATGAGAATTAGAGTAAAATATTGCATCTTGAAAGTGGACTCTTCACAGAGTCAAGTCCTTTGTTTAATTCACTGAGCATTTTTATGGATTGTGGTAAACATACCTTCACATTAGGTAGAACGTTATTTACATTTAGTATGTAGGCCTTACGCTTCATTAGTGTTGACTTAGTAAATTAGTCTGAATACGTCTTAAACACTAATTTTTTTTCTTCTTTCCTTCTTGTTAGTAGAAAATGCATTATCCTTTCCTTCCTCAAGTGACATAACAGCAAGTCCAGACCATGCCTTTTTAAACTATGAGAAAAATTTTAAGGTAATATTTTGGGGGTTCTTCACAAGTAATACAATATCCTAAGTGATATTTTGATAAGCTCCATGATTTGGATAAGCAGATTGAAATGCAACTTCTGCCTTCTTTTATAACCTGTTGCTGTAAACATTTAGCAGTTCCTATAATTTGAAGGAAAACAAATATTTTCCATCAGAAAACAGCAGTTATTTTATCCTGCTATCTTTGCTTCTCTTTGAGATTTTTCAGTCTGAACATGTCTAAGTAAATGCAGATTAAATATTACCATTTCCATTAGTCATGACAGTCAATCATTTACCAAAAATCAAGAGATTTAGGAAACTGTACAAATGCAAACAGAGACTTTGTTCCTGCCACCTACTTGGTTCTCACAAAATCCAATCTCTGTCACATGAGTTATCTCACATAGCTTGCATTTACTCAGTGTAACTATATATTTTAAATGTCTATGTTAGAGATTCAGAAAAAAAGCAGTTTTCAGGCAAGTCATGTACATTGGTTTATTAGTTAATTTTAGAACATGAATAATCCCACTCCATCCATTAAGAGGAAGATGGCTGAGAATTGAGCATTGCCTTATCCATTCAAAGACAATGTTATCCACTCATTCTTGATACATTTCCTTAAGGCTGTCAGCAGTTGCGAAGTGATAAGATAATGGAATGCATTCATTTTAATTATCTAGAATATTTCCCCTGTGAAAGTTGCAAGGAGCTTCAGTTCATTCTAGTAATGAAGTGATAAAGAAAGTAATCACTTTTTAGCTAGATATACTTGAATATGCAAATGTTGCATAGTTTACAAAAAGATATATTTCTGCAGAAATTCACTTGGAATTTTTTTTGTTGGTTGGTTTGTGGTTTTTGTTTTTTAATATGGACATTAATCTTAAAAATAAGAGCCTTTTAGTAACCCTGTGAATGTTGAGTTTTCTTCCCCTAAATTAAAATTGCTACTATAGACTTTCAAAACTGCTTTTAAATACATATTATCAATTGACAACTTGCTGTAATGTTTGCTTTTCCATATATTGAAATGTTTCAATTTAACATTGAGTGTGGATCAATTTAACATTTTGAGTGTGGATCGTATATAGAATATGTGGAGACTATGGTATTCTGATGGCCACTACCTCAGCTTCACATACTGATTGGGATCTTTTCTATTACACTACCCAGTGAACAATCATCTAAATTCACTATGTAGTTGCTATAACAATGAAGATTTAAAATTTGTAGTTCTTCTGAGTAACTAAAAACATATATGTTTTTATATAACTAAATAATAAAATGTTTTTTTATAACTAAATAATAAAATGTTTTAAAATAACTAAAAACATATATGAGTAGAAATGAATCACAATTCAGGAGACTTACTTCTACCAATCCCAGTGATCAAAATATCACTGCCTGTTAAAAACAAACAAAACCAGGAAATCTAGAAGTTTGTATTGAAAGATAGATTTTGGTAGTAGAAATAAATAGAATATATGGCTTTCAGTAATAAAACTCAAGAACGTTGGTGAAATGTTTCACTGAAGAATGTGGGATGTAACCTTGAATATGTGAAGACTTAGTCTTAGTAAAGGAGACTTTTAGTAGTAGGTGATTTTCACTAAATGCAGATTAGAGTGGTGGCTTTCCATAAAAATCATTTCTGTTATGTTTCTAGTCCAATGTTAGACCAGGAATAACTTAATTAAACCACTGTAATTTAGGCAGAAATTCAAGACTAAAGAGTGAGAGTAGATAATCTGTTTTATCAAGTGAATGAAGGATTCTGTTCAGACCAAGGCTCTCAGTGAAGCTGAGTTCTCTGGCATCAGCAAACCTTTCCAAAGAGGTCTGCTGAAACCTAGTGCATCCATTGCCTGCTAGAAGTAGGAGAAGTAGGCATTTTATCACCCAGAGACATTTTATCTTGACATAAGAAAGACATTTTTTAAAGTGAGAACAATCATTCACTGGAACAACCTCACCAGGAACCAGTAGAGTCCTCAATCACTGTAGGTTTTCAAGATGCAATTGGAGAGTATCCTAGATAATGTCATATAGGCCCCCTTTCCCATGTAGATTTGAACCAAATGATCTCTTAGTCCCTTAAAATTGAGCTATTCTATGATTTTGTGGGTTTTGTTCATTAATGGCCACATACTTTTAAATTTACCTTTCTCTCAAAATAGAAGAATTGTCCTCTGGGCCCCTAAATATTATTGTTGATGTCTACTTTAGCACATATCAGAATTAAAACAGGAAGTACGAGGAATCTGAAGTAAAAAAAAGAAGTAATTCATTGTAAGTATCAGCTGGGAAGTGCTTTAAGCAATGATTATTCCTTCAGCATTAAGCTAATTGCTCAACATGACTAACTCTTATTGGAAGATTACTGATCCTTTTTAAAAACAAACATAAATTTATCAACTATTTTCCAGAGAAAAAACAGATAACACAGACTTGACTGTGCTGTCTTTTATATCAGCTTTTTATATACACAGGCAGTTGGAGCTGGATCTGGTTACAGTTACCTTATGAAATATGAAAGTTGCTTTGTTGAATTGCAAGACTTCCTTCAGATTACACACAATGAGATCGGGGTTTAGATCCTTCATTTTAATGGGTCAACACCTAATTTAGAGCAGCATAAAATTAGAATCAGACCTTGAATATGAAGAAACAGTGGAGTTACACTTTTGGGTTATAGAAGACTATAATATAATCAGAATTGTGTCAATTTCATATTTTCAAATATGAAAAATAAATTATTTTCATGCTCACACCTCAAATGCAAATATATAACAGATGTTTAGCTACGTCCTTTCATTCTATCAACCTCACGTTCATCGCGGTACAAAACTATGAAACACATCATAATTGAAATTATGGCAAACCTGTATTATACAAGTGGCCATAAGAAGTTCTCCATTAGTATATCTGTTTGAATTTGAGCCTGTGAAGTTGGGTCTTTCCTTAGACCAGGTCCAAAACACTTTTGACTGAGAAACCATTCACTGCAAAATATCCTAATAATTTATCTTTGTAAATCCCCAAAGGTCTCAAAATAAAAGGCTTCAGTGAATTACAAACCTATTTATACAGAGTATGACTGTTTACATTTACATATTCATATGTATCTAAAATTGCACATATTTATGTGCATATGTACATATTTAATTTCCACTTATTCGTATTATACCTAAGTTGCTATTTTTTTCATTATACTTCATCTGAATCCCCTGTTACCTCATTTTTCTGGTACAACATGATTTTCTTACACTAGGCCACACTGGATTAGGAACAGAAGATAATATACAGCATTGAAATATATGAATTATTTATTCTGTGGCTAGAGTGAAGCAGCCAGGACTTCACTTAAGTTTCTTTTCTCATTACTCCACCCAAGAGGATCACTAGCATCACTGTGTCCTGGGTTACACTCCCACATGAAGCTTAGAAAATAGTAGTACACCTCTTCTTCATAAGGGGATGGCCTGTGTATTAAATAAGGCATTAAAAGCCTTCACAAATTTATTTTTAAAGCCTTCAGGCTGCTTTGTGGTGTTATTTTCATGTTCTTTAGGGTTTTGTAATCTCTTCTCATCCCAGCCTCCCAGTAAAACGAAAAATTGACATTATTCTGTGAGGTTCAGGTAGTCTATTGATTTGTGATCTCCTGCAATGAAAACATGAAAGAGCCTTTGCTGATCAGAAGAGAGTGTCAAGTACAGAAGAGGTCCCAACATATGATGCTGTAAGGCAGCGATTTATTAAGGAAGGAAAATGTTCCTATTTTCAGAACTTAATGACACAAATAACAGAAACAGAGGTCACGAAAATTAGTTGTATCAGGGATGGACAATAAAACAAAACATCACAAAAGAGAGGACTTCTGTTGAGTAACCGGAAAGTTGGAAGGCCATGTCATGGCTCTGGCATCTAACCAAACTGTCCTTTTTCTGCATACCTCTTTTTGACTTCAGCAGGTTTCAGGTACATCATATTTTGAGCAGGGAGGAAATTCAGAGCAATTTCTTACTGCACAGTTGTGCTCACTGCAATTCAAAAGGGCTAACCACAGCATTTGATTACCAGATGCTCAGGGGTTCAGTAATCCATTAGCTGTTACATCTGCATTCCAGGGTTTTCATAGGAAATGCAAGAGCTGTGAATCTCTGAAGTGTCTCGTAAAGCGATGAGTGACTTGGAGATTATCACTCCCTTTTCCCTTAGAACAGGATGGAGCTTCCCCAGTGGCTTCATGCTGCTGGAAGGAATTCTGGATAACCTCTGACTGTTTATTCTCCCCAGACCTTGGGAGCAGTGCAAGTGTGGGTGGCAGATGAAGAGAAAAGTCCTACCGAATTCTGAGAATTCTTAGCCTTCAGATTCTCCTTCTTTTCTGGGAGTGCCAGTGATTTGCTGTCAAAATTTTCAGGAGACACTTGAAGGAAAACATTTTTCCTTAGGCTGAGATAAGCCCCAAAGGTGCATAAACAAGCCCTAAAAGTTTGGGCTTGGAGGAAGAAGGGAACCTGCATACAGACCTTTTTAAGTAAAAGAGCAACTTCATTTGTTAAATAAAGTTGTTCTAAGGAATTGCTTATACTCTGAAAACATGCTAAGGACATGAAGAGTGAGAAAGTGAGTTAAAATTAAATTTGGAGTTAATAAATAATTAATAAATTAAATTCATTGCATAGAATCATTGAATATGCTGAATTGGAAGGGACCCATCAGGATCATTGAGTCCAACTCCTAGCCCTGAACAGGACCTTCCAAGAATCACACCAGGTACCTGAATGCATTGTCCAAACACTTAAACTCAGACAGGCTTGGTGCTGTGATCACTTCCCTGGAGAGTCTGTTCCAGTGCCCAACCACCCTTTGGGTGAAACACCTTTTCCTGATATCTAACCCAAACCTCCCCTGACTCAGCTTCATGCTGTTTCCTCAAGTCTTGTCTCTAGTCATTTTTCAAGGCAATGCATGCAAAAATAATGAATTTGATTGCTTAAGGTATATGAGTGAAGCTCTGCAAACACACACGTTAGTGAAGAAAGTTTACTGCAAGGGACACTCAAACAACAAACAGGACATTTAAATCACTTCTCCCCTTTTTGCCCTTAGCCTTTTCCCTTTGATCTTAAAGAAGGAGCTTATAGGAAATCTTCAAGATTCTCTCAGATCTTAATTTGAGATATTGAAAGCTAAGATAGTCCATTTGTCTTTCTGAAAATTGTAATCTTTGCTCTCTCAAACACTAAGGAAAGGCAAAAATAGGCTACGTGTCTCCAGTTGAACTTTCTTCTGACAAAACACAAAGCAGAAATTCATGCTGAGAATTTGCTTAAAGTCAAGTGAGTTATGTTTGAACCTGACTGTCCTTAACAGGTTTTATTTTGTCTGGAAGAACACAGCAGGCCAGGTTATACTTGGAGTTCTGAGGAAGAACCCAGCTTTAGCTGTTCACCACACCTCTATACTGAATGAGAGCAGAATCACAAGGTGAGGGCACCTGAGTTCAAAAGTATTCTGCATTGCAACCCATGGTGCAATCCATTTTGAAAATGAAATCAAGAAAATAAGGCCAACAATAATGAAAACATTCACATATTGTCCTTCAGCCTGTACCAGTGAATATCTCACTTTAAAAAAGTTGCTTTTCATCTGGGATCTTCTGGATCATTGACATTCCAATGCATGTAGCAGTTAAGCTCCCCATTAAATTAGCCCTTTATCTTGAGAGTTCTGGCACTGCTTTCTACTGTAATGTTTTCTTGCCCCTAGTCAGGTAAGGAGGCAGAAGAAAATGATAGGAGAGAGAGGAATAATTTTTAACTTAAGCATTGTTAAAGTGAAATTTCTGGGTATCATAGCAGGTAATTAAGTGTCAAAACAGATACACTGAAGAAAAGTGCCAAGGTTGTTTGATGATCATGTAGCAAGTGTGAGAAGAATTGCCCTCCCAAAGCAACATCATTTAATTTAAAGTTGAGTTCAGTAATTCAATGTTATATTTCTCATGTATAAATATTTTGTGTTGAGTTGTATCATTCTTAGCTCCATTGACTACGGATCCTTTTAGCAAGTATCATATTACTGAATTCAAAAAGATGACGAAACTTCTGTGATTCCTGCCTGCAACACATTTTCCAGAGGAGCAGAAGGGACTACTTTTTTGTTTAGACTCAGCTACCAAATATGTTTGTTCCTGTTAGCTTATTTTATTTCTAAAAAATCTAAGACCTATCTAAACTCTACTTTTCCAAGAGTTGCATCTGTGTTGGATTTAGGAAGCATGTGAAAATCTAATGTCAAAAGAAGATGCATACTTTCAGTGCTGAAGGATGAAGAAATATGACTTATAGCAACATATATTAGTTTAGAGTAATTTATGTCTGTTTTGTTACTATATAAAATATTCAGGCTATTTCCTCTGCTTAACGGACATACTAGATGAAATAGGGACACAGGCTGAAGAGATAAGATGTGACCATGGAAGAATATTTCATTAGAATCCTAAAATAATAAATGAAAACAAATGTTGCAAAGTTTACATATAAAAGATTCAAAATTTTCAGAAACAGGTGTATAGGATATTTGCAGTGCCATAGTTAGATATCAATCTACAATCTACATAGCCTAATTTTCAAAGCCGTTGACTATTTAGTTGCTCTGAGAGATTATGTCTATATATGTAGAAAATTTGCAAATTATACCACTCCCACAATTCAGGAAGGGAGTCCCATTAGAAGCATTTTTAAAAACCTTTTTAATACAAATGGGACAAACATATCGTCTACTTAATAATATGAAACTGTACTAATTGTTCTCCAAACACAGCTTGTTAATAGATTAACGCTCAAGCAAGGTACCAGAAACTGTGAAGTGGACAGCAGTTTCAAAGGCATAAATACCAAGAGGTCACATTTCCTGCTATCATAACTTCACGCCAGTCTTCCGTTACTTCAGAGACTGTGAGATCAAATGGGGTGAGGGCACTAGGGAAGTAGATGCTTTTTCTCTGCCAAAACACCAGTGTGGGACAGAAAAGGCAAAAGCAAAATGTAGTCTTGGATGATATTGAGCAGAATAGAGCAGATGTGACCTTGCAGCATACATAATTTTATATACCTCCAAGAAGTAGAGCATTTGCACTGTAGATGCCCTCAAGTAACAGATATAGGAAGCTAACTGGGTGCAAAATAAAGGGAGAGAACTTAGAGGAGGAAGAAAAGTCATCCCAGAGAGAAGTTTTAATTGCTTTGTAGTTCCAGCAGTGGATAGTGTTTATATTGTAAATCCTCACAGTCTACTTTTATTTTATGGTCTTTTTTAACTTTCTGCTTTTGAATTGCTTTATTAGATTATGTCACCTTTTAAGAACTGTGATGGTATAAACTACTAGCTGGGAATATGCTTGTTTTAAATATTTCTGTTTAATGCAAGGAAGCAGATATTACAGATTTTGCTGTTCTTCTCCTCACAGATGCTTGGTTGCCCAACCTTTTAATGTTGAACCCTTTATTTAATGAAACTTTAGGGTTTGTTTAGAATAAAAGAACTTTTTTATATGGATTTGAACTCTCAGCTCTTACTATAGATGGTTCTCTATGCTGTCTGGTCTGGTTCTCATTCAATTTACTTTTATAATTACTTCATTAGCCTTGGTGAGATGTTAATGAGATTTGGACCAGATGACTGTCATTGCATTATCATGCTCATATTGTCCACATATGAATCTTTTCTCTTTCTATGTCCATACATGTAAATGTATGGCATTTCACATGACAAAAGACATTGACTGACTAGAAAGAGACTTTTGCACTTTCTGGTTTTCATCCTGCAACTACATCTAATTCCTAGTCTCACCTGACTTCTAACATCAGATAAAGCAAAAACAAAAGCGGCAATGAGTCACTATTCTGTCCATGCCCAAACTGTTCCACATGCAGGGGCAAGAGGGAGAAGTCATACTATGTCGAGGGGCTTCCCAGTTTCCTGCTCTCACACAATCCCAGACCCTGCAGCAGAAGAGCCTCGCACGGGACTGTCCGGGATCATGTGACCTAATCTGGCAGTGGATTGTGGTGGTCATGGTGCCCATACCCAACCATTGCCGTCATCCACTGTTCTTTGCCTAAAACCAATGCTGGAAAAGAAGCAAGAGCAGCCCCTGGGGTGGTCACACAAGACAGATCAGCTAATTGCTAACAAAATAGATTGCTCTAACCAGATCCAAAGCAGTACACATTTGTTTCAAAAGAAATGGGAAAAGCATACAGAGTTTTTTTTGACAATTACAGATTTATTGTGTTAAGACATATAGCTCTTATGGAGCAGGAGGGGTTTCACTTAGACCAATAACACAAAACTTTGTTCAGGCAAAAATGCCATTGATTTTGTCTGATCAGTTTTATTTTTCAATTCAGGATAAACACATTCATTTACAGCAGCAGCTAGCACGAGGAACAATGCCTGGCATTATTTCTCCTACACCTGTCAACATATGCCCCACTTCAAAAAAAATTTAAAAACATGTATGTGGTTTTTCTGTAGCAACACACGAGCTAAGTAGCCACATTTCTGTTCTCTAAAAGTAACTGTATGTATGAAAGCCCATGTATTAAGCAAGGTAAATGGACAAAACTATCTACCATTCTACCAAAAATAAAGCACAAAACTAGAGGCTAAGACAGAAAGGAAGGCAGAGGAATTCTTTAGGCACTTAGGACACCTTAGAATTAGGGCTTAACGGCAGTGTAAAAGGATTGTGATGAGAGTGAGGCAGATAAGGGAATTGTTCTACCTTGTAGCAGCCCTTTCAATAAAAAATTATCCCACAGACTAGGTCAGACCCCCACAGCAATTTGTGAGATGGCTGTTGTTGAATATTCTTCACTCTGATGGCTGTGGTGGTGACAGGGACCCCCATGGAAAAATTCTGTTTATGAGGTACAGACTCAAGGCCTTTAAGCAACATAATCCATTCTGGATTCCTTCTGGTTTTGAAATATGCAAGTCACTTTGCAGTTACTAAATCTGTGCTTTGGCTGGTATTTTTTCAAGTACTCCTGCATCTTTGTGGTTCAAACTGAAAAACAAACATTCTTACAGAGTCCATAAAATGTTTATTAAAGATTTTAATGGTTAAATCAACTCTGAACAGATAAAACTCTTAGCTGCTTTACTATTAGGTCACAGAAACTACCCTACTGCTTGAGTTTTATCTTCCAAATTAAAAATTTAAAGGAGAAAGAAAAGTCAGATAAAATACTGAAACAGAAGGGGTGATCTGGGTTTTCAGTACTGAAATCATGTTTATTGAATATCCCAACTGTTCAAATTCTATCACATTTCTCTAAGTAAAGAACATGAAGATTTTATCCATCTATAGCAAACTATATGCAGTGCAGAAGATAAATGAAAGATTTATCTGTGCTCATCACAACTTCATGAAACATCTTTTAAAAGGCTTCCAAAGAGAGTTGAGTTGTAAGGAAAATCCATGAGAATTTAAATCAGCTCTCACTGATGTAAATTTTCCAATTTCCTAGGATTCCTTCTCCACCTCTAAATGGCACTTTGGTGCTATGTAAGAATGGCATAGCTTTGTGGAAAAAACAGGAAATATAGCTTTCACTTAAATATTGTTGTCAAGTACCTTATAATGATAACATATATATACTTGATCGTAGGTGCTCAAATGGAGGAAATTAATTGCTTCAAATTGCTGAAAGATAAAAGTTACATGTCAGAAATTAAGAGGCTGACAGGGTAATGTCAGTCATCCTCCTCCTTCCTTACAGACTGAGGCAGATTCTTTTGGTCAACAGTGAAAACAGCAGACTCTTATGAAGATATATTGAGTTTTTATAATTGCTTTAGTAATTCCACTGATATGAAAAGAATCACATCAATAATGCACTCTCCCTAAATATAAGATACCAAACTTCCCCCACTCCGTGGTTAAAGAGCATTTTCAGAATTACACATGCTTTCCCAATAATCTGCCCTCAGGGTAGCCTTCCTTGGCTGGCAGTCAAAAAACTAACATGGTCCCTATACAGTTTGGTGTGGTGTGTTATAAACCAACTATATTACTGAATCCTCATAAGGGTTAGGAACATACTTGGTACATAAGGTAGCATCACTGGCAGGAGGTTGGTGCTGGCAGCATAGTGGGATGGGAACTGACTTATGGCCATGAATGGCAACATGCACCCTGAAGCTGAACAAAGAGTGCAATGACAGCCTGGGGGGAAGCATAATAGGTAAAAAATGTCTTAGTTTGCCCTTTACGTGACATGTAATGAGTGAGTTCTGCCCATATCTTGTGAAGAGGTCTGGATTCTAGCAAGCATTTGCCTAGGTCCTAGCCAGTCTGGGATGAAGGTTTGAAAAATGACTTGGAAACTTAATTCCTCCTGGCATCCAGAAGTCTGCTTCTGGCCCTGGCTAACAGCAACTCAGTGGACATCCTGGCTTGAAATGGCTATTGAAGGTTTTGCTAATTTTTTAGTAGATAATGATATCGGAGCAAGACCTCCAAGGCCATCTGCTTATAGCAGTGGTGGCAGGACAGTCAACCTGTTCTAAGGTTTAAACTTAAGAAGTTAGTAAAAGCAATTGGTCATCCCTGGCAGCAGATGTTTCCTTAAGGGTGTATAAACAAACCTTTAGCAGAATCATCCAGTTCCAACCTGATAGCTTTCTTGCACATGACAAAACTCACTCAGGATCCTACATTACAGAACTACGTAGAAGAGAAATACAATTTCCTCCCAGTAAAATCACAAAAAGGTCAGTGAATTGTGTTTCTTAAATGCATTTAAAATCAGAAAGGTCTCATTTTTGATGCATGATGGGGTTTTGGCATTTCTTGGCATAACTTCACTGTCAAAGCTACTTTTAGGTAGCTATCATCCACTTAGATGGATTTCCAGCTTAAGCAGATGACATCTAGAAAATAGCTATTCTCACATTTCCTACTATTGCCCGCATGAATTTTCAGTGAAATAATTAGGTTTAGTGGTGTTTCAAGAACAAACTGATTCTTTATTTATTGAATCTCTGGCCAATACATTGATGTGGCAGAATTCACATTAATTGAAATCTCAACTGGCCTGGGGATTTTACTTAAAAAACAAACAAACAAACAAACAAAACCAAAAAAAACCACCAGCAGCCAGCAACCAACCAACCAAAAAAAGTACCAAACTTATATGAGAACTGAAGGCCTGCAATTTGAATAATGAGGCACTTACTGTGTTCATCTGTAAACAAAACTTGCTTAGTATTCCTGATAAGTGGTTTTCAGTTCTAAGCCAAAACTTTTCATACTCTGTCTCCAAGACAATTTGTTATTTCAGTTTACATTATGCTGATAGACTGAAATGTCTTTTTCTGTAATATGCAATTAATAATCAGTATCTTTTATTTTGCTTTTGACACTTGAAGTGAAGAGTCTTTCATTAGTAGTAGACCCTAGAAGCTCTAAATGATCTTAGGATGATTTTTCAGGAACACTTCAATATGGTGTCCTCCCAGCTCATCACCCAGTTATATCACTGCTTCCTATGCATGAATGTGCCAGTAGAACTTCCTCTTGAACCTCAGCACTTCCAAATGGAATGGAATTGAGATTTCAGCTTTCTCAAAGCCTAGATGTATATTGCCAATGGTCTTGCATTACAAAATATTTTGACAAATCCGCTTTTTAATTATTCCTGTAGAACAACATATCAAAGCCTGGAGAACATCACGAGTATTTTTCTCACTTTTTAAAAAAACTTCAACTGCCAAGAACATGTCTCATCCAGAAGACTTTGACATCAGAACCATACCCTCTAAAAAAACCCCACTTAGTTGTTTGTTGATAACATCACAGATGTTGCTAGAACACATTCCATTCATTTCCAGCATTTATCAATGGCATTTCAATTACATCCATAGGAGTGCTTGTAGGAATGCAAAATTCTTTGGAATGGAAACTGTTCCACTACAAACACAAAGCTTGCAGAATTAAGGTCAACAGTTGTGTGTTTCCCAGAATTTTAATCTGCCTCTAGACATAAAAGCAAGGTATTCCAATGGAGAAACAGATTTTTTTCTGTTATTTTTTCATATGTACCTATAACTTACTACACTCTAACGGGGTAAAGTATTCAAGGGAGAAAAATATGGAAGAATTAGTGCTACGCAAACTGTCCAATCTCTTTATTGTGAGGCATGTCTGAGACATAGATTTTTTTAGGGTAGTCAAAATTAGTGGAATTATTCATATGACTTTTTGGTGTTATTTCTTATACCTGCCTTAAAAAAATTACTTTATTGCTGCTGAGAAAAATCATATTGTACCAAATATGGTAACATCAAACACCCATTTCACTATTTACCTTGATTTTTCGCTACTTACTTGCCAAAATGAAAGGTAAGTATCATGCCAACTGTATACTTGCTGAATATGTTTGGGTACATGGTATCCTCTTCTGTGATACAATAAACCTTGGTTTTGTGTTCCAGTGCAACTCCTATATATTAAAATATATGTGTTCTTTGTATTACTACCATATACAGTGACGACATATGAATATATGTGTGAGTTTAAATCTCTGGGGAAAGATGTAGTTTTTAAAATTGTTGGGTAAGCAAAAAGTCTTCATTCAAGAATGCTAACGCACTTCTAAATATACTGGGCTCCTTTGAACCCTTGCTAAGGGTTCTCCACACAAGAATGAAGACAGAATTAAACCATTTTGATTGCCGTTTTTAGAAACTCCAAAGGACAGCAGCTCTACTACAGATAAAGTAGAGCCAACCATAGTTTTGGTATCCCTTTTTAACCAGGTATATGGCAGCTTGGCAAACAGGATCAGGTAGCTCCAAATCTCTCGATGAACTGAGCACTTTGCTGTCTTACCTCTTTCCTCATCCATTCCCATATAAATATACTCTCCAATTAGGTTTCTATCACCAAGGAAAACTTTGGATGTTTCATTAATTACAAGCAGAGTAACGGGGGGGGGGGATTTAGGACAATAAAGAAAGTGCTGCTGCAGCCATCTGAATGAAAACAGAGACACAGTGACTGGTCTCTAAGCATCATACTCTGGAACAATCAACAAGAACAAGTGAGAAAAGAAGCTTTCATCCCTCCAGTACTTCCTAAGTCTGCTAAAGTTTTCAGTGTTACCAAATGGAAAGCATTTTCTTTTCAACAATGGTTATGGAAATCATCATCATCATCATGGCTAGGCTTCGCGAACGAAGATTTGGGGAGGGCTCTACCCACATTTGCTACAAGCGCGTTGGTGGCTAAAAAGGCCAATACAAGATAGATAAGTCCAGTTTCAAAAGGCACAGCAGAAAGCTGTTGATACCTTAGGTGGTATCAACAAGACACGATTCTTTCTGCATTGTCTTTTCTCCTCAAGAGTGATCCTGCGTGCGTTCTCAGAAGAAGCAGCAGCGTTATAGATAGTGTGTCTCCAGACCTCCCGATTGGAGGCCAGAGTAGACCAGTCAAGTTGATCAATATGGCCAAGGCTGAGATGTTGTTTCAGGGAGTCCTTGTATCTCCTCTTTGGGGCTCCTCTCTTGCGGCAGCCGGTGACGAGTTTACCATAAAGCAAGATCTTAGGGAGGCGGTGGTCCTTCATCCTTGAGACGTGCCCTGCCCAACACAGTTGTGTTCTCAGCAACACGGCCTCAGTACTCTGCCTGTTCTAGAACAGACGTATTAGTCACATAATCTGACCAGTGGATGTTTAGGATTGTACGGAGGCAGCGTTGATGGAAGTGTTCTAAGAGTCGCAGGTGGTGGCAGTAGATGACCCATGATTCGGATCCATATAAAAGAGTAGACAGCACCATGGCTCTGTAAACACTGATCTTTGTACTTTTCTTCAAGTGTTTATTTCGCCAAACTCTCTTATAAAGCTTTCCGAAGGCACTATATGCCTTTGCTAACCTGTTGTCTATCTCTCCATCAATCTTAACATCCAAGGAGATGAGGCTACCTAGGTAATTAAACTGCTGGACTGATTTGAGCTCTGATTCTCCAATGGTGATGTGGGGATGATGGAAGACTTCCTGAGGTTGATAGAGAACTTCAGTCTTCTTCAAGCTGACTTCCAGCCCAAAGAGCTCAGCAGCATCTGCAAAGCAGGATGTTAAACAGTGCAGAGCTACCTCTGTGTGGGCGACAAGGGTGGCGTCATCAGAGTAAAGCAGCTCCCAGACAAGATGATTTAAGGTCTTAGTGTGGGCCTTCAGTCGCCTTAGGTTGAATAGGCTTCCATCAGTACGATATCGAATGTAGATACCATTTTCTTCGTCGAGGTCTGCCGTGGGCCTTTGGAACATCATACTGAAAAAGATTGTGAATAGAGTTGGTGCAAGAACACAACCTTGTTTCACACCATTAGTTATTAGAAAGGGCTCAGAAAGTGTGTTGCCATATCTGACTTGGCCATGCTGATCCTCATGAAGTAAGATGATCATTTTAAGGAATTTGGGGGGACAACCTAAACGTTCCAAAATCTGCCATAGACCTTTTCTGCTCACAATATTGAAAGCCTTGGTGAGATCAACAAAGGTTACGTGGAGACCTTTGTTCTGTTTCCTACACTTCTCTTGCAGTTGTTTGAGAACAAATACCATGTCTGTGGTGCTCCTGTTGGCTCTGAAACCACATTGGCTTTCAGGTAGAAGGGTATAGTGGGTATTAGTCTGTTCAAAAGTATTTTTGCCAGGATTTTGTCAGCAATGGAGAGCAGAGTAATACCACGGTAATTTGAACAGTCTGATTTATCTCCTTTCTTCTTATACAAAGTGATGATGACTGCATCAGGTAGGCCTGATGGTAGTTCGCCTAGTTCCCAACAGCGCACCAAGAACTCGTGAAATTTACTATGGAGTGCTTGGCCTCCATGCTTCCAGACTTCAGGTAGAATTCTATCAACCCCAGCTGCCTTGCCAGTTTTCACCTGCTGTATGGCCTTAATAGTTTCTCCCATAGTAGGGGCAATATCCAATTCATTCTTCACCGGTTGTTGTGTAATGTACTGAATTGCAGAGTTTTGAACTACATGATTGCTACTGAAAAGAGCCTGAATGTGTTCAGACCATCGATTCAGAGTGGAGATTTTATCTGTGAGAATCATTTGATCATCTGCACTGAGTAGAGGGCTTTGGACCTGGTATGTAGGCCCGTATGCTGTTTTCAGGGCCTCATAGAATCCTCTGTAATCACTCTTATCTGCGCATAATTGAATTTTTTCTGCTAGATTGATCCACCACTTGTTCTGGATGTCACGAAGTTTCTGTTGGAGCTTGCTGCATGCAAGACAAAAGGCTGCTTTTCTTACATGACAAGATGGCAGTGCAAGGTGTGCTTGGTGGGCAGTTCTCTTCTTCCTCAACAATTCCTGGATCTCTTGGTTGTTTTCAACAAACCAGTCCTTGTTCTTCTTGAAGGAGAACCCTAAAGACAGGATGCTATTTTTAATATGGTGCCAAGTGTTTCAGGAGAGGGATCTATGGAATGATCTTTGAGCCTAGTTTGAAGATTTGCCTGGAAGCTGTCTCTCACTGTATCTGTTTGAAGATTGTTAACTTGGAGTCTCCTCCTTGGAATACTGCCCCTTTTAGGTTTGAACTTAAGGTGGAAGTTAAGTTTACAGCGCACAAGCCGATGGTCTGTTTGGCATTCTGCTCTGGGCATCACATGGATATGATGAACATCGCGAACATCTCTCTGTCACACCAAGACATAATCAATGAGGTGCCAATGCTTAGATCTGGGGTGCATCCAGGTTGTCTTCAGACTATTTTTCTGCTGAAAGATAGTGTTAGTGATGGTGAGCTGCTGCTCCGCACAAAACTCTAGCAGAAGGCGTCCATTATTGTTACAGTTTCCAATGCCATGCTTGCCTAATACTCCTTTCCAGGCTTCAGAGTTCTTTCCTACTCTGGCGTTGAAGTCACCAAGGATAATGATCTTATCATCTGTGGGAACCTTTTGGGTAAGGCAGCACAGGTCGGTGTAAAATTTATCTTTTTCAGCAGGGTCAGCTTGGAGAGTTGGGGCATAAATACTAAAGAGGACAACATATTGCTTGTTGTTTAGTGGAAGGTGTAAGGAGATAATGCGATCAGAATGACCTGTCAGCAGATTTTCAAATTTAGGGACAATAGAGTTTTTAATCATGAAGCCTTTCGGTTCTGGGTTTACCTGACCAAAAGAGTGTATAACCGGCACCATGCTCTCTAAGGCTGCCTTCCTCATGAAGACGAACTTCACTGAGAGCAGCAATGTCGATGTTGAGGCATGACAGTTCGTGGGTAATTAGGGTAGAACGACGCTCAGGACGTCCACTATCCGCAGTATCTGGCCAGTGGCCGGCTGTGCCGCGCTGGCTGGTGGCAGCAGTGCTGCTCTGCCAGCGGCGACAGGAGTTGCACCTTCAAGGGAGAGGAGAGGAGGAACTTTGGAGTGCACAGAGGTTATGGAAATATTTAGCTATGAAATCATGCCTCTTGAAGAACAGGTATCATCTGTTTCTAACTTCCAACAGGGAGCTGCCCTGTAGATTGAAAGGATTTAGCTTTTGACTCCAATGAGTTTTGCAGCATGGAGAGAAAAATAAAACAGGGGATGTACCTTCCTTATAAAATAGTGTCAGGTATATGATTGAATTCACAATCTCAAATAAATTGCTTTTCCCAAAACTGCCTTGAAGTGTGGAGCTGCTGCCTATAAAATGTTCAACAGCAAGATTAAAGAGGAATTCCTCAATTTCACAAAAGTTTAAAATACAAAGGATAAGCTGGAGTTTGGTTCAGCTTGGTAAGTCTTGTGGGTGGAGTTTGTCAATAGGTCTCTGCAGCACAGGGCAGGTGTGGTTAATTGTACTGGTTGCAGTAGTCTTCTGTGGCACTACCTTTGAGATCCTCAAGTTCATCTGGTTAATGAACTTTCATATCCTACCACTCAGAGCTTTTACTCAACCAGAAGTAACACTGTCTCCCCGGAAGAGACTCCCTTTTCCCTGACCCTGAAAAAAGAGATGAGGTGCTATAGAATAACTTCTGGCTCCTGGCCATGCCCTTTCCTGGCTACTGCAAAAGTTAACCCTGTCCTGGCCAAAGCCAGTATATTATCCACCCCTTATTCCATACCATCTATGTCATGCCCAGATCCTACACCATCCAACTAGATACATATACATACATATATATACATACACTATGTACTATATACATATACATACATATATATATATACACCCCCAAATATACGTATCATATCAACAGTCAATGGCAATCCCTCCAAGATGCCTGTTGAGTTAATTTAGTCCATGACTGTGGGTTCTATCCATCCTAGAAGTGTTCCAGGGCAGGAGAGCTGGTGTGTTGTCAGCTGGTTGCAAGCTACATCAAGAGCTCCTGACTGGTGTATCCTTTTGTTGGTGGTAGTTATGGCATACAGTGGCAGTGTCATTCAGCAACTGATATTATACAATTCAACATTACAGATGGTTCTCACCCAAAAATCAAAACCCTGTTGAGGTACACATTGTGTTTCCCTGTTCCTCTGCACTACCTTCCAAGTGCACCCAGGTCCATGAGCAAATACAATCCCATGGATGGGTTTGCCTTTGCTTGAGGCAAAACTAGTCCAAGCAGTCTTCCCTAACACATTCTTCATATGCACCATGGTGAATTTCTCCCCTTCTATGGTACATGAAGGTTTTGATTGGGCAGAGCCATCTTGGTTGGTAGAGACTCTAGTGTTATCTAACCAGGTGGTCTTCACTAAATGTAGATCCCAATGTTTGAAGGTCCCGCCACCATTGCTTTCAATGTGGTTTTTAACAGTCCATTGTACTGTTTAATTTTCCCAGCAGCTGGTGCATGGCAGGGAATGACATACCCACTCAATACTGTGCTCTCTGGTCAGGTGTCTATAAGGTTGTTTTTGAAATGAGTCCTATTGTCCAACTCAGTTTTTCCTGGGGTACCATGTCACCACAGGACTCGCTTTTCAAGACCCAAGATGGTGTTCTGGGAAGTGGTGCAAGGCACAGGGTGTGTCTCCAGCCAACTAGTGGTTGTTTCCACCACTGTAAGCACTGTAAGTGCTTGCCTTGGTAGATCTGAAGGAGTTTGATATAATGAATCTGTCAAGCCTCCCCATATTTATATTTTGACCACTGTCCACAATACTGCCACAATACCACTGTCCACAATACCACTTGCCTGCTTGATTGCAGTGCATGATTCAAAGTTATGGATAACCTGGGAGATAGTGTCTGTGGTTAAGTCCATGCCTTGATCCGGAGCCCATCTGAATGTTGCATCTCTTCCCTGATGACCTGAGGCATCATGGGCCCATCAGGCGAGAAATAATTCACCCTTATATTGCTGGTCCAGATCCACCTGAGACACTTTAATCTCAGCAGCTCAATCTGCCTCTCCGTTGTTGTGGTGTTTTTCAGTGGCCCAGCTCTTGGGTACATGCATGTCTACATGATGTACCTTCAAAGCCAACTTCTCTACCCGGACAGCAATGTCTTGCCAAGGTTCAGTAGCCCAGACAGATTTACTTCTGTGCTGCGTGTCTCTTTTTCTGTGGCGGTTTGCATCACAGGAAGAGTGCTGAAGGGCATTCTGAAACTCGTAGTTCCTGATACACTATTGCACCTGCCCCATGGAGTACTTGGATGTGATTGGTTGAAGATCCTATGTTACTGTTCAAACTGCATATATAAGGTGTTGTTGTTCTCAATAAACTTAATTCAGTTGCTTGAAACCACAAGCGATGGGGTCTGTGCCCTCAATGCTGCATTTTTCCATCAGTCCAGTCACCCCCACAGAGCACTGGTTAACATCCATGAGTCAGTGTAGAGGCAGAGCACTGGCCATTTCTCTCATTCAGCAATATCTAAAGCCAGCTGGACAGCCTTTAGCTCTGTAACCTGGCTTTATTGACCTTGTTCCTCAACAGCTTCTGCAACTCACCATGTAGGACTCCATAAGGCAGTTTTCCATTTTTGATGTAAAAGTACAATATGGCAGGAACCATCAGTGAAGAGAGTGTATTGCTTTTCATTTTCTGATAGCTGATTATATGGTGGGGTCTGCTTACCATGTCACCTTCTCCTCCTCCTCCTCTTCTGGTGACTGTCTGAAATTTTCACCTTCATGTCAGTTTGTGATGACTTCCAAGATCCCTGGGTGATTGGGATTCCCTACTTGAGCTCACTGTGTGATCAGAGTGATTCACTTACTCTAGGTCATGTGGCATGGTGTCTGGAAGGGACCTTCTCTTTGAACATCCAGCCCAGCACTGGCAAAACTTGCTTCTGCCAAAGGAAAAAAAGAGAGTGGGAACGATTGAAAAGGCTTCACATTTTCCCAAGCTTACTTATCAGACATAATTACTCATTTCCTTTGTTGATTTTTTGTTAGAAAATTCCCTATAGCCTCTCTTTGATATAATCAAGATCTACTCAGTTGCCTCAGGACTTTTCCTAGTTGTCGCCCATTCAAACAGAGAAGAGAAACTGTGTATTGCAATTTAGGCAATCAATCAGAGTAATCATTTTGCAGGATGGCATGTTTTATGAAGGACAAAAGGCTTCTGATTATTAATGCCTTTGCCTTCCAACTACAAAAGTACATTTCAGGAGAAGAAAAAATGTTACTAATGAGGAATAAGTTATGGTAGAATGAAAATAACAGATGATTGTCCCAGTTCAGATACCAAATGTATGAAAGAAGGGCATCACAACAAAATATTTAAATTCAAAACAATATCACCTTTTACACCCTCTAGGACATCCAGAAGAAACTGCAGCTATATCCTTAGAGAGAAAATATGGACAAATTGACGTTATGACTTAACTTACTCTTGAAATCTGAGGAGGAAAAACTTGGACACTATACTCTTTTGCCATTAGGTTAGGGATTTATGATTTTCTCACTACAGTGGGTTCATACCTGTGTCTAAGGCATGATATCAACCAGCTACTTGAGTACATCTGAATAACTATCTGCTTAGAATATCAACTGACATACCTGAAAATACACTTCCCATGCCATTGTTCATAGAATCTAAGCCAAAGAAATATTTGTGGAGGGTCTAAGATCAAAGAAGAGGAACACAGCTAACATGGCAACACTGAGTTGCCATGTTAGCATATTTCCTCCACTACACACACACACACTTCTGCCATCCACAGGAACTTCTAAGGATTTAACCCAAGGTTACCCACATTTCTTCTGGAGGGGGCAGGTCTCATGAGAGTAATTTCCTGCTGGTCTGAAGGGAAGGGGGCAGAGAATCTCTGAAGTATGTAATTTCTTCAAGAGCCATACAAGGGATTCAGCTGTAGAACTTCTTATTAAAAGCCTGCAATGCAGGTGTGATAGCTAGTGGATTAACGAACCCCTGAGCATCTGGTAATATAATGCTGGGATTAGGCCTTTATGGAGAGCACAACTGCACCATGGAATTGCTCTGTGTTTCCTCCCTCTTCATAAAGCCATGGTGTTTATCTAAAAGAGGCAAATCACCCTGTGAGCTGAATTGCAAGTTTACTCCTACTTAACTGTATAAGGCCTATTGGGATGCTTTTCACCAGCTGTAACTTCCACAGGAACTTCAAGGTTAGCTCCATGTGGAGAATATTACAATAATACTATTGGGAAGTAGATGCTCAAAGCCTGAAGCATCAACCTGGAACACTAATTTTGTTTTGCTTCGTGCTGTAGAATTGCAGATTGGAGTCTTTTTCCTCATGAGTTGACCTCTCATGCAGCTGGTCTGGAAGATACTCTTCTTCCAGAACACAAAGGTGAAAGCTGCTGAAGCTGATTTGTCTTGATTGTTCAGGTAAGGTCTGCCTGACCCATGCACTGCTGGTGGCAGGGAAGCTCTTATCTTCCAGCTGGCACCATTATGGGGCTTGGCAGAGAGTGGTAGATTAACACTGCCATTTCAAGTATTAATTGGGACATGCTTTATGCTGGGCTAAGATAAAAAATCAATAATGAAGCCAATTTTTTTTCTAAATGTAATTTTGAATATTCCAAGAAAAAAAATTGTACTTTTGAATCCTCAACGTTTAGTCTTTTCTCAGAAATTAAATAAGCAGAAAAGGGAACAAAAGATAGTTTCCTAACGCTTTAAGCTTTCAGGAGCAAAACTTCCCTTACCATGTCCTACCCATCACAAAGACATTGGAAAGGAAATTGCTACCTTTGGCTTCAGTGCAGTTAAGACAAAATTAAATCAGTGAAGACATGAGAGAATCAAGCTCCTGTGCTCATAGCCACATGCAGTAGCTCACCAAGCCTAGTAGTAAGGAGGTAGAAAAGCTGAACTACCGCCTAAAGAGCATACATACAGACCTTGATTATAGATTGTCATCTTGAGTGTCCTAAATACAGACAGGATTCTAAATACTGTGGTACATGGCAACAGGACTCCTACCTTCAGTAGAAATTTCAGTAGTTTGCAGTCCATGAGAGTACATACTTATCCAAAGATCAAAAGTTATTTTTGTATTGTAATATTGTAATATTTCTGCACCTGGGTTGGGGCAATCACAAGCACTTGTACAAGCACAAGTACAAGCTGGCAGAGGAATGGATAGATAGTAGCCCTGGGAAGAAAGACTTGGGATGCTTGTGGACGAAAAGCTCAATATGACTCAGCGATGCGCGCTTGCAGCAGAGAAGGCCAACCACATCTTGGGCTGCATCAAAAGAGGCGTGAGCAGCAGGTCGAGGGAGGTGATTCTGCCCTTCTATTCTGCTCTTGTGAGACCCCTCCTGGAGTGGCAAGAAAGAAAGATATGCACCTATTGGAAAGAGTCCACAGTAGAGGCACTAAGCTGATCACAGGGCTGGAACATCCCTCCTATAAAGACAGGTTGTTCAGCTTAGAGAAGAGAAGGTTCCAAGGAGACCTTGTGGGTACCCTCCAGTACATAAATTGGCTTACAAGAAGGCTGCAGAGGGACTTTTCACAAGGGCATGTAGAGGGAAGAAAAGGGGAAACTTGCCTTAAGCTGAAGGAGGGTAGGTTTATATTACATACTAGGAAGAATTTCTTTTCTGTGATGATGGTGAGGCACTGGAACAGGTTGCCTAGAGAAGTTGTGGATGCCCCATCCCTAGAGGTGTTCAAGAGCAGGCTGGATGGGGCTTTGAGTAAGTGAAAGGTTCCCTACTCACAGCAGAGGAATTGGAGCCAGATAATCTTTAACGTCCCTTCAACCCAAATCATTCTCTGATTCTGTGATTCTGGCACACAGGACATAGGCTCAGTTAGCTACAGGAAGAGATATCTACCCCTCCAGAGCCCTACTCAATATCTTCTCATTGAAGGTGAGAAATCATATCTGAAGGAAACATGTTAAAGGAAAGACTCAGCAACTCTGCTTATATGTGAACGACTTCTGACGACTTGTATAAATAGGGGCTTTCTGTGAGTTGCACTGAAGAGGTTTAAACTTCGTTGCATTGTGAACTGAAAATGATGCTCAAGGCACCTTGATAATTTGCATCTGTTATGCATTTAGTTTTCAAGGTTCTGCAGGAAAATAAAAATGTCAGTTTTCATCTTGTGCACCATATGGCTCAGACATTTTAGATCTGGCAGCTTAATCTCACAGATCTGACAGTTTAGTCTCACTGTGTTGTCTTTTGCTTTTAAAATAAAACCCTCCCCTTTAATACATAGCACAATGCTAAATGAAAACCCTCATATAGTGTGTATCTAGTATGGTCCCAATTATAAATGTTGGCACAGGGGTGTATGTTGAAGGACTTTTTGGTTCTTAGACAGAAGACAGCCACAGTTCTTACATGGAGATCGTAATGTAAGAGATACATGTCAGTACAGTGCTGTATCATTCTCCTCAGTCAACAACATCCCTTCTTAACATGTAAACTCTTGGGAGCTCAGATGCTTTTGTATTATACATTCAGACACAGCTTCGCACAATAGGACACTGATCTACACTCGGTACCATGTAAGCAAAAATTAAAATTATTTTAGATTTTCAGCTTGGATGGCTTCAGCATCTTTCCCTTAGATGTTGCACACTCTGCTATGGGAGAACTTTTTCATTCTGGACATCAGTTGGTGTGTAGGGAGAGCTGTGTATTCACCTGAAACAGGTCCAGCAGGGAGGACTGTTAATACTTCGTTGCACCTGAAGTTGTAAGCTCCATAGACTAGCAAGGTAGAGATGTTTGCTTAGATACACTTTCCTGTCTGCATGTTATTATATAGCTTTTCTCTGACTTGTAACAGTAACAAAGGTCAAAAGACACTTATTCTTTCTGTGTCTCTTCATTACAAGATTATAGGTAAATGCAATGCAAAACTGTAGACTTCCTCTGCTGCTTGTTAGCTGATGTGGTAAACTCACTATTTTTGTTGAGTGACTTGTCTATAATTGTTAGTATCTGCTTTCTATTACTCATAGGCATACAAAATTCCGTTTATGGTAGCTGTATAACAAACTATAAACCACCATGTATTGAACAGTATAATATGGAGTTTGTTTCCCATGTAGTTAGCTACCGGAATCACTCACAGTTATATTATTTATATATTATAAAGAAGCAAACAAAATCACTTCCAAATCTAAAAACAAGGTAGGAAAAGTGTGGGAAGTAGGCAATCTAACTTATTGTTGTAATATTGACCAGGGTATTTACACAAGAGTAGAGAGTTGGATTATAATCTTAAAAAACCCTAAGAAATGTTTTACGATGAGACTTCAGTCCCTTTAATACATCTTTCCACTTCTCAGTCTGACTAGCACTGAATGCTTCAGAAGAACACATAAGAATGTTACAGGACTGACAACAGAGTTAAAAGTACCTTACAGCTGTATTCACCTAAGTTCTAATAGTTAAAATTCAGCTTAACTCCTGGAGCCTCTGTCTAGCAAACCTGTTCCTTTTTAAGTACCTACAGC
This sequence comes from Neopelma chrysocephalum, assembly GCF_003984885.1. Taxonomy (NCBI): domain Eukaryota; kingdom Metazoa; phylum Chordata; class Aves; order Passeriformes; family Pipridae; genus Neopelma; species Neopelma chrysocephalum. The sequence goes on along the minus strand of NW_020925579.1, from coordinate 1,964,260 downwards.
TGCAACAACTCTAAATTTTGAGATTGTAACCGTCTATTCTCTGTTTTACCACCTATTTAAACTTGCTAAACTATTGTCCTTGATTACTTACTGTAATGATGAATTCCATGGGCTCAATATACTACACCTTGGAAATAGTCTTTATTGGTTAGGAATTTTATACCTTCTTGTAAAATCGAATACCTCTAGTTTTGCTAGTGAAAGGATATAGTCTTAAACTCTGATCTAGTTTACCTCACTGATCATTTTATACACACAGACATTAAAACAGCACCTCTTATTTATTCTCTTTCTATGGTAAGATGTCTTTTCTACACGTGTTCAGAAAAACAAACAAATAAACAAATAAACAAAAAATCAAAACAAAACAAACAAAAATTTACCCAAACCTCTTTAATGTTTTAATTATTTGTATGCTTTCTTAAAACTTGACCAAGACTGTGGTACAAAGTGACAAAACTACTCTATCACACAGATGATGTGCCACTATACACCTCTGTGCCATTGTGCTTCCCATACTGATCATCATGTCTTTTTCTCTGTATTTTACTTTTTCTCTGTGTTTTGTTGCTAGTTTGGATATTTTTGCTATAGCTTCATATTGAATTGTCCATACAGATGCTCTACTCCTTCTCCCACAACTTTAAAGAACTCAGTAAAATCTGAAAATTAAATATTTTCCTTCAACGATCAACAGATGATGAACTTGTTAGCACTAGATACTGTCTGCCATCTGCTCACTACAGAGGGAAGGTAATAAACCCACAGCATGTGAATCTGATCCTTCTTTGAGATTCTCAATTCAAAGGTGTATCAGGGCTCAACACAGCAAATGAATTCAGGGAAGAAAAAGTGATGTCCTTTTCTGTTTGCCTATACATTTTCTGCCTTAGAGAATAAGACAGAACTTGATTTCTGCTGGTCTCCTATTTCAAAAACACCCACTCTCTTCCAGTCCACTCCTACATCAAAAGGATGGTAGGTCTGTGAGTTCAGTCCACAGAAACACCTTATCTCTTTTCTGCATGGTATGGAAGAAGGGATCACGTCAGTACACTTCTGCAGTAACTTGGCCCCCTTTCTTCTGTAAAATAGTAACGTGTATTTGTATTGTGTTACAAAGCAGATATTTAAGATAATTCCTGCAAAGCAAAGGGTCTAAGCCTGTCTTTAACACTTAATGTCTTTTTTTCCTTTTTTTTTTTTTTTTTAATTAGGAACCTTACCAAGCATTTCAAATTGCCATATTAAAAATGAGGTTACAGAGCTGCACGGCCCCTTAGTTTAAAAGCCATGTATGTCAGTTTGACATCTTGGGATTTCATGTTCATCAATCTTAACACTGAAACATGTTATGTTCAGAACATACACAATGAAGTGTCATATCTATAAGAGAGTAGTAGCTTCTAGAAATCTGAGACTGCTATTATAGACAGTTGTTGCTGTAAACTAGTAGAAAATAAATGGAATGGGAACAAGAAGCCCAGGAAAACTCAGAGGAAAAGGACAAAATAAAATACAAAAAAAATCTCTTGTCAGGCAGTAGGAAATTGTCTTAGTTTGAAGAGACTGGGATGTTTGCTAAAGAGGATGAGTTATGAGACAAACCAAACTCCTCTCTCTCAGCAATTGTAAATTCAAAATTAAGGGGCTTTAATCAAGGAAGTGTGGAAAAAACCAGAAAAATAACAACCCTTTTTTAAAAGATATATGTATGTTGGCAAGAATAGTAACAGAAACACACAAAAGCCTAGACAATAGTCCTGTACCCAAAAAGTCCCCTTCAAACAAAAGAAAAAGTCTGAATACTTCTCTGTCCTTTAGCGCAGTTCTAATCGCGGTTGGCAGGGGGCGCTGTTGGATCACTGGAGGTGCAGGGCCTGCAGTACTCTGTCGTGGCCTGCAGGGGGCGCTGTTGGGCTCTGGTGGTCACCACGTGAGGAGGGGGTCTGGGGGGTGGTCTGGGATCGTGGGAGAAGCCAAAAAGAAAACAGAGACCCTTCCCCCAGTGGAAGAAGGGCAGAAGGAAAAGCAGTCCACCCCCATGGGACTCACTGTTGTTCTCAGATGACGGTGTTTCAAGGCTCCTCCCTTCTCTCCCAGCAAGCACAGACCTCTCCGATGAAAACCCAGCAGATTCGGGCTGGAGTCACGAGGCAGCGTGCGAGCCGACTGAGACCGGTGGTCAGGCCTCACCAGGATGAAAAGCCAGAAAAACTGGCTTCCAGGCTTTTTCTCCAAAAATGCCTGGACACAAACCCTGTCTCAGTTCCAGAGAGAGAGCCCAGAAACCTGACCTGTCCTGTGTGAGGGCGGCCAGCAACCGCCTCCAAAACTCCTCCCCTCTCCCCCCAGCCTCTGATGGGCCACCCGTTAGGAATGCGGTTCAACCAGCTAGGTTCTTTTGTAAAGCTAATCGCCCCCCCTTTCCATTCAAACTCTGTCTTTCCTACAGTGGGGGCAGGGGGAAGAAAAATTCACCCCCCTTGGATTTCTAACCTATAACATAAATAACTAGTGTTAAGGAATAGAAAAAAAGTCACGATGAGTAATGCCAGGGTGACAGAAAAAAAACAATTGAAAGAAAATATGAAATATAAGTAGTCAAAGGAACAGTATGCAGACTTCTTGTAAGTGCTTATACTTTTCAGTTTAGGCTTTTTTTGTCACTGGCAGTGAATCAGGTTTACAGTGTAATCTGTATAAAAATCATCCTCTCTCCCACCCTATTTTTCTGACAGCTTTCAGAGTGGTAAAATTCAAAACAAAACAAAACAACAATAAAAGCAAGCAAACAAACAAACAGAAACCACAAAAAAACCCCACCACCACCAAAAAAACCAAAAAGCAAACCTGAAAGAGTGGAAAACAATACTGCTGCTTCTTTAACATACAATTTTGTTCCTCATTAACATTGTGTTAAACTTTGTGCATATGAACTACAGTGAACTTCAGTGAAACTGATGATATCTTTACCTACTAATCTTTTCCCACATAAATATATCTCAGACCTGCTCTAGAAGCAGAACTGCCATGAGTGAGACAAGTCAGTGATGAAAGATCATCAATTATGATTTATGACTAATTGTTAAAGATACACTTGATAATTACAAATTACAGGTAGCTCAACAGACAGTGATTCTAACAAAGTACTGTAAATAACCAGAAGCATTAATAGGATTAGTCTTTCCTTATTTAACAAGTGCAGCTAGAGTTCAATTTGCAGGAAGGCAATCACAATTCAAGACTTGGCTTCTTATCGGTGATCAAGTGGTGACGATGATGAGATGAACCAGTGATTGAACAAGAGAGGTGCTGTGCCCATCAATTGCCTACTTATACGCTTACAGAAAAAGATTCTTACCAACACACATGGTATTTAGAAGCCTTGTTACTGTTCATCTTCAGGAATTATGTTCTTAATAAGCATCTGCTCCTTGAAAGTTTAATTTTTATCAAAAAATCTAACCCTGACTGGCCTCGTAAATCCCACTGGCGCCCTTGCAGAATCTTCTTTGAAGTCTGAAAATTACTCTTTTGCACTTAGAATATGGTCTGTAAATTGTAGAGAATTACAGTGATGCATTTATTTCATCTCTTATGCATTATCAGCTGATAAAATCAGATGTTACTTCGCAGTTTGTTAGATAGGATCCCTTACAGCAGAGATACTGTAATGTGGGAATTCCCTTTGGCTGTCATTATTTCAATACAATCCTGAAACTTGCAGATTCAGCAAGATTGCCTGTGGTAATTTAACTGGACTTGCAGGGTAAGATCATTGATTTGTTTCTCTTGGATAAAGACAGAAACACCACAAGAGCAGGTTTTGTGTTTGGAGGTCACTGACCTCCAATCAAAGACTAGCGTGCAAGGAGATATTATTCCTGTCATATCTGGGAGGAGAAAAAGAAAGTTGACCAATATGCATGAAAGGATCTCTCTGACTGTTATGTGCTTATTAGGAGATGTTACAGAGTCAGAAAAGTATTCATGAACACTCTGAAACACTGTAACAGGCAGACTGTGCAACTAAAACACATAAATAGCAGTATGCCAAATAAAACTTAACTTCCAGCTGTGAAAGGCCTGACAAGTGTTTTCAGCTAGTAAAGACAACATCTTGATATCTCACTCAGTTCATGGCTAGGCTTCGCAAACAAAGATTTGAGAAGGGCTCTACCCACGTTTCTTGCAAGCGCGTTGGTGGCTAAAAAGGCCAATACGAGAAAGGCAAGTCCGGTTGCAAAAGACACAGCAGAAAGATTCCTTAGATGGTATATTCTGCAAGGCACGATTCTTTCTGCGTTGTCTTTTCTCCTCAAGAGTGATGCTGTGTGCTTTCTCAAAGGCATCAGCAGCGTTATAGATGGTGTGTCTCCAGGCCTCCCGATTAGAGGCCAGAGTAGACCAGTTATGGTGATCAATATGCCCGAGGCTGAGTTGTTGCTTCAGGGAGTCCTTGTATCTTTTCTTCGGAGCTCGTCTCTTGCGGCAACCGGAGGCAAGTTCACCATAAAGCAGGATCTTAGGGAGGTGGTGGTCCTTCATCCTGGAGATGTGCCCTGCCCATCGCAGCTGCGTTCTCAGTAGCATGGCCTCAATACTTGTGACTGCTGCCTGTTCAAGAACAGATGTATTGATCACATAATCTGACCAGTGGATGTTCAGGATTGTACGGAGGCAGCGTTGATGGAAGCGTTCTAGGAGACGCAGGTGGTGGCGGTAGATGACCCATGATTCGGATCCATATAAAAGAGTAGACAGCACCATGGCTCTGTAAACACTGATCTTGGCACTTTTCTTCAAGTGTTTATTACGCCATACTCTTTTATGGAGTTTTCCGAAAGCACTATATGCCTTTGCTAACCTGTTGTCTATCTCCCCGTCAATCTTACCATCTGAGGAGATGAGGCTGCCTAAGTAATTAAACTGTTGGACTGATTTGAGTTCTGACTGGCCGATGGTGATGTGGGGATGATGGAGGACTTCCTGAGGTACTGGTTAATACATAACTTCAGTCTTCTTTAAGCTGACTTCCAGCCCAAAGAGCTCAGCAGCATCTGCAAAGCAGGATGTAAAACGCTGCAGGGCTGCTTCTGTGTGGGCAACAAGGGCAGCGTCATCAGCATAAAGCAGCTCCCGGACAAGATGATTTAAGGTCTTAGTGTGGGCCTTCAGTCGCCTTAGGTTGAATAGGCTTCCATCAGTACAATATCAAATGTAGATACCTTCCTGATCATCGAGGTCTGCCGTGGCCCTTTGGAACATCATGCTGAAAAAGACTGTGAATAAGGTAGGAGCGAGAACGCAGCCTTGTTTCACACCATTAGTTATTAGAAAGGGCTCAGAAAGTGTGTTGCCATATCTGACTTGGCCGTGCTGATCCTCATGAAGTGAGATGATCATTTTAAGGAACTTGGGGGGACAACCTAAACGTTCCAAAATCTGCCATAGACCTTTTCTTCTCACAGTATCGAAAGCCTTGGTGAGGTCGACAAAGGTTACGTGGAGACCTTTGTTCTGTTCCCTACACTTCTCTTGCAGTTGTCTGAGAACAAATATCATGTCTGTGGTACTCCTGTTGGCTCTGAA
>NW_020925579.1:1947301-1948665 GCF_003984885.1 Neopelma chrysocephalum | reverse complement strand
TTTGGAACGTTTAGGTTGTCCCCCCAAGTTCCTTAAAATGATCATCTTACTTCATGAGGATCAGCACGGCCAAGTCAGATATGGCAACACACTTTCTGAGCCCTTTCTAATAACTAATGGTGTGAAACAAGGCTGCGTTCTTGCACCAACCCTATTCACAGTCTTCTTCAGCATGATGTTCCAAAGGGCCACAGCAGACATCGATGATCAGGACAGTATCTACATTTGATATCGTACTGATGGAAGCCTATTCAACCTAAGGCGACTGAAGGCCCACACTAAGACCTTAAATCATCTTGTCTGGGAGCTGCTTTACTCTGATGACGCCACCCTTGTCGCCTACACGGAAGCAGCCCTGCAGCATTTAACATCCTGCTTTGCAGATGCTGCTGAGCTCTTTGGGCTGGAAGTCAGCTTGAAGAAGACTGAAGTTATGTATTAACCAGTACCTCAGGAAGTCCTCCATCATCCCCACATCACCATTGGAGAATCAGAGCTCAAATCAGTCCAGCAGTTTAATTACCTAGGTAGCCTCATCTCCTTGGATGTTAAGATTGATGGAGAGATAGACAACAGGTTAGCAAAGGCATATAATGCCTTCGGAAAGCTTTATAAGAGAGTTTGGCGAAATAAACACTTGAAGAAAAGTGCCAAGATCAGTGTTTACAGAGCCATGGTGCTGTCTACTCTTTTATATGGATCCGAATCATGGGTCATCTACTGCCACCACCTGCGACTCTTAGAACACTTCCATCAACGCTGCCTCCGTACAATCCTAAACATCCACTGGTCAGATTATGTGACTAATATGTCTGTTCTAGAACAAGCAGCAATCACAAGTATTGAGGCCGTGTTGCTGAGAACACAGCTGCGTTGGGGAGGGCACGTCTCCAGGATGAAGGACCACCGCCTCCCTAAGATCATGCTTTATGGTGAACTCACCACTGGCTGCCGCAAGAGAGGAGCCCCAAAGAGGAGATACAAGGACTCCCTGAAACAACATCTCAGCCTTGGCCATATTGATCAACTTGACTGGTCTACTCTGGCCTCCAATCGGGAGGTCTGGAGACACACTATCTATAACACTGCTGCTTCTTTTGAGAACGCACGCAGGATCACTCTTGAGGAGAAAAGACAATGCAGAAAGAATCATGTCTTACAGAATATACCACCTAAGGAGTCTTTCTGCTGTGCCTTTTGCAACCGGATGTGCCTATCTCGTATTGGCCTTATTAGCCACCACCACGCTTGTAACAAACCCTACAAAGGGTAGAGCCCTCCCCAAATCTTTGTTCACGAAGCCTAGCCATGATGATGATACACATAAGAAAGAAACCCCCAACACCTGAAAACAGAAAAAGCCC